>NC_051059.1:15909985-16229303 GCF_904848185.1 Acanthopagrus latus | reverse complement strand
TTGACCCCCCACACACAACACAGCTCGGGCATACAAGTTCGATGTTGTAACGATGTTGGCAAGTTTGTTGAAATTTTTGTCCCATATCAGTATTCTATGATGAGCCATTTTGGGGTTTTTTTTTGTTTTTTTTGTATACTTTGTGTGCCTGTATCACTTTTTATTTTCTGATGGATAATGTATTGTGTGTGCACTATTGAAATGTCTCTCACTTTTTTTAAGTAAATAAAACACTCGCTGTTAACAGATGTCATTCTGTGTGTTCCCATGTCACGTAGCTAAAGGGGTATAACAAATCCTCGGTGTCCTCGGTGGTCTCATTTCTGGAGAAATTCAGTTTTCTAGTTTAATATGTATTCACTACTGTATATTTTCAATGCAAGACAATTCAACAAAATAAGATGTAAAGTTGTAATCAGTAAGGTGACCAACCATCCGTTGGATGTTATGAAACCTACATGCAGCTCAGTGATGATGCAAGAAAAAAATATGCATGAGAGAGAGAGAGAGAGAGAGAGAGAGAGAGAGAGAGAGAATTTCAGAAAAATGACTAATGTTAAGTGTGTCAAGCAGAAGAAACACGTCAGTGGTTGGTTACCACTGTAAAGACATCATCTGTAATTCAAATGTAAACAAGAGAAAGTGAAAGCACAAGATTGGAGCCTATTATCTCTCACACATCAATTGATTGATTGGTCTTTAAAAGGACATGCAAAGATTAGACAAGAGCTATAAGTAAAGGTTATCTGGTGTCAAAAGTCGATTAAATCAGAGCGCAAATGTTGAAAATGTTTATTTTACATAATTCAGCCTAGCTTTTCAGTTAAACATGTGAGTATACCTATAATGTATAAGGTCAGGGTTGCTGACTTTGGCCTGTAAACATTCCTCATCCGACATCTACCTTCAAAATCTTCAGGAGCCAGACTCTTCATAATGGAATATATGTATTCCAGACTTGTGTTTTCTCTTTTTACCATGCTCAGCTGTTGTTGCTGAGTGATGAAAAGCTTCCCTCGCTCGTGTTTCCAACAGGTGAAGCATCCAGTGGGCAGGTTGCCAGGTTGGTGAGAGTTTTTCCCCAGCAGCCAAGAGACAGCACATACTGGAGATTTTTCTGAATCACCCTCTCTCTGGCTCTACCCCCGCCAATTGGTTGGTCAGCTAAGGGCAGTTTGCCAGTGGGGAAAGACTTAGACAGACTAGATAGATATTTTGGCCTTGGCCCTGCAGCGTATTGCTCATCTTTTGACAGAAGATGCTGGTATTAACCTTCCCAGAAGCAAAGTGTTCTCTCAAGTGAAATTATGTAACTGCTGCACAGAGGAGACATTCATGGGGTCAGTACATCCACTGCATGCAGGATATGGTTTGGGTAAAGGGTTAAGGTTCTTTTCTGCTAAGAAAGTTTGAAATACAGTGTTTATTGGAGGTTTTTTCAGAGGCCAGACCAGAGAAGGACTTGAAGGCGCCTGTATGAAGGTTCATACATCCTCATCAACATTCAAATACAGCAGCCCCGTTTGAGGCTTGAGTCTGGGGATGATCGGGACAACTGGATGGGTACATTGGACGTTGCCCTCTGAGGCAGAGGTTGGCTGTAATGTAAGTCAGTGTACGCAAATAAGCTAATGTGAGTCATGTCGTGATTAACCAAGTACAAGTGGTTCCTCAACAAAACAGAACAACAACCGATTCATAGCTTTTTAACATTCCAGACACCATATCATAATATGGGAATGTTTGTCAGCAAGCTTTATTTTTTGAAAGTCTAAACTGATGCTGGAGGGGTAGATAGAGCGTCACAGTTCAACGATTAAGGCAACTGACCACGCTGCAGTATTTGATGAATTGGGAGTGAGAAGGTGTTGGACATCACCTTTTGGACGCCCATTCTGCAGCAAAAGTGCATTCGGATAAGTTTCTGGTTCACCACCAGCTCACTGGCTGGGATTTGAATTCAACTTAGAGACAAATCATCCCATTGGTAAGGCAACAGCTGGCTCATTGGTTGGTTCCAAATATGTTGAAAGGCCACGTTCAGAAACAAATTCAGGCTTGTCAACGTGGTCAGGCTGGCTCAACTTTTGCTGGACTGCTACATGATATCATCATCACGTAGGCGCTGCAGTTGCTTGGATTAACTTCTAACTTGAAAGTCCCATTAGTATTGTTTATCTTTTGATCATTATGGCAAAAGATTAAAGTTGTTGAACATGTTTTGGCATCTGTTCAGCCTTCAAACTCTCAGATCTGTCACTCAAACTGGATTATATTTCATCCATTAAGTCCTCTACTACCCAAAGCTTGGTCCCCCTACAGATCAGGCCCAAGGCTGTTTTCAGTCTTACTATGCACCATCACAACAGTGACTTCAGACAGTCAGTCTTCAATGTATGCCTGAGGGGACAGTGAGGAAAAGCACATTTGTGAGGCATAGTCCAAGAAAAAGGAAGATGTCACTTCAGCCTAGTTGGGCAGTTCTATCTCTCAACACAGCAAGGACATGCAGGTAAAGACTGACAGCTAAATGATCAGAAAAGCAGGAAGAACTCATTCATGGCATACAGGCCAAAAAAAAAAGAAAGCGCCTGTGGAGATCAGCCAAAGACAAAACAGGCCAAAAACTAGCCAGAGCACACAGGATGGGCAGAGGCCTCCAGCTTTTCACCAATTGGATGGATAAATCAGTCACTCCTCTGGTCTTGTTGTTTCTGAGGGTGTTGATCAGTCAGCGTATCTATCACACCACCCGATATCTACAGTCTCCCTCTTCCTTCTCCCTTCCTCATCCACCCACTGTGTGTCACAAGGCGAGAGCGTAATTTACAAAACCGAACTACTCTTTGCGTTCACTATTTTGATGTCAAATATTGCATTGTTCAAACAGATGGATCATACATAAAGTGTAGACTAAAGGAGTTTCATTTAGGCAGAAGACGAGCAGTTTAATTTGCCCTTAAACAGTTTTTCTGTGGTTACACTTGATTCACCGCATCGTGCTTCTATGTTTTCACTGACTTCAGGCGAGTGTGAGGGGAAAAACCTTTGAAGTTGAAAGTATCATTTCACTCTGCTTAACAGACCTGAATTCATATTGATCACATACTTGACTTGCTCCCATGTCGGCATGGTTGAATTCTCTCTGTTCATCCATAATCTCCAGGTTAGGTTGAGGTCCAACTCATGACAGACCACAGCAGCAAATCCTCTTGGGGGTTTCTCAGAGCACCTGCATCTCACCGTTATTTATGCCTCTGGAAGACCAGATTTGGGGGATGAGTCACATTTGCGTCTTATTTACATCTGAAAGACAGGGGCGAGGAGAGGACGTCATGGTCGAGTGGGAAGCAGAGGGGGTGAGGTGGTCCTGCTGGCACGGTGTCAAAACAGGTTTTTGTGCACTCTAAAAGTGTTCTCGACCAGAGAAAACAACGGTTCATTGAAAGCCGTCAGTCTGTCTGTCCAATCGGATGGTTGGAAATATGTTGTCTTTGCTTGATTTACTCATAACACAACTGTTTTAGGAGTCGATAGTCCACTGAAGCTCTCTCCACTGGGACTTAAAAGTGTATTTTTGCATCAGTGGTGGTTACACAGTTCTGTACATTGATACGCAGTCTGTGTCAATACCAGAAACATACTGAGAAGTCAAAAGAAGAAAAAGAGTATTTGAGCTCCAATTGATGAAATATACAAAAATGTCATTTTGGAGCTCTGCCTGGATCTTTGCCATTGCAGAATGGTTAAAACGTTCTGCTCTCTACCTCCAGGTTGGGGCAGCAGCTCAGCAATAGTGTGCTGACAACTCAGTACTCATTTACGCCTCTTGATAAATCCACACACTGTTTTTTGTACAGAAAGCATTTTTTTTTTTTTTACTGATCTCAGAAGCTCTCTGCTTTTTGCCCTAAACCTAACCAAGTAGATTTTGTGCCTAAACGTAACCCAACCCGACCAGTTCAGTCACAGAAAGTCACAGTTTCAGTCGTAATATGTCAGAGGATAAGCAGCTAGCTCTACTTTGAAGATGAAGGCCTCTGACTGAGCAGCCGTTCTTTGGCGTTGGAGTGTTGGCCACTAAACTCCTTGCAACACCCTCGGTTGAGCCACAACAGTGAGTTCATTCAGGTTTCCGTTTCTCCACCACATTGTGCCGGGTCATATGCCAGCAGGACACCAACAGCTCATCACTGTTTACTCAAGTGGTTTGGGGGCGGGGGGCGGGACCACAAGACCAGAAGATGGCTCATTGGGTTATAATATGTCTTTCACATACACCCAACTTCAGCTGTGCATGAAAATAAAATGCCGAGTCGTGGCTCAGCATTTGCCAGACTGCAACGTCATCATCATGAGGCGCTGCAGTGGCAAATCCTAATCCGATTCTGTATCGCCTGGACGGTTTCACAGTGAGGGGGGTTTGGGGGGTTCCTACTGTGGCCCCGAGAGTCCAAACACAACAACATTTGGGCATAAAATTCAACATGTCTGATAACACGAAAGCAACCAAGAATTGTTTCCCAACCTCCTCTGTAATCTGAAATGTTGTTCGGTGCATTACCGCATCCATGTATGTAATCAGATTGGTTCAGCCATTTTAATTTGGGTTTGTCATTTAGCCCCAAAAGAGGATTGGAATGGAAGAGGGTAACATGTTAAAGTTGAGTTAGGATTATTGACAGATGGTTTAAAAGCTCAAACACTTGCTTGTGATTATTTTAATTAATATCACAGACCTCAATGTGTGCACACAATGTCTCAGCCTTATACTGTAATTTGCTAATTAAGTTGAATCAATAGCAGACATTTTCCTTGAATTGAATTGTCAGCTTCAGTCATTTGGAACGGCAAAACAGAGCAACAAACTTTGCAGCGTTTTGACATTATTCAGCATTTCAGAGGTCGTTTGTATGTCCGTTGGGTAAATTCCTGTTCAAAAGGCACGAAAGAAAAAAATGTGTTGCTGTCGATGATGTCGTCAACCCTGCTGACAGATGAGCTGATGCTGCTGCGTACTGATCTGGTGGCTGATGTGATAATTATACTTTTGAGCATTTCCATGCCAACTCAACCAAACTATAATTAATAATAATGATAATCATGAAGGAGCAGTAGAGCATCTTTGACACATCTTTTATCACAAGAACATAATCCTTTTCTTGATATCAAAATCATCTTTTCAGCTCCAACGCTGTATTTAACGAGATCTGTGGCAGCCGGGTCTTTTTGTTCGGGACCAAACAATGTCTGGATGTGCGTGAAAAATATGAGCCACACAGAATTAAAACTTGCAATGCAAGAAAGTGAAAGCTGGTGACAGGTTTTGTCACTCGGCTTGAAGAATGACTTATTGTTACTAACTTGTTCTCTGTAAACATTGTGCAGCGTTTGGATTGAATGTGAACCCCAGGGTTGTCTGATGTTCAAGACAAATTTCAACCAAATCCAGTAAATGAGCAAATTAGTGAGCCCTCAGACACACACAACGAACGGCAAAAGTGATTACACTCAGCTCGGAAGCACGACAATTGATGACTGAAAAAGTAGAGCTATATTTTTTTATCATATGGAATAGATTATTATGTGAATGTAGAATATATGAAGTTTACATTTGGTGTGTAGGCTCTGACCTTTTCATCCCCCCTGAAGGAAACTCCGAGCTCAGCGCAGCAGGGAGCGGGGGAGGAAAGATGACAACTTCCCCTCCCTGAAGACTCAGAGCCTACAGCTGGATGCAGGAGTGGGAGTGAGGCTTATCATATAACTTTACAGCCAAGTAAGACGGTATCAGATATGCACGTACCAAGAGAAAAAGGGGTGATTTTTCACTGACTGACATGTTTGTTGACAGTTTCAATGGAGAGTTTGGCAAGCCGCTACCTGCTCGCGGGGTTGGAAGGCATAACTTCCCGTCCTCCCTGTCAGCCCTCCATGATTATCTCCCCACCCTGCCTGTCACACCTACTTCATGATGCACAGTTCATTGCGACGCTCCTCTTCCATCCAGTGACAGTCTGATAAATCTCTCGCAGAGGGTGGAAATGACTATTTGATTTTAATGCACAAAATAAAAAAAAAATAACTAGCAAAACGCGCAAGAGGTGCTACATTTATTGGGGGCGGGTGCATTGTTCTTTCTCGGGTGGAGTGTTGCTGCCTGAGTCAAAGGTGGTGCTTTGATTCTTCCTGCTGACAAGAAGACAAGAAGCGGCGTGACCTTTTAACCTGTCGGCCCGTTCACACAGAAGAGCAGAATGGGAGGCTGGTTTCCTCGTCGCACATTCGAAAAAGGTCCCATTTCCTTCACAGCGGCATATGACTGATGTTAACTTCAATGCAGCCGGGTCCTGCATGACACATGCTCAGAATAGAATGGGGAGATAGAGAGATAAGGATGCCATTTACAAAGACCTGTAAGAAGTACGAGTGTCCTTCACTCGTCTGATGAAGGTCCTTCACACCCTTAACAGCTCGTGAAAATTCATTCAATGATATTAAGATACTTTTTTGGAAAATCAGCTCAAATGTGAAGGATGGCCTATTTTAAAATTTGCCAATTACCTTGGATTTAATTGTACATGGAGACTGCTGATGGCTGCATGTGTTATTTTGAACTGCAAAGGCACAAAAACCTTTTCTCTTCAATCCAGAAAAGCGTTAGACATATTCTTTAATTGAACAGGTCTTCTCCATCATTCAGTCATTCATTTGGCGCAGTCTTCAATGAGCCATGAATAATAGTATAAAAGCAGCACCGCCTTCTGTTAAGCTGGAAAAGTACTGAACAGGGCAGGAGACGTGGAGGTCACTCTCACTGGAAACTCACATCTCTCAGCTGTTTGTAATTAGGCCTGATTCTTTACAGCCACACACTTGATGAATGCTGGTGAACCTCACTCATGTTTTTTTTTTTTTTTCAATTGGGCTGCTAGTGGAACCGAACCTCTGCTTGTGCCGCAGCCCTCTCTCAAAAGCTGCCCAAATACCTGTTTGTTTTAATGAATATGTGTGCAGCCATGTCATGAAAAAATGAAAACATGGGAATTTTGGAGGCCAGTGCTGGCCGAGTGCCTGGGAATGATCACCCTCGCCTTCGTCGGCCTGTCGGCTGCAATAGGAGACCAAGATAATTCCTCCATGAGATCAAAGTGGCATTTGCCTTTGGCTTGGCCGTTGCCACGTTAGCCCAGTGTATAGGTCACGTCAGCGGTGCCCATCTGAATCCTGCCACCACCGTGGGCCTCCTGGCCGGCTGCCACATGAGCCTCCTCAGAGCTGTTTTCTACATGATAGCTCAGATTGTGGGCGCGGTGGTTGGCAGTGCCATTGTATACGGTATCAGACAAGAAGCCACACATTCACCCTGCGTTAACGAGGTGAGGTGGCATCCATGTGTTTCCAATTTTCCTGTTATCCTCCTCTTAATGAATGACGGGCTCTGCTCAGTGTTGAGTGGCATCTGGGGAATTGCCTAAAGCCTGATCTAGTTTCCTCATGGAATCCAGACACTCATTGTCTAAGAGTTTTGTGCTGTAATCTCGAGGATGTCCACACTTACTAACTGATGGTGATGTTGTTTAATTTAAATGTCAAGTTTTCAGTGTCACTCATGGTTTGTAGCTGTCCTGCAACAAAGGAAGGCCTTCTCTTACCAGGAGAGTGTTTACAGGATGAAAGCTACAAGCGAAATCATGCATTTCGTAAATCACCCATAGCCTGATGTATCTAACATTTAAATCATTTTTAATGTTGCCTGTTGGCAGTATTTCCTTGTTTGATTTATGGAGTGATGAAAAGAGAGATCCCAAATCTGTAAAAACCTTAATCTGTCAACAGTTTTGAGTCTGGTTTCCTCAAATGTTTTGGGAGTGTTTGCAAACTGGTGCACGTTTTTATAAGATGAAGAATTATTTGCTAATCTGAACACAACATTTCAGAAAACTTGTAGTACAGAAAATAATTGTCTCAATATAAGTAATCAGCTGGGATAGTTGGAAAAATCCCCTCTGATGTCTTTTTTAAAAAAGTCAGTGACTGACATCCCATGATGCAATGCAGTGATGTCAGTAATGCATTGCATTATGGGTAATATGGATTTGAAAAGGACGGCATTAACTAAAGGCAATATCTTTGATAAAAGCTTTTCAAACCAATCATCAAACAGTGTTTATAAAAGTGCAATTCTGGACTCAATGGTGTTGCCACTGGGCTGCTTTAAAAAATGTTTTAAAGAAATTAAAAAACTAACCCTAAGCCTAACCCACAGTACATTACCCACAATGCAACTTAGCCACTGAGTGACATCATTGGACACAATTTATCAAATCACATGTGGCCACAAAAGGCTTAACACTACTTTAATGTGGAAAATTGGTGGAGTTACCCTTTAGTTTTCTATCCATAGAGGCAGAAAGGAGGCAGGGCGCAAACTGAAGCATGTTCTCCTTGATTGCAGCAAAATGGAATTACCCCAAATCAAGGTCTTTGGTGTAGTATTCCTGCTCACCCTCCAGCTCGTCGTGTGCATGCTGGCAGTCACCAACAAAAGGCGTGACGTAGGCGGCAATCGGATACTCTGTGGGGCTGGGACACTTCGCTGGAGTGAGTAAATCAAAACATTTCCCCTCATTAATTCCTTAGATGGTTTCTCCATCTGATACAATGGATTGGCGTAGGATGAACTGGCTGTAAATCCGGCTTGCGTGTAATCTGCTGTCATACGGCCAGAGACGCAAGTGGTGGTTTCCTCTGATATGGTTTACAGATCAGCTACACAGGATGTGGTATCAACCCAGCTCAATCCTTTGGTCCTGCAATTTCGCAGAAGTGTTTTGATGATCATTTGGGACGTATTGCAGAGCTGAAAATCAGACATTTTGCCAGTGTTGCACTCATGAGTCACACCTATTGAAACGGATGTCCTGTTCTTTTGTTTTTCAGGTGTACTGGGCAGGACTGATGAGCGGCGGCGTGGTGTTGGCTCTCCTGTCTTATTGTCTGCTGGCGCCCAGAGATGAGCCCATGAGTGAACAAGCACAGGTCCTGTTCTGCTGTGGCTTGACAACGGAAAATGAAATTTGCCAGCCCCTCCTCGAGGATGTCAAAGATAGATGGTCAAGGAGGTAGCCTGGTGGATATCACCGCTGTGTAATGCTTTATTTGTAACCAATAAAACATTTTTTCAGCCATAAGCAACTCCTTTCTAATGCT
This sequence comes from Acanthopagrus latus, assembly GCF_904848185.1. NCBI lineage: Eukaryota > Metazoa > Chordata > Actinopteri > Spariformes > Sparidae > Acanthopagrus > Acanthopagrus latus. Next base: position 16,220,090 of record NC_051059.1, on the reverse strand, counting down.
CATATGTGTACCCTGAAGTCATCTTTTTTTTTTTCCTGTTTCACCTCTTCTTCCCCTCCCCTCTGCACACAAACCTCCTCACTATAAATACAGAAGCTCATACATGTCTGTTTGACACACTGAGCACATTCGACGCAGAGATGACAGAAATAAAAAGCTGGGCGTTTTGGCGGGCAGTGGCCGCAGAGTTTGCCGGCATGTTGCTGTTCATATTCGCGGGTCTAACCGCCATCATCGGGAGCAGCGAGGACGGCGTTGCTCAGGAGCTGAAGGTCTCGCTGGCCTTCGCGCTGGCCATCGCCACACTGGTTCAGAGTTTGGGGCACGTCAGCGGGGCACACTTTAATCCTGCAGTCACACTGGGGCTGCTGGTGAGCGGCCAGATCAGCGCACTCAGGTGCGTCTGCTACATCCTGGCTCAGATGCTCGGGGCAGTTGCAGCTAGTGCTATTGTGAATGGATACGGACAAATCAGTTCCCTCGGTGTTAACAAGGCAAGAGGTCGTCCTTCACGTCTGTTTTTCTTTTTTTCTTCTTTTTTTTTTTCAAGTTTAATTTATTGTGATTTTGACAAATCTGTCATGTCATATAAACCACTGCACAGGTTCTAACTTTTTGCATTTAGCTGTTTGTTTTTTTTAATTGTCTTTCACAGCTAAACGGAGTGACCAAAGTGCAAGGCTTCATCATTGAGTTCCTTGCAACCCTTCAGCTGGTCCTGTGTGTGATCGCAGTGACCGACAAGCGACGGAGTGATGTCAAAGGTTCGGCACCGCTGGCTGTTGGGCTGTCAGTGGGGCTCGGGCACTTTGCAGCTGTAAGTGAATCCCAATCCTGACGTATTTTTAAAGCAGTTTGGACAAGATGAGCAGAGCAGAGTGAAATCCTTTCAGGGCACAAATGTGTGTTATAAAGGAGGCTCTTCAGCCAAGTACTGTAGGGGTGGACAAGGTTTGGTTTAAATGATGGAAGGTGGGAGAAAAAAGCTGTGCAGTTGCAGCAATTTGCCGGCAATTTTTGTTCAGTTTCTCTGAGGACTGACAGGTGAAGTGGTGTGGGGCAGATTTCCTGTTTAGTCACTCGCTCGGTGTTGGTAGGGGTTTACTTGAGACCACTGTTCCTTTTTGGACAATAATGTTTCTCTGTGTTGCACAGGAATTGTCATGATTAAGGACTGTACTCTCTTTGGCTGAATTGCAAGTAGTTTGCAAAGTGGGCGCAGCAAATCATAATTTCAAAAATGGCTACAGCGGCGTGTTAACGGGAATATAAATCAGCAACACGTGTCGAGTGCTTTTTCCTGGCAACATCACACAGCTTTCTGAGGATCAAGTGGGTTGGATGTGCCTGGTGCCAAGACTAACACACTGAATGAATTACATTTTTTTTTTTAAATCACATGTCAAAATGTGAAAACTGCATCACATTAATAAAAAATAAAAATAAAAATGTTGATATACAGGTAATACTGTTAAAATAATTTGAGATATTCATTTTTGATAATATGAAATGTTGTAAGGGAAACTTTGGAGCGCAGGAATGACATTTGCAATTAACCCTATCATGCAATAATGAGTAAATCACACTGTAGTATTTTTTTAATGCTTGGTTTTACTCTTTCAAGTGAACATCACCACAATACCTTTTTAATTCTCTGAAAAATGGTAAACACATTTTTGAGTTTTTTTATATTACTTATACAGCTATTTTTTGTGATATCCATGCACTAACCGTAACCCTATATTCTGCATACTAGATCTATATTTAGATCTCAAGACTCTAATAATGCTTTTAAATGGGTGTGCAGGTAGTCGAGTGGTTAAGAGCACATGCCACGTGTGCAGTGGACCCTGGTTTGAATCCGGAGGAACTTTGCTGCATGACACACACCTCTCTCTCTCCCATTCCTGTTTATCTACTGTCAAATAAAGGTGTCTATGCCTGAAGAAAATCTTTTAAAAAAAAATATTAAACTGTTTAAGTGTAAACTATATCATTATTTGATATGACACATAAGGAAGATCTCAAGAGGAAGACTATACCTGTTGGTACATAATGTCTGCTGGAGTGGACAGATATATGTTCAGTCACCGGAAAAATAAAAGTACCATTCAATGCATTTTTTTTTAACTGTCTGGCTTCATAAATGGTTAAAGAATGGCTTCACAGCACCGTGCATGAAAGGGTTAACTGCTACATGCATACTGCATACACTCAAACTACTGATACGATTTCATTGAATATGACTTAGCTGAATAGCTGACTTTTTCTCATCTACAGATCAGTTTCACTGGATGCGGGATCAACCCTGCTCGCTCTTTCGGACCCGCCCTGATACGCAGCAAAATGGAGAACCACTGGGTAATGTCGGCAAACAGTTTGAAGCCACCGCTCTGACACCAAATTTCTGTCCATTTTCATCTTGTCGACAAATGATCCCTCTCGCTTTTATCCAAGGTGTACTGGCTGGGGCCCATGTGTGGCGGCATTGCGGCGGCTCTTATCTACGATTTCCTTCTGTGTCCACGAGCACAAAACTTCAGGACGCGCAGGAATGTCCTGCTTTATGGTCCAGAAGATGAAGACGCTGGATTTGACTTACTTAGAGAAGGCAACAGCAGACCGGGGCCAAGTCAGGGGCCAAGCCAGTGGCCAAAGCATTAAAAAATCATGCAGCATATGAATTGCAGATAAGCTTTGAATATGGCTGATTATATTTTTACATTTTTGCAGTGTGTTTCTGTAGTTGCTTTTATCATGTGTGTGATAAATTGTTATAATAAAAAATATTCTTTATTCACTCTCAGTGTTTCCATCTCAAACCATTTCCTTTTTCTAATTTGCAAAGTTCAAAGACAGGTCAACATATCCTTTATTTACACTGAGCAGCTACAAGATTAGCACAATAGATCTGCTCGACCTTGACGCTTCTTTCTTTATAATGTATCACATACTGTATTATTCTATTCAAGGCGCTTGGCGTCAGTCCCAAAAAAACCTCTGTTCTGAAACAACACGAGGATGTGGGTCAGGTAATTGCACATGAAAGTACTTTTAAATTCTTCATAAGAAACGGCATGATTAGACAAGACGTGACCGTCGTGGAGGTTTTCCTGTTTGGCCGTGACACAGGAATGTCTGTTCTCTGTCTACGCACACGGCCCCTCTCACATCCCGTTTTATGGCTCATTGGTATCTGATGATCCCCCCGCCCCACACCCCGGGCTAATCATTGAATAGCCACTGGGTGACTTTAAACTCCACAACCCAACATTTTTGTCAGTGGAAACCCTGTGGTCTAAGGCGCAAATCCAGCCAAGGTCGTTTAATGCAAGTTATTGTTATCTTAAGCACCAATCATGGGGCAGGATGACCGCCGTGGTTGGATGCACATCCCCCTGCTGAGCAGTCCCATTATCCTGCTCAGTGTGGGACGATCATTAACAAAATGTCTGTGTCCCAAATAATTTTACGATGTTCCGTGTGGGAATAAAGTGTACATGTTGTTTTATTGTCATGCCTCGGATCCGTTTATTGCAACACAGCCATGGCAGGTGTTGGAAAATCACTGACATATAACACAAACTTTGATGTCCCATTAAGCATAAATGCAACAGGTGGACATGCAGGAGGGTTAAAGGATCTGCACAGCCTGAATAAATCACCATATTTCATTGTATTCAATTGCAATAGCTGGAATATTTAGAATACAAATATTTATCTACATCAGTGTACAGATCATTCTTTATGTCTTTCCTCCCTTCCAGGAGGACTATTGCTGCGCTCTGGTTTATGTTAGCACAACTCTGTCAGCTCAGTGCCTCATAAACCCACAAAGGTGCAGCGTGTTTAGATTTATCCATGACGGATCGTCGTGCTGATGGGTTTATCTCACTTATACGACCCGGCGCTTCTTCACATTTTTTTTATGGTAGAGTTTGAGAGGCCGGTCATGTGACGGCGGCCAATCTAAAACGTCCTTCCTTTGTGTGCTTAACCTCGGAGGTCAGGGCATTGTGTTTAGCCTCTTGTTTTGAAGTTTGTCCTCAACAACATGGACAATGCCCTTTTTGTTGCGCCTCAGTCATTTTTGTCTGAGACTGTCCTTCATCAAATGGATTTGGCTCCTGTGCTGAGCTTGATTATTCCCTGAGCTGGCATGGGAGAGTGTTTGGTGCTCCTCTCATTATCTTTATCTGAAAAAAAAATATATAAACAATTGGGAGTGAGTAGTACTGATAACTCCCTCTGTGCTGAAGAATCTTTAAACTCTTGAAAATTCTGATGAGAATTTTTTATTTTTTTTTTTTTTGCAAGTGTTTTTCCACATTTCATTGACTAAGCACTCGACGGATTATTTTGCTGATTACTAGCACAGTGACTCAGTAATGAAAAGAGTTGTTAGTTGCCTCCATGTTGTTGGTAAAACGAAAATTAGATGAATAAATAAGACTTCAATTAACTCTGAGCTGTTCCTTGCTTTATGAAGGCTAAGTTTTAGCTCACTGAGGGAAGAAATTGATGTCAACAGTAGTCAAACATTGTGAAAAATCAATTTTTTTACAGCAGAGACACTGTAGTTTGAGGATTTAATTGGTGCACTGTGTAGTTTTGGGGAAGACATTATAATCAGAAGATCTTCGTCTTCATGACTGAGTAAACTGAACAGACAAATTTAAAGGACAACACAGTTTCACACTGTTATACCTTGTTCATATTAAGCGGGAGCCTTCTTTTCCAAAACTACACAGTGCCCCTTTAAAGTAATGTCTGCTGAGAGCTATTTTAGGACATCGCTGAGCCTCTTCTAAACAAACCGATACATCTGTGACCTGTTCATAAAGATTTACATCCTCAGAAGGAACATAAGGGGTGATAATATGTACAGTAACACCTGCACTGAGAGGCACATTCGCGGCTTCCTTAGTATGCACATGTAGAGTAATATTTCCAACTTGAAGACAACCTGCCTTCAACCTCAACCCCTCCCACCAGCCCTCTCCCCCACGATCTCCATACACTGACTGATGCCGGGCCCTTATCTGCAACCCAAGAGTCACTCGCTGTGCTCACTCCCTTTCTGCTTCTCATCAGTTTTTGGCAATGGTTCAATAAACGTTGTGTCAAAAAAGGAGGGGGTTGTGGGCCACAGCCATAGATATCTGGTGAACTGAGCTGTGCATAAGGGTAACAAGGTGCCAAAACTGCTGAGCAAAACAGTTCTCTGTTCCCCTTTTCATGACTACCGCAGCCACACAGATGTCATGAAAATGATCCCTCAGCTCTTTCAACCTGACACTACTGCCCCACAATTTCACAGCTTTGGTGTTTTTGTCCCAACATCAGCACAACACCTTCAAGTTCAGTTAATATTCTGTGCAACAGCAGGGCTGTAAGCACGTGTCAGAGAGCGCAGAGGGTGAATGATCCCACTACTAGAAACTACTTCAGAGGTCTTGACCCTCGAAACTGCTCCGTAAACACAGATCAAAACAGGCCAAAGTGCTCACATAGATTCTGTGAAAGTTAAAGGCAGAGTGTGTGATTCAAACAGTGTATAAACCAAAGTGTCACCACTACTAAAACTCAAAACAAGCTATCCCTCTGAAATAGATAAACAGATGGTTTAAAGCACAGGCTATCAACTAGCAAACCAAAATTAAATTTCAGTCATTATCTACTCACACACATGCTGGTTGAAAGCCAGGTGAACTTTCATGATCCACAAATCGCTTCTGGAGCTTCACAGCGAAACAGCGTTGCAGCACTCCTCCTAAACAACTGAAGTAGATGGGGACCTGTATTTAATCATACAAATATATAAATAAATACATGAATACATAGAATGACTCCATACAGCTTGCACTGTGTAATCCAAGTCCCCTGAAGCCCTGAAATCCCAAATTGATTTGAGAAGACATTATTTACACTTTTTTTTTTTAAGCCAAAATCTTCACTGTAGCTGCTAAGATAAAGCATTAGCGCGGGCCCCATCTGAAGCGCGTGCGAGAGCTCGCACGTCAAGGGTGTGAATAACGTCTTTTCAAATCAATTTGGGATCGCTGGGCCTCTGAAGATGTGGATTATTTATTGTTGGTTCTTTGTATAATTAAAACACGTCCCCGTCAACTTCAGTTGTTTCGGAGGATGTTGCAGCTATGTTTTGTTGTAAGGTCTCAGAAATACTTTGTGGCCTTCTGAACTTCACCCGACTTTCCATCGGCAGGGGGGCGAGCAGACTGACTGAATTTTCACTTTTCTGTGAACTTTTCCCTCGATGTTTTCTGGTGTTGTTGAAGATTTGTGTCCGTCAATAATGTTTGTCTATACAACTTCCTTGCTTTTAAACATGTGGTGAATAAAGTCAGATTCTGATTCTGAACAGACCTAGTTTTAAACCCATAAAATGATAATTAAGTCAACGGATAGGGCCTTTAATGAGTGACGTCACAGCTGAACGCACAGCTGGTTCTGATGGGCTGTGTGACATTGTTGAAAAGCTCAATCCTATTAAAGAAATCAGGCCCCCTGCAGCTCAGTGATTGTAATTTAAATTGTATCACTGCTGTGACCTCTACGGTGTTCAGTACCTGCATGTCCGTGTGATGTACGATGCCAGAGGGAGTATCATCACAGTCATGTTTATTCTGCAACGAGTACATGACAGACACACACACACACACACACACACACACACACACACACACACACACACACACACACACACACACACACACACACACACACACACACACACACACACAGCCACCACTTAGTTTGTGATGTGTGCAAACAAAGCTGTGAATGATGTGACAGCTTTGAATGTAGAAGATGTGAAATGGCGTGCAACACTGCCGCCCTCTGGTCTGAAGCTCACAATGCAGTTACACCAACCTCAAACAACATGAAGTTATATTAACATTATAAAATATATAAAATAAAGTCAAAGTTGTTATTTCTTCACATTCAGTTGGAAATGTCAGCAAATTGTTGAATGTCTTAAGTCCTTACATATGGTGCCTTTAATTAAAGACTCGACTTGATTTGACTTGGAAAATATCAATAGCAATTTGATATAATGTCAATACTGAACAAATTAAGCATTTGTCTAGAAATATTAAATAAATAATACATACAATAAATACATAGAGGAAGAAGAAGAAGAAGAAGAAGAAGAAGAAGAAGAAGAAGAAGATGATGATGATGATGAAGAAAATACATGAAAAACACATTCACAAAATACATATTATACAGGTACCAATTATCTCCACAAAAGCTGGCCACAGACAACAAAGACAATAATAAATATTATTACTAATGCTACGATATCAGCCAGATAAACAGTACATTTCGGATCGGAGCGCTCCTGAACGCACCCTTTCCACACGAATGGGACAAACCGGAATAAGTTCGGCGGCACTTCCGGTTGCTAAGGCGTAAAGATGTCGCCGTCCTTATTTAATTTTATCGACGCTAAAGACAAATTCACGGTGAGGAATCGCAAAATTTCCTTTCTTTATCAAAAGACGTGTTATTGTACGTTGTATGCCGTCATTAAAACCATAACTAGATGTCGGGTTCACTGTTGAAAGTTACTGCTTGTTCTAGTTCTGTTGGTGTTCTCGTAGCAAATGCTAGCTAAGCTAACTTAACAAAAACGCTAGCCTGATGATGAATTTCCAGTTGTAAATGTTCTCTCCTTCCCTCTCACACACCCACAGACGTCTGCCAGACATGCCCTAGCTGGTAAAACTGGCAAGCATTTGCTAAACGCTTTCAACCAGATCCCTGGGAAGTGAGTAATATTAATTCAGCTTCTGTACAAGTTATGGAGACACATTAATAACGGTGGTGAATCATTACACTTCTCTGTCTGCCATGTTACAGTGAGACCGAAAAGAAGACCACACTGGACCAGGCGCTCAGAGGTGTTCTCGGTGACCAGATTGTAAGTTAAATTAGCGGCCATCTGCACAAACAAACATCATTTAATTAAGCTGTTTGTTTACGAAAGCCTGAGATTGGTGTGTTTTTTTGTGTTGTGTGCAGGTTGAGCAGAAGACGAGCTGTGATGACTACCTGTCTCTCATCTACCTGAGTATTGATGCAGTTACAGAAGGTATCTAACTCTATGGGGAAGACAACAATGAATAAAATAGTGTTTTGTTTTCTTTAATATCATTCATATTGACAACGTGACACTCAGCAATACCAAGTATTAGGGTTTACGCTGTATAGCATTATGTTATTGATAGGTTATTCTGTTGAAATGTTTATATTTCTGTTCAAGACTTACAAGTTTTATAATTAAACAATTATTATTATTATTATTTTAACAGTTACTGCTCCTTGATAAATCAATTTGGCATTATTTGTTTGTTAATTGATAATTCATCATTCCAAGCAGCACAGAATGGCTTGTCTCCACAGTCATGTATACAGGGAAGGTGGCGCAGTTTGAGTTGAAAACCATGTTTTTCCACGATTTAAAATCCTACAATTTGTAAATTACTATCAATTGTATGACAGAAAAACAACATTTCGAATAAGTGTCATACAATCTATAATGAAAGTAAGTCCAGTGGAGTTGAAGGGTGAAATGAAAATCACACTAATGATTTAACATCCTTTTCAGACATTTTGCTCATCCAAAAGTGGACATTTCTGTTGAATGACCATGTTATTAATATTTTAAAGATTATTATGAATTAGAACTGTTCCAGAAAGAATGAAAACAGTGTTGTTTGGTTTAGCAAATGCTTTATTTTAACTTCCCAAAATAATATTTTCTTACTGACAAACCTGATTCATTACCCTACTGTGTATTCTCTCAGTAAGCACTGATCATATTAGACTTCCAGCAGCAGACCTTCTGTCTCCTGTCTCTTCTGTCCAAAAGACACCACATGAGGAAAGAAAGCAAAAATGGTATTTTCACAAAAACAGAATTTGGACATTGAAAGCTGTATACAACCTACATTTCCATAAAAAGTATTACAATTTTGTATATTTTGAGTTTCAACATTCATGTCACCCTAGTGTTCAGGCTGCAGTAATTCTGGCTCCATCTGGTGTTGGTGACATTTCATTCTGTGTAAACCACATTTGGGTTTTTTCCTGAGTCTAAAACCTGAGTAAAATAGTCTCTCAACACAGCCCTGCTGCTCTGTTGTCAGGGGTGGGATTTTCTAGACTGATTCATATGAATGCTGTCTGTTGTTGTGGCCTTTCCTTTCTGTTTCTTGGACGATGTCAGTTGAGCAAGTGCCCCGGGAGATCAGTTGGAGCTCATGTTCAGAGGCTGCGTCCTCGCTGCAGCGGCCCGAGGGTTCAAATCCAACGCGTGACCTTTGCAGCATGTCATACCCCTTTAATCTCTCATCCCGGATCCTGTCACTCTCCAACTGCTCTATCAAAAATAAAAAGCCATGAAAAGGTTAAAAAATACAATGAAAGAATGTTGTCACATGTGGCATGTGGATCTCAAATGTGTCTTTGTTGCATTCACACCTGTACTTAGACCTGTCCACCTGTTGATAACAGATATAACCAAGTTGTCTTGTTTCAATCTCCTCCTCTAGGTATCTGCTCTGCTACGACTCCTTTTGTTCTGCTGGGAGATGTACTGGACTGCCTCCCTCTCGACCAATGTGACAAAATATTCTCTTTCGTCGAGGAGAATGTTTCCACTTGGAAATCGGTAAAGGAGCTGCAGCCTAAGCGCAAACTCAGTAGTAGTAGTATTTCTCCAGCATAATATACATCATTTGATCATCATGTCTGTTCCCTCTTCCTTTTTCCTAGAACTCTTTTTACACTGCCGGGAAGAACTACCTGCTGAGGATGTGTAATGGTAAGGACATTATTTGATTCTTGGTAATGAACAAGACTTTCTACATTTAAAGGGCAAAGCTGTTTGTAACACACCTCTTAATCTGTATAGATCTGTTAAGGAGGCTGTCCAAATCTCAGAATACTGTATTCTGTGGAAGGATCCAGCTTTTCCTGGCACGTCTCTTCCCCCTGTCTGAAAAATCAGGTAAGAACAGCATCTGCGTATTTTATTTTCTAACTAATTTCAACCGTGTCTGATCGCAACTTTTTATTTTGTTACACACTGCCGTTTGTGTTTATTTCAGGTCTCAATCTACAGAGCCAGTTTAACCTGGACAACATAACAGTGTTCAACAAAAATGAACAAGAAAGCACTCTGGGCCAGAAGGTAAAATGTAATAATGACTGAAAATTTTGATTTTAATCTGAAAATTTAAGTTAAATCATATTTTATGGTTCTGTGTTCATAGCACACAGAAGAAAAGGAGGATGGTATGGAGGTGGAGGAAGGAGAAATGGGAGAGGATGATGCTCCTGCTCCTGCTCCATGGTGTGTGACAGACATGCTCCAAAACACACAAAATGGCACTTTTGATGGTTACTGTTTTTAATTTCCTAAAAACTGAGTCAAACTTTACTTTCAGTTCCATCCCAATCGACTACAACTTGTACAGAAAGTTCTGGACGCTGCAGGACTACTTCAGAAACCCTGTGCAGTGTTACGAGAAATTCTCTTGGATGACATTCCTTAAGGTAATGTGCCTGAGCACTTAAGCAGAGGAACATTTTTCCCTTTGTACGTGCTCTTTCTTTTATCAGATCACATTAATACCAAAGTAGATGTCACAGATGTGAATTCCTTTTTGTTATCCACAGTACTCAGATGAGACCCTGGCAGTGTTTAAGAGCTACAAGTTGGATGACATGCAGGCCTCAAAGAGGAAGCTGGAGGAGTTGAGAGCATCTGGAGGAGAGCATGTCTACTTTGCCAAGTTTCTAACAAGTGAGAAGGTGGGGAAGCTCTTTTTCACCAGTTCAAATCATTTTATTCTGCTTTGAGACAGTTTAAAGGCTGTATGAAGTATTACATTGAATTTGTTAAACAATGAGCTGTTAAAACAGTAATATAGATAATGTATTTCTGTCGGAAAACATCACTTTGTTAGTACTATAAATCAAATCAATTTTATTTATCTATGCCAGAATCACAATCACATTGCCTCAGTGGTGTTTACAATCTGGACAGTGAATGATATCCTCTGTCCTTAGACCAGTGATCTTCACTGTTTTTTTTTCCACAAGAGCCAAATAAAGGGGAGAGACACTTTTACAGCAACATACCAAGTCATCTTTGTAAATGTTCATTTCTACATATGAATTGGACATCCAGCAAAAAAAAGTAACAACACAGCCAATACATTTTCAATTAAGACCATATTTACCGTAATACTGGGATGAGCGGAAGCTGGCATGCATGTCCTTGACTTTCCTCATGCCATGAAGAAGAAATAAGAATGTATCTATCCCCTTCTCTTGAAATTTCCTGCGCTCATCTTGTATGTCTCGTACCTTTCATTTTTTACTGGGAACGCCTGGCGTCTGCCTGCTCCTCCCCTCTCCGGCACCTTCATGTTGATTTTCATTTGCTGCTTCCTCAGACTCTTTTTCCTCAGTATTCATTACAATGCTATGTCTGTCCGTCTGTTTTTTTTTTCATATGAATTGTGTTATCAATTGACTATATTTAATTTTTAGATATGATTTATTTCATGTGAATAAAATGCATGACCACACGCCCTCTTCTTTCCGGTTCATCCGCAGTTGATGGATCTCCAGCTCAGCGACAGCAACTTCAGGCGGCACATTCTGCTGCAGTACCTCATCCTGTTCCAGTACCTGAAGGGTCAGGTCAAGTTCAAAAGGTGAAGTGTGTCTCTGCTCTGACCTTGTAGAACAGTAGACAAATTGTTGTTTGTTGTTGGGGCTTTACATTTTATTCTTCTTTGTCCCTGTACAGCTCCAGCTGTGTCCTGAATGATGATCAGACTGCGTGGATTGAAGAGACAACTAAACTGGTTTATCAGGTCAGTCCTAAGTTAGTTAGTTGGATTTGACAATCTTTCTTTATATTTGTATTCACTGATCTGTGCTGACCTGTGGCTGTTCTCTTGTAGCTGCTGAGAGAGATCCCTCCTGATGGAGACAAGTTTGCCACAATGGTTGAGGTATGCTATATTTTGGGAATACTGATATTAACAGAGGCTTATCTTTACATTCACATTCTGTTAAGTTTGTTAGATTTCCCCTCACACTGACATTTATCATCATTTGACAGCATATCCTAAACACAGAGGACAACTGGAACGGTTGGAAAAATGAGGGATGCCCAAGCTTTGTAAAAGAAAGGTAAAGCTATTGTTATATTTGATTAGTCTTTTTTTTATTATTATTTAATGATAAAACAATGAGGTATGTGAGCTCATGCTAGCAGTTGTTTCCTTGTTAACAGGACAGTAGATGACAAACCCAAAAGACCCACCAGGAAGAGACAGGCTCCAGAAGACTTCCTCGGAAAGGGGCCAGACCGCAAGATTTTCATGGGAAAGTATGTGATCTAATACAGGGGTGGTCTAACAGAGCAGCGCAGAGATGAGGAGATAAGATGAGAGATTTTTTTTTTATTTTTTTAGTTGTCAGGTTTAAAGCCTATAACAGAATGTGTCCTAAAATATCTTTGAACAAGGAGTGATAATAGCTGTATCGAGGTGTTTTGTGTTTGTCAGGCGACTCTTTACTGATCGGTTTTAGACTATGAAGGTCAGTAATCAAGCTCTTTGTGTGTTTTGTAAGTGATGAGTTGACTCGACTTTGGAACCTGAACCAAGACAACATGGAGGCCTGCAAGTCAGACAGCAGGTCAGTGGGTCAGCAAACCAGGTAGATGTTCCCATCTTCAATCATATTCATTCCTATATTATGTGTATGATCAGAACCATACGGTAGCTTTTTAAAATTGAGGGTACCTAAAACAAACATTTCCAGACTCTCAACACCTATATCATCACATCTGTGTCATTGAGCGTCATTGAGTGTTTTGATCATGATTATTAAATCTTGCTAATAAATCTGATGTCTTTAATCCAGGGAGTTCATGCCATCTTTGGACGAATTCTTTGCAGAGGCCATCGAACAGGCCGACCCTGCTAACATGGTCGAGGATGAGTACAAGTATGTTCCTCTTTTTCAAAGTCAGTTTGGAAGATTTCTCCCCACAAGATGACCACTGGCTTCATTACTTGTTGGTCTCTGTATATGTTTGTGTGACTTTTCTGATTCTCCCTGTAAATCGACACAGGGTTGTTCGGAACCCAAACTATGGCTGGCGTGCTCTGAGGCTGCTGTCCAGGAGAAGTCCCCACTTCTTTCAACCGACCAATCAGAAGTTCAAGAGCCTGGCAGACTACCTGGACAGCATGGTTAGCAAACTGGCCAAAGAACTTCCGGTGAGGGTTTTTATTAGCTTGTTTTACTTAAAAAAACTATTGATCATTTAAAAAAAAAAGAATGCATGATGATTACAGCATTGACAAATGTTGATCTAATCTTATTCTGCACATGCAGAAGGATATCCCCTCTGAAGAGATCAAGACAGGAGAGGAGGATGATGACGACAATGGAGACAATCTACTCAAAGACAGCAATGACAGTGAGTTGACGTTTTCATGTAGGAACCATTTCTGTCGGGAAGTGTGCGTCTGCTCATGGACGAGTGGCTGAGTTAAAGTTACAACTCAACCAAGGATGCCACTCAGCGTTTGTTTACACTCTAATACGAATCAACCCAGTTATCACATTCTACTTTCATACCTTGGTTTATCCTTACCCCGGCCTGACCGCTGTACTTTTTTACATCTCGGTTTTAATTTCATCACTTCATCCTCCACACATCTGCTCATTTCCATCCTTTTTAGATCAAGAATCTATTTTTATCGTCCTTATTGTGTCTTCTTCCAGGTCCGAGCATGCAAAGCAAGATGGTGACAAACCAGCAGATGGACGAAATAGCAGCCAAACTCGGGGCTGAGTGGAAGGCATTGGCTAGTCATTTGGAGATGAAGGCGGCAGAGCTGCGGGAGATCGAAACAGACAGCGAAGATGTTGAGATGCAGGCCAAACTGCTGCTCGTAGCCTGGCAGGACAGAGAGGGAACACAAGCTACCGTGGACAGCCTGGTTAACGCCCTTAATGCTGCAGGATTCTCCCAGATTGCAGACAGCCTCAATGAGGCCTAAAGTAGACCTTTGGCAGTACCTCCATTACATCATTGCAGCATCTTTTTTCATACCAAAAACTGTCTGCTAATTTTTTGTATGTAGTGTGGGTTGAACACCAAGTTTTTTCACTGTAGCAAATCCAATAAATGTTTTTTTTTTCTAAAAAGAAGTGTTAGATCATTCATTGATCCCAAGCTCACATTTTGGTATAAGTTTATTTTCACCACCTATGAAAAGCGATCAGTCAATAACTTATTACAGAGTGGTGATGGTTAGGTCTTACACATTGTGGCAGGGTGATGAGGAAACCTGCTAGGAGAAACAAAGTGAAGCATAGCATTTTAATGGTACAGATGTCTGAAATCAGTGTCGGCAAGAACAGCGTTCAAGGCTTGTCCAGTAAACCATCACAGTTGAATCTCAAGTCTTTATTTAACTGCACACAGTTCACCACAAGGGCACCCTGTTCTGAACCAGTCCCCCCCACCCCCAACAAAGCATTAGTGGAGATTTGGCAGAAAGAACCTCATCTGTCAATACATCTGAGAACAATTGCAGGAGATGACGCGAGCCAAGCACTTAAGAAAAGACCTGAGATTGAACCCAAATTTCCCAGAGGGCCAACAGGTGAACAAGGGCAAGTCTTTACAGTGTTACATGAAAATCTCCATAATACATCTAAGATACAAGCCAGAGTGTTGAGGACGACAGCCTGGCTAGGCGTTTTTGTACAAGTTGATTAAATGACTAAAGAGAAATATTTTGCTTTTTATGATATGAGCACCTTATCAAAGGCTTTAAAAAATATACAATGTGTATAAAACATTTAATGAAACTGCAGAGCTAGACTTAAAAACCTCTTTCAAGGATCCAGTCCAGAGATTGCCTCTCGTCATATCTCTATTTTCAAAGCCCACTATGTTGAATATTTAACACCATTTTGACAGAATGTTTTACAAGCATCCGTGTTGGTTACAAAACAAAAAACAAAAAAAATTAAGGTCATCAAATCTTTAAAGACACCAGTTTTACTGCACATCTATGCAGACAGTGCTTGGAAAATGGCAATTTGTACGTGTGTTGGATGTCGTCTTTGTCTTCTAGGAAATCTTCCACAGCTACTGCTCCTCTTCAAGTATTTCAAGCCGCCGCGGGCCGTACAGTAGAACGTATGCTATATGCCAGTCACCGCCGCCAGACAGTCGCAAGATGTCCTCAGGAGACACCACGCTCACTTTGTCATCATCAAACTTGACCCACTCATCTGACAGAGGCCACAGGAGAAAGAGGAAACATTAAGTTCCTAAACATCTGCACACACTTCCCGTTTGCTTTCATGATTTATGACCCATCTACGTGATGACACAACACATGCTGAATATAGTGTCACAGAGCTGCGGTTACCTTCTTTCCTCTTGACCCATCCGACATAGTGACCTGATGAGCTTGAGCGGCCTTGGTGCGTCAGCACAGCCTGCAGGTCGTAGTAGCCACTGTTGTTGGAGCCGATGTCTGCAGGAGAAACAGCAGCGTGTTAATATTCCTGAGAAGCAACCCTCAAATGTCATTACATCGCTTGATACCCAAGTGTGAGACCAATTACATTTAGCAGGGCCCTTTAAACCCTAAGAGATTTGACATTAAATTATGACCTTTGGTGTGTCCAAGTACTAGAACCCTAGCTGAAAATAACCATTATTTGCACTATTGATTAATCCACCCATTATCTCATTATTAATCAATTTGTCTATAACATGGAAAACAAAACTGTGTCCAAGACACAAAGACTCTTCATTTACTGTCATAAATGAAAAAGAAAAGCAAATCCTCTCTTTTATGAAGCTGGAATCATTAACTGTGTCATTGTTTTTTAAACTAATCCTTTATTTATTGACTAAGGCTGACTGTTATATGGAAAATATGTTACATCTAAATTAGGGATGCAGCAGAATGACAGTCTCAAGTTATACATCTGACGTAAAATTGACAGTTAATGTACCATTTACATCTGCTTATTGAATTCTACCATATGAAGTGTTATTAAGAGACACACACCAAGTCTTAATCTAATTTCATGTCTGTCAGGACATTATAGTAACTTGTTAAAAAAAAAAGTCAGTTTTCAATTCCTTTTAACTGATAATAATCGTACCATATACTTTTTTCCGACATGGTTGTCCTACTGTGAAGTTTTTTTCTATGAAACATTGGGCTTTGGTGTAAAAAGTGAGCATTTAATGAATGTGCTGATGTGTTCTCATAATGGCAAACCCTGTATTTATATTTGTAGTTTTAAGCATCCACTGAAGTGCCTGGCCACACTATTTAGAATATCCTCTTATGTTCTGAAATTGTCTATACTTCACCAAATATGTAGTGATAAATACATTTCGTGGAAATAGTTAAGATACGTTCACAAAGACATGTTTTTGAAAGTGTTTCAGCATTTTAATGTAGATTCCCCCTTAATATATAAAGTGTGCAGAGGATGTCAGTGTTGTGTCCCAACATACCATCAGAGAATGAGAAAGGCTCGTATTTCACTTCTTTTGCCACACCCGGCTTCTTCACAAACTAATGCAGAAAATAAAGACAATTGTGAGATACTGTACACAACTAATCCTTACACTGTATGGTCCAAGCAGGAGCAATGCAGCTACTTTTAGCATGAAAGGTAAAAAAGACATTAAATTAAAAAGTCCTCATGGACAGACCTACCTTTTGCTGCTGTTTCTCTAACTTCTTGTCCTCGACCTCCTTAAACTTTGACCTGAGTGGCAGCATTTTCTCCTGGAGCTCTGCAGTGCACAGCTCATAGACGTCCAACATGAGCGGGAACTTGACATCCTTAAAAAACATTTTTTGACTTTGAGATTTACATTAGATAGAGGTGTGTCGTTGATTAAGGGATGATTGTGACTGAAGACAAACCTTGAGGACTTTTGCATTAACGGACTCCTTTTCTTTGTAGAAAAATCGGACCATCTGAACAGTCAAGTAGGCAGGGAGACGGCTGAGTTTTGACTGGAGGATGGGATGGGAAAGGACGGGTTCAGGGGGTAAATACATTTTAAATATACAACAGTAAACAAAAGAAAAATATTACAAATTTCAGGCAGAGGAAAAACTTACAGATTTTATATAGAGGGCATTTCTTTCCAAGGATGTTGACATTTTTGTGATTTCTTCCTGCAGTCTCTGGAGATAAAACAGGCAGAAACAGGATTTGATCCTCAATACCTCGAAGACAAACTAACCAAGAGCCACTCTGACTAAACCTGGATGAATACGTAAGATCCAAGGACAGTCTTGCTAGAAACAGCTTCTGGGTAGAAAAGAGACACTCCTCCATTTCAACACATTTCAGAGAGTATTCAGCCTTTTTTTTTTTAAGAGTCTGATACATACCAGCCTCAGTCCGGTTGCAAGGTATTTGACTTCTTGGTTGATAAAGCAGCTGAGCTGGAGCTGGCTTTCCTTGCCCTTGATTGGCTCCTCATCCTCAGACTCTGTGCACTTCATACTGGACAGGCGAGTTAAGAAGAAGCCGAGCAAAGTATTGTAATAAAGCTGAGAGACCTTTGCTGTGACACTACACACCATCCTTAATGACCTAAACCTACCACACTGAAACATAAGATAAAATACAGAAAGATGCAATCAACAAAAGGCAAGGATACGTAGTTTCAAATTCAACACCAAAATACTGGTCGATGAAATTCTTCTTTGAAGAGGCAGAGGCAGCTCCACTCTCAGAGTCAGTCTGTAGATTTACAGAGAAATGCAAAAAATGGAAGGGATTATTTAATTGTCCTCTATGAGCTCATCAATCACACGTTGTCATCATAAAGAATCAAAGTTTTACCTCCATAGGAGTCTCTGGCTCTAGTGGCTCCAGCTTTTGCTGCAGCACTCTCATCATCTGCAGCCAGCACTCATTGGCATCCTGAGAGTACAAAAGCACAATGCCAAGAAGTGAGAACACGTCCTATTAATTGATAAGAATGTAAGCATGATATACGAGGCATGGCTGTATCAGTTTGAGTGATGTAACTGTTGTGAAGAGTTTCTGACCTGCTGGAGGTACTGTCCCTGGTCCCCCTTCTCAGCAAATTGTGGAAAGGCCATGTGAAGGAACTGAAGCAGGATGATGGGTGGCAGGCTTGATGAGGTCTTGTCCATGGTCTCATACAAGTCACGAAGGGCTGAGGATGCAAAGATGAAAGCATATCAAATATATGCATTAGTAGGTTTCCGACATCAATCAATCATACACTTGTGATTTCACAACATTAATAATTCACTATGCTTCATACCCGCGGTGATGTATTGTGATGGTGCATTTGCCCCTGAAGATCTCAGAGCGCCTGAATACCTAGAAGGAGAGGGATGAGTTCAGCAGGTGCAAAACCACAAAAACAACAGAAGGGAAGCACACTTCCTCAGTTAAACACCGGCTTAATTCAAGCAGTGCTTTCCATCAAAGCAGACCACTTAACAACAATGCTCCTTTAGATTTAGTGTTTTAAACCTCTAAGCAGAATAACAGCAAACTCACCTTCTGAGAGCAGTTTTGAGCTCAGGCACAGAGCGCAGACACTGCACTGTGGCGTTCATGTAACAGGTGTTACCCAAGTTTGTGAGCCCACAAGGCAGCTCCATCTACAAATGACAAGAGTGGGATAAGTTCCTCTACAATTATCAAGGTAGAATAAAGCTTAGGAAAAATTATAGAGTGCCAATTTTCATTTGATTCATTTTTAAGTTAATGTTGGTCCTTAACCTGCCATTATACCCTTAGAGTTAATGCTGTGGTAAAAGTTCCCATTTCATTTTATAGGCTTATTTAAGGTATCCCAGAATGTCAAGTAGTGCTGACTGGTTACAGGGACCCACCCTGCCTTGAGGACCTGCGTACATATACAACAATTACATTTGTTTGGATTTTGAGAAAGAGCTGGCATCTTCAGAGACAATCAAATTAGCTACCCTGTCTCCCTGGGCTCCGTCATTGTGAACTGACAATTTCCAAACTAAGATGAGACTGCAGACTAAACAGCATCATAACATCAAGTGACACAGCAGTTTGTAGTTTAAATGCATTTGGTATTCAGAGAATAGAAATGCTCACAATTAAAAAAAAAAGACAATTTGTTAAAAAATACATTTCTCTGGGATCAAAACAGATGCTAACCTCACAAAGTTGCATTTCTGAGAAGCTGATCTCCCGAAAAGGTGGATATGCGGTATAGTTAGCTTATTATGGTCTCTGCTTAGTAAACATATTATGGAAAATCTTTAATTGGCCACGTCAGTGCAGAAAAACAGCAATCACCATATTTGTTTTAGCTGTACTGATCATTTTCAGGCTTACTCACCGCTGAGGCCAGCTGCTCCTCAGTCATGTCCTCCACAAACATGGGCCGGACAGCAGGCTCCTCGGGCAGGGCCTCTGCAGAGCCCATCATCAGCAGAGTCATTCCCTGCATTAAGAATAGAAGTACACAAAAATTCATATGCTTATTTGTTGGAATGTGTTTGGAAGCATAGCTCTGTGGACTAAGAAGGGCCTGTTTCATGCATCCTAAGGTATCTTGCACACTCACATTTTTCAGTTTAATGTTTCCCCACTCGTCATCCTAGAACGGGGACAGGACAATGGTTAGCTTCTTAAAAACAATTAAATGATACAAACTTTTTTCACTGTAACAAAATCCCATGAGAAGACCAAAGCCAACAATAGCTGCATTTAGAAGGACCCCAATATGTTCCTACTAATCAGAGTAATGGCCCAATTAGATTAGAAATGACTCATGTAAACCACTTCAGTCGGAACAGACTGATAAAATCCTGCCTGATCTGAATTAATTTTAAACCAGATTGAGGAGGGTTGTGCAAATCTTTAATAATCAGTTCAATGGACAAAGATCAATGCCTATTAACTATGTAAACACTTATCATTTCACAATCATTAAAGAAATATTTCCCAGACAACCACAGCTAATGTATTGGTTCCACCTTTTTGTTTGATCAATTAATTGTTGCTTTCGGTCTCATCTTTGGCTTTGTTGTAAACCACAGAAATATGTAATACTGTCTCACACTCTGACGAAACAAATCTGGCACCACAGTATTTTCTTGACAAGACTTGGACTGCTGTGTGTAGCTGTACCTTCAGAGTGCCTCCCTTCACCATCACCTTCTGTCTGTCCGGCTGAACTCCTGTCAGTGCGAAGAGCTGAGCCTTGAACACCATGGGTGGCTCCTCGGTGTTCAGCTCTACTGCATCAAACTTCTCTTTGCCCCATTTCACATTTACTGAAGGAAACAGAGGGATGGTACATAATATACCCACAAGTTAGCCTCCCAGGGTACGCAGCACAACTTTGTCTAACTGCTGCCGTGTATGACACAGCATCTGGTTAGCAACAACAAAAAGACACCATGGACTCAGCTGACTGCGGAGCTAAAAGCATTGTGTGAGCGCAAATATATAGCTGCTTGACTGGCAATGTGACGACTTAACACGGCTGATTACACATTTTAGAAACCACTAATAGATTGCTGTCACGTAAAAAGGTAAACTATTGTCTATAAGCATCGCTAGTATCCAACAAGCCGCAACTGCGGTCACAAGCTAGTAAAGTGTACACTCATGATTTGGCTAACTTAGTTAGCAAAGCTACCTGCGCTAGTAAAAGGCATGATTCTGAAAATTTCACACTGGTAAACATGAAACACGTATTCTGGTTAGTGTTTTCTCGTAAGCGCTGTCCTGAGAAACGATAACATTAAACAACATGAAACACCCTCCTTACCGTCAACTGTTTCTCAATAACGGAGCTAGCTAGCTAGCTGACACTTAGCGGCAGTAGCTAGCTACATTCTGTTGTCAGATGCATGTTAGCATGGCCGGCATCAGTAAACACATTATGTTAACACTACGAATGTACAATAAAAAAGTTAAAGCGTCGTAAGAATTGTGTATGTTTTCTTTTCTCGAACTACTGTTTTTTGTACTAACTCAGTCAGTGGCCTAACAAGGCTCATGCATTGCTGGCTACCGTTAGCATGCTAAATGCACATAATGCTAAAGTTAGCTAAGCTAGAATGCTAAATGTAATTCACGTTTGAGAACAAAAACACGTGTAAGGTTTCGTGTTTTTATTATCAATTCAAATGGCATTGAACGTGTTGTATTAAAACAGCATCATACCTGTAAACACCGGCATATTTGGCAACCTTTAACTTCCCAAACTCTTTATTTTTTCCTGTTTCAGACCACCGGGGCGCGAATGAAGAGTTGGCTAGTTCTCGGTCTGAACTTCATTCAAACAGAATGACGCTGCAACAACACGCTGGGAACTTATCGATGCGCTCTGACATCTGCTAGTCATCCTGCCGCATGCAGCGCACGCAGACTACACACACCCAGAATCTCCGCACAGATCACTCAGCCACATTAATTACAGTATTTATGAGACGGGGATGGTGTTTGTGAGGTCTGTTCAGTCAGCAGAACTGATGCAGGTGATAGTTTCCCCACCATAGAAAACGTCTGTCTTGTTAGTCATACAACACTGATAGATTAACCTGCTGGAGCACCGGGGCCCTCATGAAGCCCCTGTTCCCCCCACTCTCAGTGTAGTGTGTGCAGGTTTCTAAACTGCAGTACTCCCTTGATATTAATTGTAGTAATGTGATTAAACAGAGTCATTTTAAAATTTGCAACATGTAAGCACAATGAAATATTGACTGTCTCAAAGCTAGATTTCTATATTATGACACGTGGAACCTCTTGAGACAGGATGTCAGAACATAAAACCTTACAGCCTTTAAAATGTCAGCTGATATTATGCTTCTGCGCTACATATTTCCAAACACATTTTCCAAAAGGCAGCTGGCACACGGTAGGCCTGGAGCCGGTAATCCATTTTTGGGATGGATCCATGTACAGTCTGATATTTAGAGGCTTTACAATCAATCCAAATATGATCACAACTGCAATAAAATACACAGCAGGTTTCTGATAAAGGTTAGATGTGTGACAAAACAGTATCATGATGAAGTTCTGTAGGACTTTTCAAGCAGTTTTTTTAGTGAAATTAAAAATTGTGACGCAAAAATGATCATTCCCAATGATCACAAGTTAACTGCAATGATTTTTTTTCCCACATCATGCACCTAAAGTTAAAATGTGAAACCCGCGATGGGCATCTGCAGTGAAAAGTAAGTACTAAACCATTTTTGATAGAGATATGTTTATTGACATATCCATCAGTGCGGACTCCAATGCAATTAACCATGCAAATTATCCAAGACAAGAGTAGATCATAGTTCCAGTGCTTTTTTTTAACTGAACAAAGTTACAAATAAAAAGATTGCGGAGGTATTCCATAATCCTTATGTCTCTCATTATATACACTGTGGGGGGAAGTGGGGGGTTGCATTAATGGGACATTACCGTGTTAGAGAAACAACTTGTAATTGTTAACAAGGACAATCGTTGACACAGGTAGAGCTCGCCTTTAGATTAACACCAATCCCGAAATTTGTCACGTGATATGAACCGAGTCTGGGGACTTTTTTTTCCATGTTTGACACACTAACTCTATTGCAATGTGTCCATAAAGAGGTAATCTAATATATATATATATATATATATATATATATATATATATATATATATATATATATATATATATATATATATATATATATATATATATATATATATATATATATATATATATATATATATATATATATATATATATATACTATATATATATACTTTATATACTCAAACCAGAGAAATGAAGTTCCGATAAAACCACAAATGTGCGGTGATTTCTTAAAAAATACATGGAAGAGTTAAGATTTGTCTTGTTTTGGAGAAGGAAAAAAATGACAAAAAAAAACAGATATGGCAGTAAAATCAATATCCAAACATTAAGGCACTAGGTGGGGCAAATGCTACACCTGTTTAGTCTTCTACAAATAATTTACAATTCAAACAGTGCAGTTTTACATTTGTTAACTTAATGTTTTCCTTTTGAACCATTTATCTATGAATCAATGTAAGGCAATACATTACAAAAAAAATAAACAATACAAGAAAAAAAAATATTACAGAGACAATGTACCAAATAAACAAACCGAAAAAAAAAAAAAAATTCAATTAAGTTTTAGGACTCCTATATGCCATTACAATGGAATTGTTTTCCTTATGGCTTGGAGCAATAAAAATAATTATAATAATAAAAATAATGCATAGATTTAAATGATGATCTTGCATGCTCCTCGCTCAATACTCAAAACATCTAATACTCATGTCCCAATACTCTGTTCCAAACCTGATAAGTGACTCGAAGAGTGATAAAGAAAAAAAGGCAGAAAAGGCCAGAGATATTAGATGAAGGCATCAGTCGTTTCTTTTTGTTTTTTTAAGCTGGAAACAGAAGTATGTTTGCATTTAAGCTTGAGTATCTGTCAGGTGGGGAGAGAAATTACAAAACAGATATTCATATTCCACCCCTGAGACACAACCACTCACTGCACGTCTGCAATCCCTGTATGACAGTACCTTAAACTGAACACATACTTGCAGGAGTCCCAGCAAAACCCCCCTTTTTTCTTTTACCTTTCCCAATTCCATCATAACTGCCATATGATATGAAACACAGGATGTCTTCCATGACATTAGTCCCTCCGTCGCGCCATTGTCCATATTTAGTTCAAGACGAGTGCGCCATCTTCTGGTAGAAATGGAGATATGCATGTTGTTGATATGGATGACGATTCTCTCCTGAAAGGTGGCGGAGGAAGTGGTATCAGGCCTCTTTATGTCCATGATGCCTTGTGTCTGACATGTGTTGCAACTTTTCCAGCGCTGGTAATCTATTTGTAATTTTTTTCTTTTTAATGACATTTCTTAAAATGTAATACAGGTTTTTTTTTCCTTCCATTTTTGAGGATGAGGAAGGAGGGAAAGTTTTAGAGTCCAGAAAAAATCCAAACGGTTCAGATGGTTAGCTGAAAGAAAGAACAGAGACAGGTGTCCAGTAAAAGAAAGACAATACCTTTTACTTTTGGTTAGTAACATAACAGGAAAGCTGGTTTACAGACACTGCAGCACCATTAACACCTTCGCATCATGTTTGACAAGAAATGTAAATCCTTTACATGGACAATCCTGACGAGAGTTGTAAAGTAAGTCTGTAAGTTAGTTACTGAACCCACATTAGTGCCAATTAGAAAAATCCCAAGTGTCAACTGGAAAGAGCCCCGAGTCAAACAACCAACCAGGAAGTGTCTCGTGTTAGAAACACCCAGTAACAATAAATAGACGAGTTTGAAGCTAAAGAGAAAAGTCTATATATATAAAAAAAAAAAATAGCACATCAACACTTTCTGAAGAAGTTCCTGTCAACAAGTGCTGGATGTTGTGTCTGCTGCTTGGAGGCTGGACTGCGCTCTGCTACAACACAGGAGACAAACAGCAAGTCACGCCACTGACTCGACCACATCTCAGCCCACCAGATGGGATAAAATAAGATTTGACTGCAGCACACCCTCACTTACTGCCCAAAACAACATTACAGTGCCTTATTGTATGTCATGCAATTATCTAATTAGGGGGGGTGGGGGTGGGGAGTCACAAGTTGTCAAGTTACCTCAGCTTTCCTGTATTGCTTTTAGGGTTCTTGCGGAAGGATTGGTTTGGTCCAGAGCGAGTGGACATAGAACGAGGTGAGGCTCTGGAAAATGTGGATGGTGGAGTCTTGGGGATCTTCTTTCCAAGGTGGCCGATCCATTTCTTCTGCTCATCTTGAGTCAGGGCCAGCAGGAGCATGTCCCGGGCAGAGGTCACATCGTAGTTTACTGTAAGGAATGGTAGGAGTGATGAGGATCGAGAACCAACCCGGAAAAATGTGACCTAAAACAACCCCGCATCTCAAGGTAGGCCTCCAAAACATTAAAATCTACTTGTCTTGCTTAACCAACAATGCAAAAAATAAAGATACCCAGTTTACTATCATAAAAAAGGATGAAAACCAGAATATATTCACATTTAAAGAGCTGGAACTAGAACATTTTTGGCATTCTACTTTAAGCCTGACAAGTAACCGTTTATCAAATAGTTGGAGGTCATTTTTCTGTTACTCACCTATTGACTGAGTAATTCATTTAGCTATATTTCATGGTAAAGTTAAAGGTATGAACTCACTGAACACACTGAAAACATCATCAAAACCAAATACATTTACTGAGCTTCATGCACCTTTAAGAACAGAATAAAATTAAAAGTCCTTTTAAGCCAGAAACTAAATATTTCTAATTATGTTTTCTTTCATGCACAATCATGCACAATTGTTACCCTAGAATGAGCGAGTGTTATGTAAATATTAAAGGTTCACTGTGGAGTTAAGTTTCAAAAGTTACTCATTTAGCATCGCCTTTAACTCGAACCCCTTGAAAAGGTGCCATATATAATAATTTATTTGAAAATGTAAAAAAAAAAGAAAATCATCAACAGAAAACAAAGAAATAACAATTTTGACCTCACGCAAAGATGTGTTTATTGTGTTGCAGAGATATCTACTGAAGTTAGCATGCAAAACATCTAGCTGGGGCCTGTCTGTTAATGATCCAGAACTGCTGTGCTGGGGTGCAAATAACACCAGGAATCCCATTAAACCAACCTGCCAGTCTGTTAGCTGCATGGGTAATTGAGCTAGCTAGCTAGCTAATGGCATCTACAGTTAGCAGCAGTAAGCGGTTACTCTGGCGATAGTCTGCCTACTATTTGTTTTGAGCATGAATCAGACAGGTGGCCAATTCTTAAACATTGCACCTTTTTAAGTGTCACTGGATATCATCAACCTAAATTTCTAGATTCTCAGCATTCTCAGTTAACGATCCCATCCTCTTGGCATATTGAAAAAAGCTCAAAAAATAAAATATCTTTATTCATCAAAACAATTTTGACCACAGACTGTACACTTTACCTTTGCAAGGAGCAATAACGTCCTCCTTTTTGTCGAGGTGGTCCTTGTGGCACTTGACGTGGCAGCGGCGACACTCCAGGGCTGGAGGTGGCTTGAAGACGTGCCACAGAGGCTTGGCACAGGCCTCGCAGTTGGAAGGGAAGTGATATAGCGTGGGGATGAACTCGTGGCCTTTGTGTGGGAGACAGTTGGTCTTGTCGCCCTGAGGGACCGTCTCCATGTCCGCCTCCTTCCTGCACTCCCCCTCGTTGGCATACAGAATCTGAATATGGACGGAAAGAGGGCCACGTCAAAACAAATCTGCACTGAAATAAGCATTTCAGAGACTGGGCAGTGCTTTACAGAATCTGACTTGACATTTTGACATCATGGCTGATGGCGAATATGAGAAAAATCAAGAGAAATCGCCAGGACAGGAAGAAGCCTCAGACCTGGAATATCCTTGGAATCTCTTCTGTCTCAGCTCGGTACACGTCTCCTTGTGTGACTGGTCTCACGTGAAACAATTTGCTACGAAAAAAAAGGCACAAAATGAGCAATCACATTTCAATTACATTAACATTTACAGCATGGCCTCTGAGGAGAGACAGGAGCGAATACTCACTCGATATCTAGTACCATGGAAGGGTTGGACTGTTCCTTATCCTGCTCGTCATTGTAGAACAGGATCTTCTTACTGCTCACCACCACATACTGAAAAGATATTGGAAGGACAATGAGAGGAAGGTAGATATTGCCCCCAAGGGATTGGCAGCATTTTTAACAAACCGTAACACACTTATAAACAATGCGGAAGCACAAGAACTCCAAATAAGCACAACGTACCTGCTTCTTCCATCCATATCGTTTGATATTAGCACGGTTAGGAATGGACAGCCAACCCTCCAGTCTGGATTCTGAAAAGCAGACCAGGTGCAAAACAGTAGAAGAAATTACAGATCTTTACAGAAAATAAATGCGCTGCAGAAAAAAGGCCATGCAGTATTTGAATCTAAACTCAACTGGGGGGAAAAAAACAAAAGTTAAGTGACAAAGATCATAATTGTTTCCAAACACCAGGTGAAGCCCTTTAAGGAGTTCTGCCAGCGTTAACTGCACTGGAGTAATGTGATAAGAGATGAGTTTGGCTCCCCCATGCTGCTATTCCACACTCCATGCAGGAGGAAAATATTACATACGGGTAAGTCCTTCCTACAGCATGTTAACAGAGCATGTACGATATTATCATTCCAAATCATGTTAAAAGTTTTTTTTAGTTTTTCAGCAGGAATTAGTTTTTATTTATTTAATTTCTGTCAGTAAGCTTCCTCACTCCTTTTACAGAAACAACCATGTGCATTGCAGGTTACACACATCATTTGGTTTTTAAATCATATCTTTAAAAACATGCAGCTGCAACAAACAACACAAGTTAAACGGGACCAGTGAACTAAGTGGGACTTGTCTACTAAGTGTGACATTGTGAGGGAGGTCTGTGTGTCTAAACGAACAGTACTTCTGGGTGAACATGCCGACAAATTAAAAAACAACCAATAAGAGTGTTGAAGTGTTTGAAGCACACAGTGCTGTGAATTTAAATGAAAACAGCTCTTTCAGTTTCAAGACACATTTTGAAAGGTGCTGAGAGTGAGGCGGCAAACCTCACACAGGGTGTAGTCTAGTATGGTAACCTTTGATCTGATGTGGTTACATTACCGTTAGGGCTGTCCTCGTGACATTAAGCAAATTCACTACCAGCATCTTTGCTTAACATCCCAATTGATTTGAAAGTTAATCTCTTGCTGGTCAGATTGTTTTGACAATTTGGAAAGATATTTTTTTTCTCTCCATTCCACCAGACGTCTTTCAAAAGTGTTTCCCCCCCAAAAAAGGTGGTTTTCTCACCTCTGGGTAACAAATTGGGAGCGAAAATACAAAAAACCACACAACAGCTGCTGCACAGGCCAGGCAATAGAGGCTTGTCCACTCAGTTACTCACAGAGGGAAAGATATAGAAGTTACAAAGATAAGAAGAGCAAGGAGAACCGGCTGGACAAGAAGGGGATAAAGAGAGAATGATTTAACCACAGACACCAGCATGTATGAAAACAGACCATATTTAGAAATAAGATGAGTTTACCTGCATGAATTTTGAACAACTGTTAATCATACCAAGCCAAATATGATATGGTGACTTTGAATTTTCTTCCTCATGATGTACTACATCTAAAACCACAGACACCTGTTGAGCAGTCTGTTCAATAAAACACCTGCTTTTCATGTCTTCAATATACAAACTGAATCAATACTAACCATCCTAAGAGCATAGATTGAACACGTTACACAAAAAAAACAAAACTGAGAAACAAACGGATTAAAAAAGACAAAAGATGTTTGCTGAAATAATATTTAAATGCAAAAATGTAGCCAACAAATAGAGTATAAAGCTGACCGAACACAAAACAATCATTTAAACTCTTTCAAGGCTGTTTTTGTTACACATAAAGGGACATTTTGTTTTAAATCTCATCCAAATGGCAACTATTTTAACTGAAACTAAGAAATTCAAATGAAAAAAATGAAAACTGTAAAACGAATTACTGAAATAGCAAGCTACAACAAGCAAACACGAGGAGGAAGGTTAAGTTTGGTATTCAATAAGTGAATAGTGGATGCACATTATGAACCCAGCACATCTTTCCAACTTTAACATTTGTCTTGCAATCGGATATTATAAACAAGAAGACCTCTGTTGCTTTCTGTCTAATGACCACACAGACGCAACCTATCAGGAAAACGGTAAACAAAGAACAGCTTTCTAAAGACCCATAAAAGCATCACCACTGTTTGTTTTGAAAAAGACTCCAAGACATTTTTTCCAAACTTAATGGTCAATGAAGAATCTCACATTGGGGCTTGTGTCTCCTCTGCAAGGTAAAACATCGAGAGCAGCCATGTCCAGTTAGGCCCAGTGGTGACCCTACCTGCGAGGTTGCTGTCTGTCTCATCCGTCTGCAAACTGGTGACGCTTGAGTTATCCATGCGCTGTTGCAGGTCGTTCAGTTTCTCCCGGAGCTGCTCGATGTCGCTCTCCTTGCTGTCCAGCTGCATTTGCAGCTCATTGCGATATGTGCATTCCTCTGCCAGTTGCTGTTGGCAGAGAAGCCAAGAGATGTGGTTTAAAAACGTGGTTTAAAATGTAGGGGGAGGGGTTTTTTGTTTTATTTTACTGAGCTCCTGAGATTTCTTTCACTCACCGCCTGCATCTCGCTCAACTCCTTCTGGTACTTGATGGCCATGTGGTTAAACTTCTCCTTCTCCTGGTTAAGTTCAAGCTGAAGCTTGCGGTTCTCCTTCTCCTTCTTCCGCAGGTCGGCGGTGCTGCCCTTCTTCTTCTGGTCAAGCTTCATGTCCTTGCGGTTCATGATTTCTGCCAGCTTGTTCACCGCCTTTTATATTGAAGCAGGTAAATTATTTGTAAAGAATTAGCCACCATTCTCTATTTGCTTAACAACCTTTTAAAGATAATTTTTAACAAAATGTAATATTTTTGGACAAGCATGCAGGTAAGTATATATGTAATGTATGTGTAGAGTCCTGTGAGGAGGTAGGTTTTACGTAGGAAAAAGAACACAACCTGCTACTCTTTGCAAATATCTTCTGAAATAAAAAAAAGATGGATCTTTACCTGAGTCTTCAGCGTGCGCTCTGTATTGAGGACCTTCTCGTAGTTGGCCTTGATTGTATTTGCAATCTCTTCCTTCTGAGCTGCATACTCTGTCAAGACAAAGAGACTGCTTGTACAACAACGTAATTTTATTAAATAACAAAGAGACGGAAGGGGCAGTACCTCCTTCCTGAGCATTCAGCTTCTCATTCAACTCCGCCTTTTCTTTGCTGAGGTTCTCCACATCTTTGGTCAGTGTTTTGTTAGATTCCTCAAGCTGCAGAGAAATTTCAATATCATCACTTTGAATGCTCAAAATTCAAATACATAAAGATCACTCTCAATAAAAGTACAAGACAGTATAAATTGTGAAGGGGGGGACAACATAGGTTTGCTCACCCGTGCAATAGTAGCCTCCTTCTCCCCAATCTCCTGCTTATGTCTAGTCACCGTCTTCTTGTTCTCCTGGCTGAGCTCAAAGTACTGCTCCTCCTGAAGTGCCCGGGCAAGCTGCTCTGACTCGGCCTTCGTCACTGTCAGATCCAGCTGGGCCGACAGAGAGTCCCTTTGTCCAGGATGAAACACATTTCAAGTTATATAACCTTTTCTCTTCAGCTCTGAATCTGTTTACTTCAACGGACCATATATAACTCAACAGAAACAGAATAAAAAACCATTTTAATCAACATTTTGGAAGTTAACGCAATAAAGCTGGTTAAACATATTCTCTTACCTTTCACTGCACAACTCCTGCACCTTTTTATGAGCATCCTGTACCTGCCGGTTCCTTTCCTCAATCTCTTCTTTAAGTTCCTTGACCTGAGTTTTGTAAAGCGTCTGAAGAGGGACGGACAAATACTTTAGCCAGTGGCTCTCACACCACACAAAGAGAACAGAGGCACTCGAAAATAGATTTATACTTACAGAAAAATACTGTTCGGCCTCAAGCTGGTCCTGAAGTTCCCTCATCTGTCCCTCGTTGCCTCTGTATTGCCTGTAAACACATTACAACATGTCTTCATTAAATCAGCAACAACACTCCGCAAGCAGGTAAATAGAGCTGGCCTCTAAATGCGCCCCTGTAGTAAAATGTGACCGGCAGCACTGGTGGCAGCACTGGCAGCAGCACTGGCGGCAGCACCGGCCAGGGGATTAGCAACAGAGTGGATGGAGCTGGACTCAGTGTTTACATCAAAGGATTAGAGTTTACTCTGCTGCTGAACAGCTTTGGCGCAGTCACCGTTTAATCTGGAATAATAGCACTTATTTGGAAATAGCAGGCAATTGTAGGGTAATTTACGCCTTGACTTCCAAAGAGCATTACAGGCTAGTGCAGCAGTAACAGAAAATGAACATTTCTGGCTGGAGCTACTGCCAGTTAGTTTCACAGCAATATTAACCCGCGCAATCCCCTGAGCAACCTCACATTTTCCTATTTTCCTTGTTTACCTAATACAAGTGGGGTTTTTTCCTATCAACTATCATTTTTACTTTGATTATGTTTTGCACATTACATTAATACATCATCCTCTGTGATGTTAAGAGGATAGGCATCAAAGTGGGAGATTAACATTTTAAAATATGAACATTACCTGATAATAACAGATTAATGTTCAATAATCAGCCACTCACTTGTAAACCCTGTGGAGCATCATATGCATCATTTGATGGAAAGAACAACGAGTTTTTTAAAATTCTCATGCAGGAATGCCCCTTACTTGGTCAGCTGTGCCAGCTGGAACTCAAGCGAGCGTTTACTCTCTAGTGCTGTGTTGATCTCCTGCTTGAGCTGCTTCTCTGTACACCTAAGGCGGTCCACCTCCTGTGTGCGGCTCTTCAGGTCGCTCTGAGCCACCGAGCGCTTGCTAGACTCCTGTTCTCCCTGTATCCGCAGACTCTTGACCTGGGTAAGGAAGACATTAAACAGGTGAGATATCTCAGATACAAGGCACATGGACGCAGAATTGGTTGTAACTGAATATAAAACAAAGACGGCCACAGTTACCTCGTCTTCTAGCCTTTCTTTTTGTTTCATCAGCTGCTCCATCTTCTGCACCGACTGCTTAAGATCAAATTCTAACATGGAGCACTGCTTCTCAACCTCCACTACCCGGCTCTCCGCTCGCATCCGTGCTCCATTCTCCTCAGACATCTTCTGCTGAACCGCTGGGGGGGACAGTGACAGGAAAATCATCAATTACTTGTTCTCACTTAACCCTGAGAAACAGCAAGTGTATTTAGCATTTTCTGTTCTTTGGTGAAGCTGCCGTCAGCTTCAATGTTGCTGAAATGTGGAACAAATTGCCAGAAGACAAGAGACAAGACTGGATGTCAACTACTTTCAAAACCAAAGGAGGAGACAAACCTCTTTACTATCACTTTGAGTTTTCTTTTATATCAAATTTATTTGTTAGTTTGTCTTTGTTTTTTAATCTGGATGTTTCTGCCCTATATAACTTTCATTTCTTATGTGTTCGCCTGTGTGTCTGTAAAGCACTTTTAGCTGTCGTCTGGTGTTAAATAAAGAGGATAGACATACGTTCGCTGCAAATGAACAGTGTGTTTTTGAACATGTAAATGAATAATGGGGGCATAAAATCCAGATAAAGGGGGCTTTGAAAAAGGACAATGACAGGCCTTGGCAAGGAGAGACTTGAGTCTATTCCAGCATGGAGTAGGCGAAAAGTAAAAAGAAAAAAAATCACCTTGACAGATGATTATTACATTGCAAAAACTTTTTCAGCTTTAATATGCAATGAGGCAATGTCCCAACATGCTGACTGGCTTACACTCCTTGAATTCCTCCCACCCAAACATCCCCTTCAGGTAAGTCTCATCAGACCGCAGATAAGAGAGCAGAAACATGAAGATGGGGTCAGAAAGAAGTTAAATAAATCAAATATGGAGAGAGGAGTAAAGATTAAGAGATTAACTTCAGGTACCATTCCAGAGTTAAAAAAAGGACAAAAAGCTGTGAAAAAAAGGTGGAGGGCATGCTCTGACATAGGACTGACATACCAGTCATGGCAGCTGATTTGGCTTCTTCAATGGATTCATATTTGTCAGTGAGCTGAGCCCGTGTCACCCTGTGCTCAGTCTGCTCCTGCTCCAGACGCTGCTGCAACGTCTTCAGTTTGTAGTTCAGGTCGATCTCCAGGTTGTTCTTTTCCTGTGGGGAGGACAACAACATGAAACCAGCTGAACACACCACTGTCCTATCATCTAATTAGAAATACGAAAGAAACTACCAGCAATTGCTAAAACTTAACAGGGTGAATCCCTTGCATATATGCACAAATACTACAATGAAGACTTGTCTTGTATACCTTCTCCAGATTATTGCTCCTCTCCTGGGCCTGTTTGCGTTCTGCCTCGACTTTGGAGAGGCTGAGCTTCAAGCTTTTGTTGTCCTCCTGCAGCCCTGACATCCTCGCTGAGAACAGAAGATAAAGACAGTGACCATCATATTGTTGGTGATATGAGGCTAGCTTTTTCCCTCCTTAAAACTTTTTCTTACAGCCATTCACAAAGCTCACAATGTCTCAGAAAAACACTTATTTAACATTCAGGGAATGACTTGATGATGTCTCTCCATCATTACTTCCCCACTTATTCATTGACTTTTAGAAGCGTTTTTCTATTAAAAGACAACTGACAGATAAATCAGAGACTCATTTGACTGCTGTGGTGTGTTGACAGTGCTTGGGCATGTCTGGCATCAGTGAGAGAGTGAGGAATGGCGTCTATTAGGTGGAATTTCTGCAGCTGTCTCAAATATCTGAATCTGAGTAAGATGATTTGTTTTAAAGAGTTATTTTGAACCACATATGAGTTGGTAAAACATGCACAGATTCTGCCCTCTAAAGTAAGTCTTTCCACTCTGATCAAACCAAATCAAAAAAATATATAAACACTGCAAACTGTAGTTTGGTCAAGCTGTTGTGGATTCCAGCGTTGTGGATTACCTTGCAGCTCCCTGATCTCCTCGGACCCCAGGCTGTAGTTCCTCCTCTCCGAGTCCAGGGTGCTCTGAAGAAGCAGAAGCTCCTTTTCCAGCTGGGCCTTCTCTCCGTCCACCGAACGGCTCCTCTCCTGCAGCTCGCGGTTCAAGCTCTCCAACTGGCTCATCGACTTGGCCATCTCAGTGTGGCTCTTCCGCAGTCTCGCTGCTGTGTCCGACTCTGCGCGCAGGAGGTCGTTGGCCTCTTCCAGCTGTCAATCGAATCGGAAGATCAGTATGGGATGCTGGGTTTAATGTATTGTCCTCCTCTTCATTCAGACCGTGTGTGTGTGTGTCTGGACGGTATACCTGATTCTGGAGCTGGATGATTTTGTCATTTGAGGCCTGAGAGTTCTGGCTGATCTTCCTCATGTCTTCAAGTTGCTCCTTTAAAGTTGACACTACAAAAGAGACCAAATGGTATGTGATTAGACAAGGATTCATTTTAACCTCCATTTTAACTACCAACACCATTCCTGATTAAAATTAGGTGAAATTACACACACGGAATATTAAGTCATCAGTTCTAACAGCTCACTGCTCATCAATCCAATTAGTGCTGTCTTCTGTTGTAAATCAACAGGGAAGTCAGACAGACGCGTGCAAGGTTTAACAGTTAACTAGATCTGTGGTTAGCAGTGAGGGAAGAGAAGGTCACACCAGGATACCAGTTAATCCCATTTTGGGCATATGTCTTACAGAGACAAAACCCACTGTGAGGATCAGGGCATTTACATGCAACAAAACTACTGCATCCACGATTAATTCTGCAATTTTACTTGAAGTGCAAAGTGTCTTAATCATACAATAGCAGCACCTCATTATCTTTACCTTCATTCTCCAGATTGCGTCTCTTCTCTGCCTCCTGATCAGCTTTTCTTTGGTACTCGGTGAACCGGTGCTGCAGCATGATCTTGTCCTTCTCCAGCAGAGACACTCCTGCCTCTGCACTCTTCCTCAGGTTTGCCTGTGGCGAGGAACAAGAGCAGCAGTGATGTGGCGGGAACAAACCACTTTGTATTCTAACCACTTGTTTTAATTCAACTCATCACACTTCACTAAATCAATCCATGCAACAAACATCATGAAATTATATTTCATTACAAAGAAGAAAAAAGTGTTAGCATTTGACCTCTTCATCCAGTTCTTTCATGATCTTGTCGATCTTGGTGTTTGATGTCCTGCAGAGAACAGAATTTGAGAAAAAATACTTAGCATTTCTGTTTACAAAAGTCAAAAGCTTTTTTGTTCAGCTCAGCAGAAAGTAACAAGTGAGACAAGACAATACACAACATGACAACATACTCTGGGAGACATGACACATTCAACACGTCAAGGAAAGACAGACATTGAGTACAGACCATGTCAACATCAAACAAAACAAAAAACTGGCATACTGGCACAATGTATATTGGAGAAGTTGTGGGGCAGTCTGTGCATAGGGTTTTGTGTGTGTGATGTGAGTGATGGAGAGCATTAATGGGGAGCAGTTTGGAAATAACAGAAAGAGCCAAAAGGGAAAAAGGAAGGAGAAAGAGAAAAGAAAAAAGAAAAAAAATTAAATATAGTAAATTAAATTAAATAGTACGTTAAATGGAAAATGGCTCTATACAATAATCCAAGGATGCATATGTAACAAGGGCACAGTGAACGCTATGGAATAAAACCATTACTTAATCATGGCCTTGGTCAATCATGGTCAATTTATTAACATTTTACTAGAAGGTTAAAATTAGTTTTGTAACCAAATAAAATAAGTTAACATCCCTCTGCAAATGCTGTTCGCTTTGCAGCCTTTTATGAGACTCAAGAATTTGCATCATGTCAGTACTTTGACTATGAAAGATTTGTTTTGTTTTGTTTTGTATGGATAAATACAATTTCTTATGGATCCTGCACCAGAGAAATTGACTTCTTAATGCAGCTCAGGAGTCAAAAAGCAAATGAAAAAGTGATTAAGTGGCAAACAGAAATAAAATAACGAAAAACTAGACAGACATTAAGAATGACATGTAAAAAATATAGCTATATACATTTACACATGTATACACGTCCTGTTTCATACCTGCATTTCTGTTCCAGCTCATCCTTCAGCTGCATCTCACTGTGGAGCTGCTCCTCCAGCTGGTAGATCCTTTTCTGCAGGTTCTCCAGCTGAACAGGAAAAAAAAAAACAAGCAACAATCTTAGATAGAAACAGATCTTATACCTTCAGTAGATCTTACCATTACCTCACTTAAAACAACTGGCACATGTTCTACAGATATTCTATTCTACCATTTACTCACATGACTCTTGTCTTCTTTAGCAGAGCTGCTACGTTTGTCACTGGTCTTCGTGGAGGCGCTGGACTTGCGCATAAGGCTGGAAACAGATCAAATGTTTTTATTTGTTTATTCAGCATGGTTATATCAAAACCTCTTCTCAAAGTGAAAACTAACAACTAGCACCATTTCTTTACAGAAGGAATGAGCATTCATAGCTGGAGCATTTACAATAAACAGAAGAATTTATCAGTGACATACGAGCCAAAATAAGATATTCAAAAGAGGAATTCTGTGATAGACTGAATTCTACCATGAAACAGTCATTTTAAGAGCATGACTGACTGAAAAATGATTGTCACACACATCCAAAATTCTATACTTTAATTTTTGTTCAATTTTGTAGACAACTGTCAGACAAGCGTTACAAGAAGAGCAGATTAATTATGAACCAGTGAGGAGCAAAGTCTAGCACACTTACTGCTGATTGCTGTAATAAGTGAAGCCTACGAAGGGGAGCTGGTTGCCCACAAAGGCCTTTGGTATAGGGAAGGTCTCTTCCTCCCCCCGATCCTCCTCGATGTCATCAAAGTTACTGGTGTCAATGTCACTGCTCAATTCAGGCACGACTGGGGCAGCCGCTGAACAGGGCACAAAAAGATGTGAGATTCAGTAACTAAAGATAAGCAGGGCCACCGCAGCTCATAAGGTGTTAGGTGTTAATGGCCTAGTCCTTGAAACATGTAAAATATAAAATGGGTTTAACAAATGCCCTAAGAAAAAGGACTTACATGTTTAGAAGACTAGATAAAACATAAATCAGTTTCTTTCAAATATCAGAAAGTTCATTCTTCATCAAAAATTGTATGTATAAATATATCTGGAATATACATGCTCATATTAGGCCTTGATAATGGTCAGTTAACCCAAATCACAGGAACATCTTATAGCAGATTTCTCTTTTGTTATAAGCCATAATCATAATTTGACCTTCCACATTCCACAGAAAGCTACCAACTCTTAAAGTTTTCTCTGCATTGACATTTTTTTGGATCACAGATCTCTTTAAAACAGGAGGAAACCAGCCAGCTAGCAGAATCAGCCAGTGGAACGACAGAGGTGGCAAACACCAAAGTGCTGACTTCAGCCTAGTCAAGTATTAAATATAAAGCCACGAAAGAACTGACTCTGACTCCTGGATTTAGCTCTACATTTCTAATCTCTCTCTGCTCCAGTGTCAATCCCAGTGCATTAACATTTGAGATTGACTGCTTCCCCCCACTGCTGGCCTCAAACAACGCAGTGCTGCCAATTATTCCTCTGAGCAGGAATCACGTTTAGTCTTGGAAAGGATACTGAATGAATGGCTCTTCTACAAGAATTTCCTGCAACTGTCTGTAGTAGGTCAAATGGAAAACATGACCGCTGGCTGCACGATTGCAGTAACAGTGAGCAGACTGCCAAATGAAACAGGAGGTGTGAAAGTAATCGGTGATAATGTTCTTACTCTCTCTGATGTTCTCCCATGTCCATTGGTCATTCTTGAAGAAAGGATGCCTCTTGATTTCATCTACACCGTTACGGCCGAGTCGAACTTCCCTGTGGGGGATCAGTGAGGACATGCTTATTAACTCTGATCCATCATAATTATGGGCATGATTTTCATAATACCAGCAGAAGCGCTTCTTAAATATCTCGATGCACAGAGGCACAAGCATATTTCAATCCGGATTATTTCCACCAAGGGTCCTCTAAGCCGGAAAACAATCGGTTCCTAAATAAGGAAAGGGTCTTATGATAAGAGCCCTGCACTAAGATTGCCACTATCTAACCTGTCAGTCAGGAAAGCACAGATG
This sequence comes from Acanthopagrus latus, assembly GCF_904848185.1. Lineage (NCBI taxonomy): Eukaryota > Metazoa > Chordata > Actinopteri > Spariformes > Sparidae > Acanthopagrus > Acanthopagrus latus. The sequence continues at coordinate 16,182,205 of NC_051059.1, read as the reverse complement.
AGATTCTTGGCATCATTGGAGATGTCACTGTCGTCAGGGAAGGTCAGGGCATTCTTGTGGTTCATGATTTTGCTGTAGGTCCCCACCAGGGAGTCTGCATAGAAAGGAGTGTCGCCTGGTGCACAAAAAAAGAGTCAAGCTATCAGTGACAGAAATGTCACACTAAGAAAAAAAACTGTTTTGTCACAGTTTATGTTCCAAGCTGTTCACTTCAACTTGTTAAATTAAATCATTGTGGATTTCAATGCCAAGTGACAACAATCAAATACGATACTTGAATGGTTTTTTTTTCAACATAAAGAAGATTTTTGGTTTACATGTCTGATTGTGAAGATAAAACTCAAGGTTATGTTGAAAACTGCATATTTTTCAAGGACTACATTAAATTCAAGCATGTTCTTGACCTCAACACAAAGTTAAGCATTTTCCAAACTTTACAGCAGACCTATACAACTGGCATCATGTGTGCCAAAGGGGGCCTTTTAAGACACTGATTCTGATCTGTTGATCATTCTAATAGTGGGTTAATTTGCCCATTAGTGAGTTTTGTCTCACTAATGAGCACATAAATACACACATAAATACACAGAAAGTTTATGTAATTAGGAGAGTCAAACAGACAACCTACTCCTGAGATTAAAAAAGGTGTATCATGATTTTTTACCTGCACTTTTGTAGATATTACTATTGTAAAAATGTATACTTAAAAGAATGTGGGGGGAAAAGTGCATTGTTTTAACACATTAAATAACACATAGAAAATCTAATATTTTCCCAAATCTGGCCTTTCTGAAAAAGTGGCTGAATAGGCCTGCTTTAAAGATGTTGTACGGACATTTCTAACAGCATCAACATTCACTAGTTGACCTTATCCAGCAAATACTTACCAACTAGCATTTCATACAAGAATACTCCCACTGACCACCAGTCACACTCTCTGCCATAATAACCATCGCCTCCTTGGGATTTTAGTACCTCTGGCGAAATGTAGTCTGGAGTTCCCACTGCTGTGTCACATCGTACCATACCATCCTGAGGACGGAAAAATATCATCACAATTTGAATGCTCATTCATAAAAATTAATCCCTCAAAATGTTTTTCATAGACCTAAATGTATGTGGTGTGACAACAACGGTAGTTTGATACCTTGTTCATTTTCATGCAGGTCCCAAAATCTGCCAATTTTAAGTGGCCTGCTTTGTCTAGCAACATGTTATCAGGCTTCACGTCCCTGAGAAGGCAAAAATAAAGTGATGTCAAACACAAACAATACATCCATCTCAAGCACATAATAAGAAAACTGAAGCATATCAGTGAACAGGTTAAAAAGCTGCTTGAGGGCACCACTCGGAAAAATAGCTCTCCAAATCACAAGTGTCTGAAGGTGCTGCGCTGTTCTCCAGCGATAGCTCTGATGTAATGAGGTATGAAGGAGGCTGGGAGCTGAGAAAGTGCAATTTATGTTTTCTTCAAATTTCCTTTCACTGCAACTCCCAGGGGAACACAGCAATAACTATTTAATACAGCTGTCATGGTGTGAATTTTCCACCACCTCAGCTGTGCATAGAGCCTAGGTTGTAAAATAATATTAGTGACCATCGCATGAAAGGGAAAAAAAGAGCCTATTTTAGGACCGTTTTATATTGAATTTATATCACGATGAATTGGTTCTGTCCAATACAGAGAGATTGATTATCCTACTACTCCAGAAGAAATTACAGATCTACAGCGAGGGTTATGGAATTAAAAGATCAGAGGCCATTCTAGACTATTTAAAAGGTGAAGTGTGTAGGATTCTGCAGCATCTGGCAGTGTGAGTGCAGACTGCAACCAACTAAACATCCCTCTTCTAACCCTCCCCCTACAATGATTGTTAAAAATGTGAAAAACGCAAGTGGCCCTCTCTAGAGACAGTATTTTGTTTATTCTAGGCTGCTGTGAAACATGGTGGTACAACATGTGAAAGAAGACCTGCTCTCTCTGTAAAAATGCATGTCATATGATACTGTAATATTGGGAGAGAGCATTACATTCACATTTTGAATTTATGAAAGAAATCAATGTTGAATTTGTTTTATAATAGGCTTCCTTATATACTAAGACGTATATTGGACGCTACAATTACAAACTGAACGTGCTGCTTGCAGCAGAAGAATCACAGCACAAAGCAGTAGTAGTAGTAGTGAATTGTTGTAAAGCAGAAACAAAAAACGCCTACTTTTATCGATGAGGGACAAAGAGTTAGTTATGTCACTGAGAAGTTGGAGCTGTGCAACCTGTCGTCTGCAGCTCTTCATTTAACAACTAACTGAGGCTGCTCCTTATTCTACTACTTAAACAATCTGCATGAAACTGTTCCTTTGGACACTTCAAACGGATCCACCACCAAAAAAAAAAAAAAAAACAATGCAGAAGACAAATGCTGTTATACTCTACAGACACATGCTTGATGATGGTAGAGTTATGTGCAAAACTTACTGAACACACTGCATTTCCAGTGACTAGCCTTCTTCATAATACAAGGCATATCTGGTTTCACCAGTTAACTGTTTTTAATGTGAGTGTGAAGCCACAGCAGTGTGAAATATTTTGTTTGCATTAGAGGTAAATAATACAGCATTCAAATGGTAGTGAGTTATCTTGTTAAGAAAAAAGACTCATATAACTTGGAACACTGGTGTCACAAGCTTCTTCACCAGTGGGAAAATTTCACTGTGGCAAACTCTGTCAACAATCTCAGTTTTGAAAACAAATAGTAATGACGCATGCCACCTTAAGACAGAAGACTAGTAAGTATCTAGCATTAATACTAAAAAATATACTACTTCAGGGTTATCCTTAACCCTACTTACTACAGACCCCTGTAAAGAATAGGATGTCACCATACCTTCTAGATCCTAATTCATATTTCACAATTCTCAAGAACCATTAACAGATGAAAGACATCACACAATCACTTTGTACATGGTTTCCAAACAGAGCACAAAACCTTAGAACTGCCTCACAGAGGTGGGAAACATCATTTTCCTTTTCAAATTAGTTGACATCAATGTTTGACTGCAGCTTAAAGAGTTAACATAAAAGAAAGACATAGATAAAGTAAAAGATGTCGTTACCTGTGAATAAAGCCCATGGCATGGATTCCGTCCAAGGCCAGCACTACCTCAGCTGTGTAAAAGCGGGCCCACTTCTCTGGGACATCATAGTTGCTCATCAAGTTTACCAAGTCGCCACCAGGCATGTATTCCATCACCATGTAGAGGTAGCGGTCATCTTGGAATGCAAAAAAGAGCTGCAGAATAGAAAAGAGAAGAAACAATAAGTTAAAGCAATTAATAGAAACAGGAAAACTTGCAGTCAGAAGGGAGTAAATATCTTGCATGTAAAAACACATTAGCTTAAGAAGCCGACTGTAGATGCTTCTCTTCTGTTGCTTCATACCTGCACCACCCATGAGCTATTGGCAAAAGCCATGATGTCCCTCTCCTCCCAAAAGAAAGCAGAGTCCGACCTCTTGATCATCTCAAACTTGCTCAGCAGCTTCATGGCGTATACTTTGCATGTGGCTCTATGTCTTACCTAGAAAAGATGGAACAGTGACAATCAAGTTAGGCAAACTCTCACAAACTTTGTTTTAGAGCAAAACATAAGAAATAATGTAGTATTTTGAACTCATTACGGAAATACATGACTATATAACTTATACAACTTGAACATTGTTTAAGAAAAAATACGCCGCGCCATTCTTACCAATTGCACCTCTCCAAATGCTCCCCTCCCAATAACTTTAACCACCTCATAGTCCTCCGCTTTCATGCGTAGATCACGAATTTTACTAATGGTTTCCTTGTCTGGAAAAATAAAATCAAGAAAAGACAGACATTAATGAACAAAGAAAATATACTCTTCTTAAGTCACAACATCAATCTTTCAGAGGAATTTTATTGTTAGCCTTGTATGTTGAATAGAGCTGTAATTAAATAATACTGTCACCATTGATTAATCTGTTAATTATTTTCTTAATCAATCAATTTTTTGTTTGGTGATTAAAATGGTTGATCAAGGTTTCTAAGCCCAAGATGGCATCCTCAAATGTCTTGTTCTGTCCACAACCAAAAGACAAGCAGTACACTGTAATAGATTAGTAAGTAAAACATAAAAATAACATGGAATATTCACATATTAAGAGGCTGGAATTACAGAATTTTGCAACCATTGCTTTAAATAACTACTCAAACCAAATAATGGCTTATTAACATAATTGACAATCAATTTAAATGGTTGACAACTAATTGATTAACCATTGCAACTTTAGTGTTAAAGCATCAGAGCAGATCAAAATATGCACAGTTTGAGTTTTATTTAGTCATTTCTGTTATTACAATACAGTCACTAGTGGTTGTGTTTCATATGAAAGACCACGTTTTATTATCCAACATCACATAAGTGTCACATAATGTCACAAAGCAGAGGTTGACTTTCATAGGAAAATTCACGGTGTTGGCAAACAGAGCAGAAAAAGCTGATGACGCCTCTGCACAACTGAGAGATGCTGTTTAGGAAAAGTTTGTAACATCAGGGAGAGGCCAACTCTCAGTAAGCAACAATGCTAACTCCCTGAGGGAAGATAATATTCAGCGTTAAGCCAAATTTGGTCATAGCTGAACTACAGGGAATAATTTTTAATTCACATGGGTCACTTCTGGCACGGGAACGCATGGAAAAGGGGGATGCAGGGGCATACAAGTTCAATTGATCTAAAAATAAAAAAGGCAAGGAAGGCCTCAGTTATTAGAATAAGAACATTTGAGAGTGAGTCATTTCCACCCTGTGCACTGGTTCCCGGGATCATAATCCCAGAGGAAGAAAAGGATACATAAACCATGTTAAGAAAAGGTACAAATAGGATTTGTGTTGCTGTTAGAGATATAGAGTGTGTGTATTTGCCTGTGTGTGTGTGTGTGTGCGTGTGTGTGTGTATGTGGGAGGAGGGGGATTATTTCCAGAAGATCTCCCAGCATGCACAGAATAAATAAATCAGCTGATGTGATTGGGGTGCAGGGCACAATGCATGGAGGAGAGAATTCAGAGTAAAGAGCCCTTTAGGCAGTGCATGCTACTGAGTACCAGTGTCTCACAAGACTGCTGGTCCATTAGGCCATATCCATCAATGCATTTCCAACACTGCAATACAGAAAAGTACTGTACCAAGAGTAATTGAGTAGATCCCTAATGGCAGTTTCAGCCCCAGGGATTTACAGTAGCTTGGGCAGATTATCAAATAAGAAACAGTGATTCTTTTAGTTTTCCTTAAACTGATATAAATGTTTTAAAACGCCGTTATAAGAAGTCATTATAAGGACAAAAATGAACCTTTAAAACTTCTGTGACATTAAACTTTTTAGGAAAGCAGGTCATCCCTGCAGATTTAGCAATCACTTCCTATAAAGTGATTACAATTCAACAGTTTTGAATATTTACAATTTGAAAAATGCATTAGTACTTGCACTGAGAGTGAGAGAAGGCCACATGCAGCAATCTGTGCACTTCTACAGAATGGAGTTCAAAGTTCACATTTCCTCATTAAAGATGTCACTACTATGTCACTACTGTGCAGGACTTGCAGATCTAAAGAAATTTTATTTTCTGGAGAGAAATTCTTTGAGAAGAAAATGACAAGTGATGCCACAAAGGGAGGGAGAATATTGTAGAGTCCTGACAGAAGCGGTGAGAGTTAGCATTTGTTTGTTTGGTTTGGTTAGAAACGTTTCAGTTAAATTATATGTTTTGCCATATGCAATTCTGGAAATTAAAGATGTATACCTCAAAATATAGCCCCTGTGCCCTTCCCCCATTTAAGACATTGTTGGCTTGCTAAGGTAAACACTGAAACATGATAGCTAACATTTCCTCCAAATGTAAATGACTCATATTTTTACTAAATCAAATCTGCTAGGGAGATAAAGATGTAGCCTCTCTATCAGCCTTGTATTGGTATTTTCTCGTGTTTACTCTAAACAGAGTTATGGGGGTCCCCCAGTCTGAGGGCACTGTGAAAGAGAGAAGCCATCACGATAAGCATCATGTGGGTCACCAGCCATTTATGAAAGCCCCTTTGTTGGGGACACTAAGCAGCAGACACCTATTGTGTCCAAGCCCACATAGAGCTGGTGACCCAAAAACAGCCTTCTTTTCTGAGCCTAGGCTTACACACATATGTAATGGGGTCTGCAAATGGTTCAAGTGAAAGACATGGATGGATCAGCATTAAAGGAGGACAAGAGGGGAAGATGAACGATGTGAGCTACTTACATCTATTCAAGAAGTTGTCAATGCTCTTGTTTTTCCTCAGGGCAGGGAAGTCAAGGTCATACACCAGTGCGTCCAAGCCATCCTGAGAAGAGAGAAGGAAGGGTTAGCATGCAGGCACACAAAGCTAAAGTGTCTATTATTGCAGCAGCATCACAGACAGACAACATGTAAACAGCGAAGACAGCATCCCATCAGGGTGTTGGTTTCTGTAGAACGGCTTTGAACAGACCACAGCATAAAGCTAGCAGTCAGCTGCAAGTCTAGATTACATTAATAATGTCTACGAGGGTTTTAACTTATTACAAATATCCAGATATCAGTGCTACTGTAAACATTCACAGTCTCTTACAGTGATTTATAACAGAAATACTAAAGGATCTCGAAGGGTAGTTGTTTATCAAAGCGCCTCAAAACATGTATGCCGTGGACAGAAACAAGGCCAATTTAAATACACAAAATCACTGATGTAAATTCTTTAAATGTAAAGATCAAAGGAAAATGCTTTGTAAAAAAGTTTTTCTATCACATCCGTACTTCTACTGCACACTTACTTTCTTTGTATTCTTAAATAAAAATAAAAATTGGCTGCTTACGTAGGCTTCAACCAAACAATTCTAACCAATGATATCATTACATCCACGCATCAGATCAGGCCTCAACTTTTAGTAGCAAACAAGTATGAGTCACTGGTTAGCTAACTAGCAACAGCATTGTAAGTGGGTGTATCTTCAGGTGTTCCATTTCCCCCAAATTCCATTTCCCCCTGGCTACAATTTATGTTATTCACTTTGAGGAAAGTGGTGTCCCCTGATTACGCGCTAGGCGTTTTACAAAAGACTGCTACAGCAACTACATGGAGCTCACTATCAAATCAAATTCCTCCCAACGTGTTGGGCTTTCCCGTCCTGCTGCATAAATACGACATTTTTGAACGGCCATACGTCTGGACTTTAAATGCTGGAAGAAAATTCATGTTGTGCATCTATAAATGTGCATGTGAGGAATTAAGGAAAATCCTGCTGTTTCAAACAAATGTTTGAAAGTGCATAGGTTGTTACATCTGGGGACTTGAGACTACTGCTGACCAGGGATGCATTTATGAGCCATACTGCTGGAAAACCTTGAAGCCAGTGAGAAAACACAGACATTGTGAAGAGCAGTACTTCAGTTTTGCAGTTCCAATGCTTTTTCTATAATGTCTTTGCAACAATAAATGGCTGAGGTAAAGAGCACAAGCAGGGGCGATCCTGACTGGATGACGAAAAGCAGAATTTCCCACCCTGGTCACAAAGTTTCTAATAAAAGCAACTGACAGAACGAACCACCTTTTGATGAATGAGGCAAGAGGGTGGTGCCTACAATAACTGTCCAGTGAGGTAACCGGTATGAATTTACAATCCAGTCACTGAATGTCTAGAAATTATTCCCATCTCTTGACCCTCATTAGATGCCCTTTTATGATTACTTATGGAGAAAGCATGCCTGTTACTATAAACGGGGAAAAGAATGATAGTGTCTATAAATAAAATTTAAAAGGACCATTATAGTGTGACAGCTACAATTTTGGAATTCCCAGAGCTTCAAACATTCAGTAGTAGCTGGATTGGCTCAGGCTAGGCAGGAGCATAAGTGCCACAGGCGGGATTTAATCTAATCTTCCATAATCCAGAATGGCTGGAAGAAGATAGGCACACAACCACTTGAACACAGCACACTGTTATTCATTCCCTCTAGTGTGTGTGAGCCAGATGTTGAAACTGAGCATCTACTGACACTTAACCATGGGTCACCAAACCCACGTTTCTTAATTCAAAAAGGTGAGAGATATATATTACATCTGATGTTAATCAACATTATTTCACTAATTTACTTATATTACACCATCTCTGAACTCACTACAATGTTGGCAAAATGCTTATCTATAATGTATTATGAATGATCTTCTGTTGAATAATGACACACTTCTTGTTGCATCCCCGAGCAAAACAATGATGACACATGGTGAATCAGCAGCTCAGACGCAGTGAGGAATCCTCTTAAGTAACTCGGCTGCTTCTGCTCAGCAGTGGAGGTCAGGGCCATACCCCCCTCTATGAGACATAAAACATGCAAGCGCCCTGCGGGATGGGTGGAAGCAGGAAAAAAAGGCATATGGGAGGGGAAAAGGAAAAATGGGAGGTGAAGAATGGCTGAAGGGGAAGAACAAAAGCAACAGTGACAGAGTGTGGTAAATTAATGAGAGGGTAGGTTGTGATCAACAGAGCTGGGAGTCATCATCTACTCAGCTTAAAAAAAAAATAAAATAAAATAGGTCGACTTTCAGGAAGGAGAATTCACACAAGACAGACCATAGGCTGGGAGAGAACAGGGGCCTTGTTGACCATACAGTATCCAGCCAGCAAGCACTGGAAAAAAAAAAAGAAAACCAAAGAAAACCAAAGAACCAAGTCCTTCAGGACCCTAATCACAAGGCTCTGTGCTCAGCAATGCACGTTTGCATAACTTCCTGCCGCAGAGCACTCTGGACAGCCACAGTAACATTCCTTAACAGGACTGTACACGTCAGAGAGCTATTTTAGGTATGTGGCCAAACAAGTTCTCAACAAAAAGTGAAGGAAGGGAGGAAAAAAAATCCATCCCAAGTACAGAGTCACATAGTAAGCTTTACTTTCGATCAGCACTAGTGCCGAACTCTAGAGTATGACGGAAAGGAGGAGGGAGTGGACGGCTGGTGCATGTGGGGTTGGCTAGTCCAATAGAAGAACGAATAAAGGAAAAAACAAAGAAAACGGGAAGAGGGCCACGCTAGGACTCTTTCAGGGTACTGAAATACCAGTCTGATGAAAGAACCAGGTTTAGTAAGGGAAAAATCACATAGTAGCATGTAAAAGAACTGCACATGTTACTGAAAGGGGTAGATTTAAGGAACTGTAGAAAAATGAATAAGTAATTTGAGGAAGGCAGTGTGTAGCACCGGGTGTGTGAGCAGTAACTGTTCCAGGATTGAATCTCAGCATTTGCATCTCTGCTTTGGTGTCAGCTATCTTCAAGGGAAGAGGAACTGCACCAAGGTAACAGAGAGAGGGTTTTATTCTGTGGGTGTTTTTTAGGTGGCCAATATATATTAAATACTCCAATAATAAAACACAAATGTCATTTTGTAATGATAGCTATCACAGTAGAAACAATACGGAATAAACTCTACATGTACCCAAATATATATCACCTCACAGGATAGAGTCACACAGGCAGGGTCATCAGGTTCGATATGTAAATATGAAACAACCTCAGCTGACTAGCTTGTAATCACCAAGGTTGAGGGTTCTCAACCGAACAACATCTGTCACTATCTGGCTCAAACTATGAGACCACTCTGCCACTGGGCCAGATGGAGCAACCAGTAGCATCCAAAATGGCTCAGCCCAAAATCAACTCCAGGCTACGCTAACAAATATGAGGCTGACGGTCCAAGATCACTGACAAAGCTCTTTCTTAGCTAGTATTTTCAAGAAACGAAACTGTTCCCAGATAAGCACTTCTACAGCACTTGTTGCGGCTCAGAAATTTCCAGGGGCTTGGAAGTTTGTCTGCTAAGGGAAAAAGGCATAAATGATACCAAAAAAATGTGGAGCACAAAACGGAAAGGATGATGGATGTGAAGCTAGCCTTTAGCCTCTGAGATACACACATCCACTGCAGGGAATCCCTAAATCAACCATGCAAAACTCTATGACAGTATTTGGGCAAAATTTGAAAGTAACTGACATTCTGGAACATAACAATAACAGAACATACACACAATATTCCAACCACCTACCCTATTAAAAAGCAAACCCAGGCATAAAATTCCCTCAGTGCTACAAGCATTGGGCAGTAGATGTCTGCAGGCTATGTTTCATTAGGTGGCAGTCTTGGGAAGAGAAAAAAAAGTTGGGAAAACAAACCAGAGCTCACAGGACTCCATGTTATATCATTTCTGCTGATGCTGCTTCAGCCAGAGGGCAACACATCGCTGGGATTACTACTACTACTACTACTACTACTACTACTAATAATAATAATAATAATAATAACAACAATAATAATAATAATAATAACAACAACAGGAAAAAACAGCTCATCACTAATGAAATGTGGTGATTATGTAAAAAAAAATGTACAGTTCTAGAAAAACGCACAAGCTAGTGGTTAATGTTGCATATGGCAATTATTTCTTTAAGCTTTAGGGGAGAAAAATCCACACACAGACGCACACAAGCTCTTTTCCAGACATTAAAGTCTGAGTTAAAATTTCCATGGGAGACTCAGCCACATCATCCCTTTCTGCATGCCAGCACAAGGCATGTGGACTGGCCTGAGTCGAGCCCTATTTCTCACTTCCTTTTCTGCCACCTCCTCAAGACAATATGCTTTCCACATGTGAGCACTTGTGCAGACAGCCGTTCAGTTTGCAATGCAAACAAAAGCAGTTCTATTGCAGGCTGTGGCCATGTATACACAAATGTGATCATACAAACCAGTGGAGGCATTCAAATCATGAAATACCACACTGCTAATTTTCAGGTGGAGGCAGTGGGATAGAAATCTAAGGGAGTGCATCTCCATGCTTTGGGATTCATCAGTTTGGTACACTTTGAAATCCACCACAGAGATTCACTTTTTACTTGGTCTAAACGCCATTTGCTCACAGCTGCTGTGCATAACATCGACTGACAGGAAATCCCACTTACCTAGAAAGACTGCATATCTAACAACTCTACTGGATAAATGGCAGTGACAGTGAACCCAGGGGTGGCAAAACAGGGGCATTCCATTTCCTTATGAGGTCCCAGTGAGCAAGAATCACTGTCACAAACGCTTTCATGTCAAAATATAATTGAGTTATTCCAACAGTGGAGAGCACTCACGAGTTTCTACTGACCGAGCTCTGGATTCTCAAGAAAAGAAAAAAAAAACTCTGCTGACCTGCCTTGCTCTGCCTAGGATATCTGACCTCACCCCTCAAAAAATAACCACTTTATTACACTTCAGCTTGGTTCACTTCGACCATCATAACAGGAAAGGGGTCGTAGAGCCCTTTAATAAGTGGGGCAACTTAACTGGGATTGTAGCTGTTAAGAAATAAGATGAAAGAAACGCAGGAGGCTGTAGGGTTCAATGGGTGAATCAAAGGCAAAAGCGTCCGTTATTAAAAGACTGGATCATTTAAGTATGCATTCCTGCACATAATCAGTCAGTTGAGGGAATGCAGTGCTACAAATAGCTCAGCCAATTGTTGTTCCCATAGCTGAATAGCTGAGGGGAGCAGTTTACAACCGACAGCCCCAAACCTTTCTGACAATAGAGATGGATCAAATGCTGACAATAACCATGGCCACAAATACATGTTTTTCAGTGGCAGTAATTATCAATGAAAAGGAGCAAACAAGTAGTTTGAAATATTTCAGCCCATTAACTATAGTATATGTACATGTACATGTAAACTGTAGATTACAAACACTATTTTATAATGCATACCAAAAGTGATTAAAGTGCTTTTGATGCTTCAAACAGCATGTTATGATATGAACAATTTGCAGAGAACTTAAACATGATTTAAGTAGATAATCCACCAAAATGAGAATTTAGTCACTCTTCAACAGAGTTGGTGCACATTAGCCTGGCAAGGTTAAAAATAGCCCTGGCATAACCTGACAACAATGCCTGTCTGGAAGGTAAATCAACCTAAGATCATTAATCGTGGTACCTCATTGAAATATGAGCAAATTACATGTGCAGAACTTATCTGGGGTAAACAAAGAAAGAACCTGGCACTGTCCTTCAAAGAATGATAATGGGCATCACATGCATTGCTTCAAATGAATAGATTAAGTCATGGAAAAAGTAAGAGTAGTATGATGCAGTGAAACATTTCTTGACCGATGATCATTTCCTTCTGTCAAAACTATGCAAATCTGTTTTGAGTCTAGAGCCAAAATCACACTACAGCTGCATTATCAGCCTGGACAACACCTTGCAGGTAAGATTTGCCCATTTAAAAGCAAAGGTCGCTCAAGCAAGGGCCGGACATATACACTGGTAAGAGAAGCACAGACTCTAGTTTGGCTGTTACTCGTCTACGCGGAAGAATTAGATTGCAACCCAATAAATAGTTTTAAAAAGTCATTCTCAAAACTCAAACTGAATGCTGTGACTGCTTGTCTGCCCATAAAAAAACAGTCTTCATGACCTGGTTTTAGTAGATGCTGGTTATCATCGTTACCTTTGCATGCCTAAACCGGGCATGAAAATGTGCCACATTCTGACTGGGCCAATTAGACCATAATTAGGGGTGAAAGAATAAGAATCAACATAAGTAAAATGTTTCACACTGGCCATTTTAATTTCATAGCTGCTTTGCAACACAGAAACCTTTCAGCCATTCATAATGGAATAAGTAGTGATGAGCACCTCTTTCAGCTAGTCTAGACTGATTTTGCTGGAGGGCTGAAATTGAATTTGAGTGGGAAATATTGGCAGGTTTTGACCTGCAAATGTGATTTTAACACGTGTATTATCTCTTTCAGTTAATACAGCAAGTGTGTCTTCATCTTTGAATGTTCTCATGGCTACAACAAAAAAAGATCCACCACATTGAACTTCACTTCTTACAGTGTTGTTATTTAGCAGTTTCGGCCTATTCAACTAATATTCTAAATCACATCAAATACAAGAGCATCCATCCTGACTTGTACATGCAGCACAGTCTATCCCCGTCTACAAATCTGGTTTACCAGTCTTGCAGTTTCCTGTAATTACTCTTATTACAGATTTAGAGTCCAAGTGACAGATGAAAGAGGGATCAAAACGCAGAGAAGCTAATGCACCCCAAAATTCACAGTGAGAACAAAGGCTGTGCCAGGAGGCATTTATATATCACAAACAGAGGCAAAGCCCTCACAAAACAAGTTCCAACATATCAACTTAACCATTAAAATATCAAATGATGAAGAGACTCCACAACTGAAGGGCCAAGTTAAAAAGCAACCGAGCAGGTCTAGTCAATATGACAACTGACACACAATTTCCTCCATGCTATCTTTCAGAGATTCGAACTAAGGTGATCACATTCAATCAAGACATTTCATTTAATGAAATGTTTGTATGCAAGCCGTTGATTGTTACCAATGGAAAACGATATATGGGCAGCGCTCAGACCCATTATAAAAGTGAGCTTTCACATGACAATGTCAGGAATTCTGTCTGTTCAGACTGGCTCTCAGAGGCCAGCCCAGAGCACAATGATTTGGGGGGGGACAATCCATTGAGATAAGGCAATCTTCTCTCCTAGCAGGATTTATTTAGGGGGTGAAGATAAGGGTGACAGGTTTGGAATACTGTGCTCAAAGGGGCAGTGCAGGACTGAGTGGTAAGGTGCAGGCCAAATGTCACCATCACACAACACAGACCAGGCTTCTATGGGAAAAAATGTATAATCCCAACAGGGCTGGAAAGCAATGCCAGCTCACGACTCAGGTAAAGAAACACAGCCAGCAAAAAGGCCTGCATTGTGCATTCTGATGGAACATATTACTCATAGCCAAGCATGTTGGCTGCTCTATGAGTTTAATGTCCTGATTCACGGCATTCAGAAACATGAGTCTTCAGTCCACATAATTTTGGTTTATGGGTAGAGAGCTGAGCCCACACCCAGCTACCTCAGAGCTGCCTGCCTGCTCTCAACTCTCTCCAGACGTTGCAGAATGGCTTTGGGACGAACAGGGAACTCCAGGCCAGTCAAAGACAAGAGGTTATTTGATTAGCATGGAATTTTATTAAGCTGTGGGTGGAGTTGCATGGTGGCAGAGAGAGCCTCAGCAAAAGGACTCCATTCATTGATCCGGCGAGATTGCAGAAAAGGGAAAAGAGAGGAACAACACCCTTGTGTGTGTGGCTGCCAGCAGGAACAGTCCCCACAGCTTTTTGCCATTAAAAATGCAGAGTGTGTGTGCACTTTTAGGTGAGTTTAATTGCCTCTTTCTGCAACAGGATGGGAGGTCACGGGGACTAAGCAAGTTTTCTTTTCAAAAGACTATCTACAGCAGCCTATACATAAACACTCCAAGTTGGGTGTGTGGGTAGGGTTTTAAGTGCAGGCCCTTTTCTCAGAACAGATTCCCTGATGTTCTTATTCTTAGCAAGTCTGCCTGGTGCAATGTCCCATATCTCACAACCCAGATACAGGAATTAATAATCAAAGAGTATGACTGTGTATGCACAAGATACATGTGAGCTACAATGAAACTACTGTGTACACGGACACAGACCTACTAGTCATCCCTTGCTAGTTAAAGCAATGAATCCAAGGCAAAAACTCTTGCAAATGCAAAAAGTAGGTTCCAAGGTCAGTCCCTTGAAATTCAGGTCAACATTTTTCCATCCAATTACCCACATGAATTGTAATTTCATCACACTATACATCTGAGTGCAACTGCACTCACAAGTCACTAAGAACCAAATCCCTGTGAAAACACTGTGAGCCACAGTGACCCAAGTCAAAAGGCTTCTGATATCAACAAACACTTGACACAACAACATCCCCTTGGCATCCACTCCATTGGTGAGTCAGTTCCTGGGATTGCCGCACGAAAGACAACCCTATGAAGGTGTTGCTTTAGGGTTTAGCACGTGGCAGCAGCCGCCTTCTTTCCTCAGACATGAGAGTCCCTTCTGACTTGTCGCCCATAGACAGGAAGCAGCCAGAGCTAACTCCAGCCAACAGGTGTACTGATGCAGCTGGAGGCCTGCAGGTTGCAACAGGCTTGCTGGCAGCCTATCACTTCAAAATGAAGCTCAGATAAGTAAATCTAGACAAAACAGCACACCTAACCACCAACTTCCTAATGATCTATAAAGGGCACACCAGTGACATCACAAACCATTATCAGTTTGTGGTGGGCGGAAATAAATCCAGATTTAATAGCACTGGCCTAAAATACTATGACAAAGTGTGTCTGGAACACGGTTACATCTGTCAGTATGGTTTATCATTGCTTTTTAATTAGGTAGACTTCTTAACTGAAGCTAGGTTATGGAGTACTGACAGCATATAAACGTGACATATCAGTCCACCTGCTAGAAATGACAGTTTAGTTGTTTTTGGCTGCGACTTTATACAGTATTTGATTGTAGGATACCAGAGTTTCAAATGGCTCATTGTTTTCGCATATCCGTAATGCATTAAACAATCACACACACACACACAGGCGTTTGAACTTGATTAAGCTTGAGTCTAATTGGCCTGTCGGCGTCAATATCAGCACATTCCTTCAGTGACAATTGAGACGACTTGTTGGTCTCGGAAAGAATTTCTGCTCCAAGGAGTAGACAGACCCCGAACGGTTGACTCGCTAGCTTCCTAGCAAGCTAGCAAGCTACAAACTTACCAGAAGACAATCCGTGTTTACTTCTGACTTTGGGTCCTTCAACATGGCATCGATTTTTTCAAATCGGGCCTCCATACTTTCCCTAGCAGTCATTTTTGCTGTTAAACCCAGTCCCAATGGTGAGTTGTGAACAAAAACAGCTCACTGGCGAGGCAGGAGGCTGGCTAGCTAGCTTTAGCAGCCAGCGGTAGCTAGCTAGCCAAATGTTCCTTTCTTCGTGTAAACTTCACACCGCACTTCAGAGGAAATACATCGTTCTCCTCGAGCTTTCACAGACGATGAAACGTTTAAGGTTGCGCTGAATGTACAAAAGCCACATTTTCAGAGTCGAAAGATATTTTCCCAGTTTGAGTGACAAACAACTTCAGTGGCAAAAGATAAATGCGCCGACAGATTAGTCAGCCTCCGCAGGATGCCACTGAGGATAAGGGCTTAAAATGTTGGTGCATCCGAACAAAAGGCAATTAAAACTGAAATGTAATGTCTCTTTCAAAAAGCACAGTTTGTGGGTAGGTTAGTCCAGGCCCGTCCCTATATCTGTGCCAGGCCCTTGCAGAAAACGACAATAGAATCTGACAGCTCAAAAGTAGAAGTGGTGGGAAAAAAACTTCTGCTTCTTCCAAATTTCGATCAGTTTAAACACCGAGTCGTTAGAGCGTTTAACGGCAGTCCTTCCGCTGCAGCCCGTGCTCTGTCATTGTCTGTCGACTGTTTCCCGTCCAAACGGCCTCAGCTCTCGGTTTGAAGACACACACTTCGGGTTTTTCTGTGCGTTAGTTTTCGGAAAAAAACAGCAGACTATGCCCGATTTTCTCCCACAGCCTGACCAACATGTCCGCCTTCCTGTTCAAACACCCCGGAGAAGCAACTTCAAAATGTCAAGTACTGCGCATGCGCCCTGTCGTGGCGCATTCAAAGAGTTCACATATGGCAACATGTTGCTGTTCACTAATGTTTCACTGCGGAGGGAAGGAGCTCACTGAGCGGCCACATCAAGAGGACAAGAAAACACTGAAAATAACCTCTGTTATTGTAGAAGTTTTTTATTGTTAAGGTTTACTAAAGTTCACATATTATATTCTATTGTGAAAGCGATGTAACGTGTCCCCGTAATAAGGGTTACAGATACGCTTCCCTATTCTATTCTATTCTATTCTATTCTATTTTTCTATCTATATTATTTCATTCTATTATGCACTGTTCAATTCCATGTTTCAATCAAGTCACATCTATTCTATTCTATTCTATTCTATTCTATTCTATTCCCTATCTCAAGCAAGCCCCATCTAATCTATTCAATATTCTATTCTATTCTAGTCCAAGTTTTAATCAAGTCAGATCTATTCCATTCTTTTATTTTCTATTCTGTCTTTCTATTCTGTATTATATTCTACCCTGTCACAGTGCCGCTCACGCTGGGATAGCTGTTCACCCCCCTCGCCCCTCTGAGCTACGTGAAAAGGTCAGATGGTCATCACTGACATCCAGAAGGCATCAGCATACCGATCTTTTAATTTATAAGGTCACGCTCTCTGAATTGCCAAGATATTTGACATACTTAGTTGGATTCAATGTGAACAACCATAAAAAAACATTATCACAGGATCAGTTTTCTCTGAGATTTTCTCATACCAACTCGAGCAAGGGGGGGGCTGGTTTCCACTTCCATGCATCTTACTACTGGAATGAAGTGCAAAGAAAACTGAAGCTAGGGGCACTGCATTTTATGTTATTTATGCTGACTTTTTTTTTATTAGATTTGTTGGTGATTTGATGTGTCTGTTCATTATTGTGTGATGATTGTATATCATAACAGCAAAAGAAATCTTGACCCCATTGAGATATCCTGAATAAATAAATATCAACTCTCTGTCTGTAATTACACATATAGGTGCTTTTTGTATGGGCCCTCATCATATTCCCTTTTTCTAATGTACTCTACAAAGAAGTGATTATTACATGAGTTGTTGTCTTGATTCTCACCTTTGTTCTATCATTCATCTGTTCTGTCTGCTTTACATCAGCTTTCCTAATCCCACAGCATCCTGCATTAACTGTATTAGTATCGTGGAAAACCATATCGTCTAAGATGTCTGAAAATATTAGGGTTGTTAGTCATGGCATACATCTTAGTATGCCATGACTACCAGAGTACCAGCTCCAATAAGATAACTATAACTCACTTGACTTCGTGTTGTGACTGTAAAGGTGGCTTGTACTCATATCTGTGCAAAACAGACCCTATAACATGTTGTCTAATATATATGTTTACTTTTTATTCACTAGATTATCATATTATCATTGGCTGTAGGATTATATATAATTAGTTAATTAAGAACTCATGCGTTACTTGTTGTATATTTGTATTTTGCAGTCATAATAGCATTTAATTGTACAGAGTTGATCTTTTCTTCTCTTTGTTCAGCATGTCATCCAACAGAGGGCGCTGTTGTTCAACTTTTATGACGAGAACTCCGCTGTGTTCGCACACTTCAGGCACGTCTTGAATTTTAAGGCTATGAAATGTGAACTGAAGCTGCCAAGTGCTCCTCGTGAACTGGTACTCCCCCCTTTTTTTGTTAATATCATCTTAAAAAGACTTTTTTGTACAAATGGATTCCCTAAAACTTGCAGAGTTAGGAAGCCCTTCATAGTGCAAGCTGGACACTGTTTTGTTGCCCATAGAGGGAGATGTTTCAGCTTTGAATAGGATAAGTGGGAGATAGACTGACTTTATACAGGTACAGACTGTGTCTACAGTTTCAAAAGAAAATATTGAGTGAAGACTGGCTCATAATCATTTTGTAACCAAATATAGTCGCCTATTATGTATATTTTGTATATATGTTTTGTAGGCTTTATCGACGAAGGATATAGACTATAACCTGTACCAGAAACTTGAAACACAAGTCCATGTAATGTCCATCAAAGTCTACAGTCAGTCACCATACCACCTTCGTCTTTTCTAAGCTATACTGCAATCATTTAAAATTCAATCTTTAATTCATATAGGCTATGTATGTATGTCTGTAGGCCTAGTATATGAGTTAGGGACGTTGGGATATTTCATTGTTTAACTTAACCGTTTATTCTTCGACATATCTGGATTTATAATCATTGCGTTTTGTGAATATTTTTGGTCCCAAAAAACAATGGGACGCATTTCATTTAACTTTTATTCCACATACATCCTCGTCCACTGATGTATGTATGTATGTATGTATGTATGTATGTATGTGTGTATGTGTGTATGTATGTATGTATGTATGTATGTATGTATGTATGTGTGTGTATGTATGTATGTATGTATGTATGTATGTGTGTATGTATGTATGTATGTATGTATGTATGTGTGTGTGCATGCATATATTTATATATGTATTTAGCTATATATGAATGTTTGTATGTATGTTTGTATAGTTGTACATATGTCTGTTGGCCTATGTCAAGTCAAAGCTTTAATATATGAGGTAAGATAAGAATATATAGAGAGGATGGCAAATGTACAATATGCAAAACATTAACAGTACCTGCACAAATATACAGTATTATAGTAGCCTGTGGATACAATTTACAGTATCAGTGCAGTATTAATTTCAAGTGCAATATGCAGTGTATATGTGTAGCCTATGTTCTCCAACATATATGCATATATGTATATTCCTACTGTATAGATAGATAGATAGATAGATAGATAGATAGATAGATAGATAGATAGATAGATTATTGTGATGTTCACTGTTCCTCCTCCTCCTTTCTGTTTATTTCCTTCGCTCTGTGCAGCAACAAGCTGATCTAAACTTTTTCCTCCGTCCATGTGAGCCAAACGGCACGTACAGTAACTCCCTGACGTCAGCTGGCAGCTCCTCGGCTGTGCGCAGATCAGCTGTGGCAGAGCACAGCGAGCCGAGCAGCAGCAGCAGCAGCAGCAGCAGAGGTGGTGTTTACTGGACCCAGGGACGCACATTTACCCACAGACTGGCCCGCTTTCGCGCTGATACAGGTACAGCTGCTTTTCCGTGTCCTCGCCTTTGCTTTGAATCGCACGTCATGATGATAAACGTGTTTGGCGAACATAAACGAGGTGCTGGGGCTGCCGGCGCGCTCCGGAGGCGGATGGTCGCCCCTGCGTGCGCGCAGCTTGTTTTCGGCTGAAACAGATGCTTAAAAGTTTGTTTGGTTGTTGAATTTGGATTTGGCATTTAAGAGAAACTAACCCTTAAGTGTCAGAGAGGACGGGGTGGCTAAAGTGTGAGAGGGGGAAATCAGAGGTGACCAAGTCTCGTCTTGTCAGGGGACCTGTTTGAATGCTCGCGAACACTGCGCGAATATCCTGAACCGATTTCATTTTTTCCTTCAGTTGCTCCCTTTGACTAACAAGCCCCTCCAAGTGTCGCGGCTGTCAGTGATGCTCGGCCACTGATCTTCATCCACAGCAGCTCAACTATGATTTTTATTGAACGTAGTTTAGTGCATCAGTGTTCTGTTCTCTCAAACTTCTGTGGGACCAAAAACGAAGATGGGAGATTATGTTTGGATCAGCCAGTCAAGTGATTCAACTCGGATAATCTTGCAGATAACTCAGTTTACTTCATCTTTGAAAGTGTCAATCCTGTTGATTAATCGTCGTTTTAAGAAGTCGTGTCCGTAAAAACTGGACCCAGCCCTCTGAGTTAAGGTCTCCTCTTGAACGCTGTCGCATTTGCCCGAGGCTCCGTGTTGAAACAGGCTTCAGCAGCTCAGATAAAGACCTATCAGATAAGAGGGACCAGGGAGATGTATTTGGTGGTTTGTCATTGTAATGACAGGCAAACCAGTCTGTCCTGACTGCATCTAATCTGCCATTCCTCATGTTTCATGTCCCAAAGGTTGCATTCCTCTTGGCTCCACTACCACCACCCCCCACTTTCTTCTGTGCTCTCTCAAAAATGCCAGAGAGTCTGAGCCAAAGGAGCAGAGAGCCAATATTCATGTTAAAGCAACATTTTCATGTATCAAGTTCTCATCCAGGGCCAGTTTTGCTCTCAAGTATTTGCGCGCCTGATCAGAAATATTGACATCTGCTGCCATTAAGTGCCTGTTTCAGTCATGGTTGTCCCCTGGAACTGCTATGCCAGGTAGCGCAGTATCTCTGTACGAGCAGTGTGGGTTTGTGTGTGTGCTGGGTGGCCCGTCTCGCCGAGAGCACGCGCGGCCCTGTCATAGAGGGCTGGAGGGGTCAGGGGGCTCTGAACGCTGACCATCTGGCCCCTTGGGTGGGGGGGGATGTGGTTTCCTCACTGGCTGCCTTTGTTCAATGCCAAACAATTGGGGCTTAATCTAGGAGGAGATAAGTAAGGCCTCCATGACAGGACTCCTGCGCTCGGACAGGTTTCCCTCTTCAGCCTCGAAGGAGACATCTTCGTCCCCATGATGCATTGTGACGGCCGTGAGGCGTAGATGTTGCTGGCACTGGGCGTTTTGTTTGTTTGATTGAAGCATCCTAACCTTTTTTTTTTCTTTTTCTTTTTTTCTGTTAAACTACAGCAATACTTTGGCAGTGGAGTTGGGTTTGGTTTTGCAAACAGTATTTGTGAACTTGTGAACTAAAACATCAAATCCCAACAATATTAATCCATTTCTGAAAAAAGTCACTGCCTACCGAGCCCCCCCGATGAAAAGTCGGGTGAAGTTTTGTAGTCCACAAAACACCTCTGGAGCCTCACGGCGAGACAGCGCTGCAGCATTCTGCTAAACAACTGAACAAAGGCACAGTAGATGTTTTAAAATATAAACATAACCCGTGCCTGCAGAAGCTCCAGAATCCCAAACTGATTTGAAAAGATGTTTACACCTAAATAAAAATGAAGGGATATGACCTGCCAGAGATGCCCTTCTTTCACAGGTGCTGTTCTATCCAGTGATGATAATGGTCCTCATTCACAGTTGCTTTATTTGGCATCAGACCTGCTGTGAGGCAAATAGGCCTTTCCAAAAATGTAATGTGTCATCTGTCATATGGAAAAGCTCTGCCGAGCTGCGGACGGATGACTGTTTGCACGTACAAGGCAAATCGTCACCGTGGTAACAGATTGATTCTCACATTATTCCCTCTCTATCATTACGGGCACATCAGGACTCCTCTTTCAGATGCTCCTCCTCCGCTCTACTTTTTGTTGGGTGGGGGCAGAGACAATACGCACATTGGTTCAAGTGTTCTGTAATCATTACTCTCTGTTATGACGAGTTAGCGTGTGACAGATCACTCCCATTTGTATTCGGTGTCATAACAAAAAAGGCATACATGAGAATTGATTACCGATG
The DNA here is from genome assembly GCF_904848185.1 of Acanthopagrus latus. Lineage (NCBI taxonomy): Eukaryota > Metazoa > Chordata > Actinopteri > Spariformes > Sparidae > Acanthopagrus > Acanthopagrus latus. Next base: position 16,160,164 of record NC_051059.1, on the reverse strand, counting down.
CAGTCTGTGGCAAAGAGGTTTCAGGTTTCTGCTTTGGCTCCCGGATCATATCGTTCTGAAGATTGATCAGTGAGGGTGTCGAACGCCCTCACAGATCATTCGCCGTTCCAGTCTAGATTTAAAAAACACCATTGGGACCAGTCAGCAGCAAAAGCAGGCAGATGCTCCCCTTGATCCCTTCAGAGGTACGTCTTAGTGATTGTGGGCCTCTCTGATCCTCAGTACAGATGGTGCGAGGGATGAAATCCCAAGTAGAGAGATCAGCGCTATTGTTTCACACTTCATTCGTTGAGTCCGATGTAAGAGGACCCGAAAAACAGGTGTTCTTCAAAATAGCAGTCATTTATGTCAATCTGCTGAGGCCGAAGCCAGGAGCATCTTTGAGTAATTCTCCTTGTGGCACGCGCTCATGCTGATATGAAAGACAGATGATTGTTGTTTAAAAGCACATTATGATCTGAAACTACATAATTAAACACCAGCAGCAGACGAAGTCATCAGATACTTTGAAAATTAGCAGCGTCAACATGCGAGAGCCCGACCAATACCTGATTCTGGGGACTGATCCCAATACTAACATTCTTCCTTACTTAACTACATGATAAGTAATATCAGCAAAATGTACCTAAGACATCAACTTAAACGTGTTCAATATGAAATAAATGGCCTCTAAATTAGTATATGTAACATGAATTTATTTGTAAAACAATTGTAATAGTACATTTAGTTTTTTTTAACATTGCACCTGTTGGAGACAAAGCTCAATCACACTGCTTTATTCAGGGTTGTGTGTAATCTCGAACAGTCCATTATAATTCATACATAGGCCATACATGTTGTGTGTGTGATATTAATGTGGATTGTACATTTCAAAAGCTGACTTGAGTTAAAAAAAAAAAAAAAAAAAAAAAGCCAGGAAAGCGTGTACCTCAGAATTACCAGGTAAAGTAGACTATTTCGTACAAGCTAAAAAGTTAGTCTGCATTACTCGGTAATCGGTTTCCTCCATTTTTTTTAAGTAAAGCCACTTTGCCAGCTTTTACTGTGTGCAGAGGAACTGTATCTATCTGTATGGTGCAAATGATGCAGAATTACACGTACACTATTTCCTTATGAAATGTGGTGGATTAGATGTCTAAAGTAGCATCAAATGGAATTACTCCAGTACAGTATCTCTCGAGTAACTCCAGACTGAATATCCATCTTTTAATACAGTCACTAAGTAAAATGCACTCAGTGTTGAATGTCGAATGTACATCCACAGAGTAAGGTAGAGTTACAATTTTGACAAACTTGTACTTTGGCTGAATATTTCAGTGTTATGCTACTTTATACTTTACTCATTTCCGGGGAAAATATTGCAAATTTCACCCCATTACATTTTTTTGGAAACTCATGTGATGTGATGCAGTGCGGTACTGTTCATCCATGTTAGAATAGAAAAGTAATTATAATCTGCTCTAATGTGATGAAGTACAGATTTAAAATACTCTTGCATATTCATAAGTGTTAAAAACAGAATATTCTTCTTTAATTTGCCTACATTCACTACTCCCAAATTCTGAAAGAGAACGTTTCACACCTATAATGATTAAATCATATGTTTATACCAAACACAACCCGATCACATACCTGGAAATATATTTCATGATTCTTGACAAAATATCTTTGTCGCTTTCTCACTAACAGCGTCCGACGTGAGTCAGAATCATTCAGCTTGGTGGACTGAAGGAGCATCTCGCTGCTGATCTGCTGAGCCAGATGCGTTCTGCACGGATGGTTGTAAACTTTTTAACCCATCCTCTTTTATTGAGGGTCAGGAACACTAGGAACGCCGTGTTCTCGCGGCGTCTATAAAATAAATAAATAAATATTCACAAAGTGTAATGGTAGTGGCTCGGTTTTATGTTTACTTTCCATGCCAGTCAGGTATAAACACGGCCAATTAGTTTCAACTCAAAAGAAGTCATTTGAATATCTTACTTCAGCTGAGGGTTTATCTTGAGATGCTTTTTCATTCAAAGTCTGAACGTTAGATTGATGTAATGCTTCTTGCACGGGAGGATTTTGGAAAGCAGTTTTTCATTTTATTTTTGTTCTATTCCTGCCTTGTGATCAAACTCCTGTAGAAAAAAATGCATCATGAAAGGGGAGGGAGGGTAGAGAGGGTAACAGATAAGGAGAGGAGCAGGGGAGGCTGAGGACGCGAGGTGATGGGAGAGGAGATGGAAACAGATGTAGGAGCGAATGAAGCGAAACAAGGCGGCTGAATGCGGACTGGAACTAGAAGATACGGGGCAACACTTTTTTTTTTTTTTTTTTTAATGCAAACCTCACACTTGTGGCTTGTGAATGAAACCATGCGTGAGGGGTTGAATGAGCGCATAGGGCGGAGTGGAGTGAGATAAGATAAGGTAACACTTTACTGAACCCCCAGCAGGTAGATCGGGGTATGAAAGTGTGCAACAAACTGTATGTACTGTATCACAGGGCATGACACAGTCAACAATTGGATCATTAAAGCCAATCTCACAAAGGCCCGTGCCCCTCCCCCGGCTGAAAGGACATGTCAAAGGTCTGTGACCTCTTTCATTTATGTGCATTGATCCCTCTGGTGGGGGGAGGGGCTTCCTCCTCAATGCCCCTCCACCGTCAGCTGTTATATCTTAGTTTCACCTGCAGGAAGTGGAGCGATTATTTCATTTTTGATTAACTGAGTTTCCCTCAGTTGTTGTTTTTCCTTCTTCTTTTTGTTCTAAATTATTCCAATTGTAATGTTTAAAGTATGAGTATAGCTTTGTGGCCATGCTGCCTCCTATCCATAGAAGATAGTGACACACTGGAGAAGTTACAAAAAAGCAGCAGAATACTCAAATAAGTCAATACTAGTGCTGGAAAGAGCACGGAAAATGTTTACTCAAGTACGAGCACAGTTACATTACTGAAATATTATTCAATTCCAAGTAAAACTACCGGTCTTAAAGTAATACTTCAATAAAAGTAAACATTTTTTTAACCGGTTGATGTTTTTAAGGCATTAACAATCACAGGCCTTCAATCAACGGGGGTCTCTGTTTCTCTAAACCCCAAGTCTACAAAAATGCACACAAGAATTCAGATGTAGTCAGTTGTGATTTTAAAAGTGACTAAGTAGATTACATGGTGTAAAGCATACTGAAGTGAAATTACAGACGTATACTGAAATAATCCCAAGTACAAGAACCCCAGTTGGGCGTGGTATTGTTTGAAGCCGAAGCGATTGATCAGTCAATCAGTTACCCAGTCAAGAAGAAGAATCAATTGATTGTGAGGAAATTTTCCAAGCAAGTATGACAAAAAAGTTTGCTGTTGTCAGCATGTTTTCACAGTCTTCTATGAAAGAAAATGTAATATTTTAAGTTTGGTTTTTTTTTGTTTTTTTTTATGTTTTGGGATCTAAGAAATTCTGGTTGGCCATTCTGTTCCTATTATAGTATGAATCAAATTTTGCCAGTAAAAGTGTAGCTGATGTAGGAGTACTGACCCACAGCTTTTTTTTTTTTTTTTTTTTTTTTAATGGATGAGGGATTTTGAATACATTGCGTTTCAGCAACTCATTAACTAAGTTCATTCTAGAACCACCCGTTCTTCCTTTAGATGCCTGACCATGAATTTGTGCTGCAGGGTGTTGAGTCTACTTCACGCCTCTGCATTTACGGCCTGCTCGGGGAGTGAAGGGGAAAAGGGGAAGGTTGTGAAGATGAAATTCCTCTTAAGCTGAAACAAAAAAACAAAGAAAGAAATTCCTTCTCTTTAAGTGATGGACGAAAGGAACTTACAGTCAGGAAGGTAGAAGTACAGCCAAAAAGACTGGCCTGGACATCCTGCTCTTTGTTGCAGAGGGAGACTCAGGATGTTAATTGTGCGTGTGTGTCTACATTTATGCATGAGTGGAACACGACCCCGGTAGATGGCACTTCCTGTTGTCCTGTTAGTTATCTCTGATGCTGACGTGCAGGGCAAGTTCTTATCTGTCTCCACTGGATCTTCTGGTTGACTAACCTAAAGAAAACTCAGTGAACCCCAATCCCTGTGGTTTATTTAAGCCCTCCGCCTCTGTAACAGTAATGGTGCTTCCTCCTCTTTTTAAGGCTCTTTTTTACATAGCAGTTTGTTAAGGCATCCGAATGCAAGGCTTAAATAGTCGTAAGAAGTTAAGAGCTCCAAATTCGGGCTCTTTCTCTCTGACCTCCAGATCGAAGTTGCAAAAATCTACCTGACAAAAAAAAAAAAATAAAAAAAAGAAAAGAATGGAGCTGATCTGGACGTGGCCCTAATCATTCGTCAGGAAGCGTGTCCGGAGCAAAGTCAAAGGGGTTGCCATTAAGCTGCGAGCGCATTTGTCTGTTTCGCAGGGGAGTGATGCCATGTCAAGGTGAAGGAGGAATTTCAGTCTTTTGTTTCCTCGAGGTTGAACTCTTTCATTTGCAGCCGTAATAAACAAATGAGGCCTAATAACCCTCGACGCCTGGGCCCTAGAATCTTGCATCATGCATCGCATCGCAGCAGCACTGAAGTGTGGCATGAAGTGCTTGTCTCGTGTCTGCAGTTATCCTCCTTGTTTTCTTTCTTTCTTTTTTTTTTTATTTTGAGATCAATCTCGTGGATTTTTTTCGCGAGGCTCCATTACATCAAGTATGCGACGGGCTCCGTAGAGAGCACTTAGTAAGAATAGATCCTCATTCTAGCTGCTGAATCCTGGACAGCATCCAGCTGCGATTCCCTTCTGGCACAGCGCTGTTGTGGAACAGTGTGTTCTCACAGGGTGTACGGCCATATCCCCCTCCCCACCTGCATGCGTGCATGCAGATGCCAACCCATGAACAGCACCGGTGGCCAGAAATGACTGCTAGCAGCTCTCCTGTTCTTATTAAAGAGTACAGTGTGTGCTGTGCTGCTGGCTGGATCACAGAGCAAAATGCCCTGAAGGAATGTTAATGGTTTTTTAAATTGGATTTCTTTGTTTGGTCCTCTGCTACAAGGGTCATTTTTCTATTTTTTTTTTTTTTTGGAATGACAAACACTGTTCTAATGGTTCATCGTTGTACTGGGTTCCTATCTGTTGATTAACATGTTAGTTAGACACACCAGTGACCATTATCTGCATTTACTACTTTACTACTTACTAATCGGGGCCCCAACACAGAACTTTTCCCTCTACCGTAGACAACTAGTGGTATACTGAGATACATGCAGTCATACTGTGACTTTACTATTGAGTGTGTAGTGTTGTCAGAGAAAGGTAAACAGAAAGGTTGGCCATCTGTATCTATAGTAACTTATGTTATTATTAATATAGGGGCAGGTGATACTAGATCTTTCTTCTTCCTGCTCCTGTTGGCTCCTGGAATCTGAAAAAGTATAGTGGGTAAAAGTGTATATTGTGTTATCTGTTATGGTTTAGGAAATCATGCACTGAAGCCAAATATGAAAAGAAATATGAAATAACAGTTGGACAGAGGACATCGCAATTATTTTGACAGATATTGCGAGTATGATAAGATTCACCAGTAGTCGAAATCTTTTTTTGCATCACAATTTTCATTTGTTACTATTTTAACTATTAAAATCATGGTGATGTGACATTTGTTAGCATCTGTACCAAATGAACGTGTTTTATTACACCTGGAGAACAAGATTTTGTAGGCCAAGGCAGCTCTGCAGCACCACCGTACTTTATTATAATGCTGTTTTGTCACACATTTCACCTTTGGCAAAAGTATTGCAGATAATTGCAATTTGGATATTGCACTTAGCCATATTGTGATTCCAATTATATTTCAATAAATCGGGTGCTTCTAGTTGATACCAACAATTATTCTCATTATTGGTCATTCTGACTATTATTTCCAGAAATAACTGGTTAACCATTTAGTCCAAAAAATGACAGCTTCACACTGCTCCTTTTGTACAGCCAACAGTCCAATCCCAAATGCCCTTTATTTACTATCATAAATGACAAATAAAAGTTAATTGTCGAGCCAGAGGGAGCCGCATGTAATCTGATGAACAGCCTCCAGTGGTGTCAGTGCATTGTGGGTAATGTAGGCACTGCAGGTTTCGAAAGACAAGAAGAATGCGTGGAATAAAAACACAGATATCTCTGGTTGTGCTGTGTATATTTCGAGTCCAGCAGTTTTATAGTGTGTGCATTGTTATACCGCAATGCAATTTAGCAACTGAGTGACATCACCAGAGGAAATTCATCAGATTACATGCAGCTCCCTCTGGCTCAACAAAAGGCTTCATGCTACTTTTTTCACATATGCAGTTGGTCTCCCTCAAGACCTGTAAACACACTTCAATGTGTAAAGTTGGTGGAGTTACCCTTACCCTAGAATTGACCAGTTGACTTGTTGCTGCTCTATTTTGTAACGTCTTTTGTTTTAGACTGCCAAATGTGAGCTTCAGTAGATAAGTTAATTATTAATTGATAATTATTTCAATTGCCTAACAATGATACAAAGCATTTCCTTGCTTGTTAACAGTGAAATATATACAATAAGTTAAAGTTTGATTAATTAATGACGGTTATTATCAAGTGTTACCCATGTGGTCAACTGTAAATTCTGTTTGTGGGTTGTTGCTGTGGAGAAGCAGGATGTGTGTGAACAACAGCTGGAAACACTCAGGCTAGAAGCCAAATTTCCCACATCAACACAGCAAGCATCGTTGCCTTTGCCCACATGGATTGTCCCCAGGCACACGCACACACACACACACACACACACACACACACACACACACTCCTGCTCTCCCTCCCTCTTGGTATTGAAGCACAAGGTCAGCGTGTGTTGATGCATCCAGGGTTTGTGGGGGAGAGAGCTCTGCAGCAGAAGGCTTTTCTATAGGCTGTCACAGATTGTCCAAGGCTACGGTGACCAAGACCCGGCCCTCTGCTGCAAGGACTCAGCGTTCCTCTGTGGCAGGAGAGGTCATTCTCTCGCTCTCTGTCTCTCTCTCTCGCTTTCATTCTCTCTTTTCATCCATTCTCCGAGCACATTAGCAGCTCAGGCACAACCAGAACATCACATAAATGCAGCTCCCTTTCAGGTAATGAGGGGTTATTGAATGGTGAATAAGTGTTTGGAGATTTTAGCGGAGCTCGTTCAGCAGAGCTCTCCGCCGTCATCATTAAAACACCAAACGAAGGGAGTGTCTTTTGGGAGAGTGGTGTCCATCCGCGGAGAAGATCTCCAGAAAGCCCAGGAGCATTTATATTTAACCTGCAGTGACTCACGCTGCGTGTGTGCACTATAATAAGGGCTGAGTCAGCGATGCTTTAAGTACACATGGTTGACTTTTCACGTGCCGTGTGTGTGTGTGTGTGTGTGCGGGTGTGTGTGTGTGTGTGTGTGTGTGTGTGTGTGTGTGCATGTGTGTGTATGCTGATTTCCGCCCTCTTGCTGTGGATTGAACAACACAATTGTAACCTTAGACACTGCAGGGGGAAAAACAGCTGCCCTGAAAACATTGATTGTCATTGTATGAGCTTTGAGATGAGTCTGTGTGTGGATTGTGTTATCTTTGGAAAGAGCCAGGCTTGCAGTTTCCTCCTGTCTCCAGCCTTTATGCTAAGCTAAGCTAATCAGTCACAGGCTGTCGTCTCAAATTGAATGGGCAGCTTTATGCGACCATTACGCCGCAAAACGCTACACCGTGATGTGTTATAGTTGTAATGATTCTACTTTATTCGACCATTATTACTCAGTTACAGTTATTTGATTATTACTTCCAGATTTATGGATCATTTAGTCCCTATCTGCTGTTGTTTTATAGGGCACAGCTGAACTTAACAGTAATGGGTTGAATAACGGAGTTGGGAGTCAGATGTTAAGCTGATAAAGTGACACTAGCTGTGTTTAATGTCTTCCTGTGCTGGCGTTGAATTCAGAAAATAAACTGGATCATTTTGGAAGTCACTTTGAAATGACCCAAGGGTCCATAAAACTGATCAGTTTTAAACAGTATGGCTGAAAAGTACAGAAGCTTAAGGCTGCCAAGAAAAAAGAGGGGAAAAAAGGATAAATGTCATGTTTAATGTGACAAAGTTAGATAAGATATGTTTATGTAAAAATGTAATTTTTGATGATACAACAATAAAATAGGTATTTAATGATTTAATGATAAGTTAGGATAATGTCACAACATGAAAAGCAATGCACTTTTCACATAATAATGCGATCCTGATTAATTTCCCCTTCTATGGGGTGGCAGCAAGAAGGAACACATTTGAAATCCCATTGTTATATTATTATTCAAACTCCTCTATCTTTTTTGTTACCTGAGAACCTTATTAGCCGTTATTTCTGGCTGGTCAAGCACATTGTCCGAGGAGCCTCGTCTTAACTGTCACATCTGCCAGTCGGTAAAGTACCTCATCTCTCGGAGGGATCAGTGCGGGATGAAGTGCAACAGACCTGAATAGGTTTACTGTCACTTTTTCTCATCAGCAAGGTTTGTGTGTGGGGTCAAGCTCTCAACAAAGGATGGCCCTGCTTCCATTGTCCCATTAAGACAAAGAGAGTCCTGCTGATGCTGTGGCTCTTGCTGCAGTAAGGAGGACTGATGGGATTTAAAGTGTGGGTCCTGTCACCGACGGCAACCTGGTGCTTATTAATCGGGAGGGTGGGGGGTAATGGACGAGATGTGGCAGGAGAGTGACGGGGGTGGGGCAGCTGCTGAGGCAGCAGTGCCGCTGCCTGGGGTCAGGAAGAGGGGCCATGATGGATACAGCTGATCGCCCCGGTAAGGAAGTTTTGAGGGAAGGAGGAGGAGGCGCCTTCGTCGGGACGTTAAGAAGCCTCTTTGTCACGGTGTCACTCAAATGGATTCAAGGTGGCTGAGGCTTTTTTTCAGGGAGGAAAAGAAAGGAGAGGTCCCATTGTGAAAGGTGGATCTCTCTCTGGACGCCTGATAAACACAACAGACCTCTTTCTTCTGTCCTCTCCATGAGTGCTCCTGCGTGCCTAAATTGAGTTAGTGTGCCGGTGGCGGGAACTTTTCAAGGAAGCACTTTGACTGAACTTTGAGTGGATCCGCTCTCTTTTGTATCTTTGCCTTTCATGTCTTTTCCTTTATTTGTAAAATAATTAGAGGTATCTAGAATATTCTTGACACAGATAAGGGATGGCTTTATCTTTAACGCATCGCCAAGGTTTCTAATGAGGGCTGCAGCTACTGGATAATGGATTAATCTGCTAATTCATTCTTTTTTCAGTTAACTGATTGATTGAATCAATTGTTAAAAATCTCAGTCCATTAGCTGAAAAAATGCCTAAGATGCTTTAAGCTTTTTTCCTATTCTTTCAAAGAATACTCACTAATTACAACTATATTGTATAATTTCCATCCAGTAAACCGTCTTGTAAAATATGGAAAGAATTACAAGTGTGGCCAAAAAATCTGTTGGTAATTGTCATCATGTGACCAACAATCAAACCTTATGCCACGTGATGACGAAGGGGCTGCTTTCATTTGCTGATGAAGACTGTACAATGCGATTGAAGGCTCAGAGAAAGCTCATGAGCAAATCCTCTTTCATCTGTTTTGGTAGAAACTCAGCTGACACAGCAGTACGGATGTGGAAAACACAAAGCCCTTCTAATGTAGGCTGCGACCGTCGGAAATCCCCCAGGAGTGTCACCTCTGAACCTCCGTTGGACTGACGAGTGATGCGGAGAGCAGCTCAGGCCAGCTCCTGGAAACAGAACCTGACCCCTCCAGCTAGCTCTGTCATCTGATAAGAGCCAATGTTTTGATAGTGTTGGCCCTCTCAACGTGATCCATGGCTCTCCTTTTACACCCCATAACAAATAGGGCTGTCTAAACAACAGTTTATGGCCGGGACAAGGCCTGGTCAACCATCATCAAAGATCTACTCCGGGATGAGCCATTAGGTGTGGACCAGATGTTAGAAGAAGCTCTGGTGATGGTGGAGGATCAGTTTTTATGTCAGAACAGGAAAAGATGCAGATACATCTTTATTTATTTGCTTAATTTGACCGTAAAGTCTGTATGAGGTCAGGGTATTGGAATGAAAATATAAATCTTTAAAGAATGCATGGAGTCCGGTTAGAATCAGGCTCAAGTTTTAAGATTTGTATCCCCTCCCCTCGTCTTGCCCTTTACCATTGACCGCCATTTGACCACAGCCCGTGACAGCTTTACAGTATGAAATAGAACTCACTGTTGTCTCATTCAATATGGCTTCCCTGAATAAGTCCATAAATGCATTAGGGTCCTGTGTCTCTCCCTGTTGTTCGGACTTAGGTGAACTGGCGTTCAACCCGGCAGCATTGTAAAATGCAGATTGGGTTCACTGACAGGCCTTCCATTTTATTACACAGTCATGAACGGCATTGTAAACTGTCACTCGTCCTTCACTTTCATTCACTGATTCAACCAGGGGGGAACAGCCATGAGAAGCGATGGCTCTGCTCAGTGCTCACATCGTCAAAACAGCTGACCTTTTTTGTTTTGGCCATCAGGATGAAACATTTCTTACATTCTATGAACACTAGTAAATGTTGACAGTATGGACGTATGTGGTCACCAATTTAGATTTGGCATTTAAAATTGTTGGGGTTTTTTTCCTTTGCAAAGGATGAAATCAGGAGGAAATCTGATATTGGAGCAGTTTTTTTAGAAAAATCACTTTACAAATGGTAAGAGATTATATAAGCTTCTTTTAAAATCACCGTAATAACACAAAACGTTTTGAACTTGTAAATGTCAGCTTTACTGAAAACTTTCAGAGTGACAAACAGTTATTTCATTGATTATTCAATCGACTGAAATCAATCAGTCACCAAGTGATTGATTGTACCTGTGAGTTTCCAAGCAAAAATAATACATGTTGGTAAACGGAACTGGTTTAGGACAGCCGGTCAGACATTACCAAAAGGATCATTTGAAAATGATTAGGAGTCACTTTCACTATTTTGTTAAGTTTCATGGAGAAAACAGTGAACTAAACTGAAAAATAAGAGGTGTTTTCAGGCTTCCTTCCATTCCTAAGATTTTGACCCGCTCTCTCTCTAATTATTTTATTATGGGTGTGTCCAAAACCCAACATGACATCCTCCTGATGAAGAAGAAAAAGAAACTAGAAAATATTCAAATTTAAGAGACAGGAGATGATTTAGCCCTTTTTTAGAATTAGAAAATGACTCAAAGCAATTAAATGATTGTTGAAACAGTTGCAGATGAATTTGATGATAAGCAACTAATCAATTAATTGATTGCACTGTAGAATCTGACAAAGGGACCTCAAAACTGTCTTTCGAATCCAACTGAAGTTGTTGGCTTTGTCTGAAGTGACCAGTTTCCTCACTTTTTAAGTAAAGTCAATTTAAAGTGTACAGTTAAATCGATGCAGTTTTAGTCTGCATGACTAAACAAATGCAATTTATTTATTGAAAATAAGAAGCAGTGTCTTCCAAGTGATATTCAGGAATATTAATTATGATATACACTGTCATTTTACTGTAAACAGATGTAGTCTGAAGAAGTGTTGAATGAGCGCCCTTTACCAAGGCTTGTCTGCCTCAGCGATCTGCTCGGTTGCCCTGTGCTATTAAATGATGCCGGCCTTCATCCGTGGCTGAGATTTAGTTTAAGGTTAAATGCCTTGCCCTTAAACTCATCCGCTCGGCCAGAGTGTTTGACAAGGTCACCACTCCAATCAACCTGCTGTTAACAAAGCCTGCTTGTCCCCTAATGAATTAGCGCTACAGTTTCTCAGCCCCTCGCAGGCCTTCCCAGCCTTGCTGCCCTTTCACACACACACCCCTCGCCCCTAATTTTGAAATGAGTTTTATAACTGGACAGTAAACTTCCAGTGGCTTAATGATGATGACTTCTTCATCTGCCCAAATGCTCCTTTTGTCCGCCCCTCCTCAGGCCTGCACCCTGCCCCCGTCCCCTCTGGTCACACCAGGTCTTAAACCCTGGTTCACCCCACTTTATAGTTCCACTGATAATCCCCTAGAACACACACACACACACACACACACACACACACAGGCATGCATGCATGCACGTGCATACACACACACACACACACACACACACACACACACAGGCATGCATGCATGCACGTGCATACACACACACACACACACACACACACACACACCCTCAGGCTATTATCTCCACTGAGCCCTGCTCTGTCTCCTTCTCCCTCTCTTTCTCTCTGTTGCTGCCGACTTCAGCAATGGCATTCAGCTGGAATGTTTGCTTTTGTTTGTGTGGCCCACTGGAAAGCCATGAATGACCTCAGCTCATCTGCTATCCTCACTAGCACCGATTTGCACTTCAGGGCCCAGCAGGTAGTCCCGAGGAGCGGTGGGAGGGGGAGGGTTTGGAAGAAGCTCGTGGGGCTTTTATAAGGAAATTAGAGCCGTGGACTACCACCCGGACAGTAAACAGCAGTGCGAGTCCTCACACCCTTGGCGTCAGGTAGCCCACGTGAAGCGGTTAGGAGAGGGGATTCTGTTGCGGGAATTTTCACATGGTGGCAGCTTCGTTTTCTTGTTTTGTTTTTTGACAGTTGAGCTGGCCAGATTGTTTTCTTATTATAAGAGTCAGACGTGCTATTTAGCACCTCGGTTGCTGTACTTCCTCCACCACCTGATGCTCTTAGCTCATCTCTTGATTCGTTGGTTGAACCTCATCTGCAGGGCAGTTTCCTTGCAGTGTCAGAGCCTCCACCTGCCATGTTGAGTAATAAGTGCAAGCCATTGATCTGCATTGATCTGATATCATTTATATATGTCATATATGTGTTTCTTCAGGACAGGCATTGCAACTGACCAAGGACGTATTGTGATGTCATAGCTTGTGACTCAGGAAAAAGACTGGGAATGTACCCACATGGAAGAAATTAGTCTTTTTCTAACATGTGGTTAACTCTGTGGGTCTGTTTTAACCCAAACCATAATCTTTTCATAAACCAGATTTCTCAGGCTTTTTTGGGATTGGTGCAGCTTAAATTGCATGATGTTAAGGCAGCCTTCCTCAAAAACCACAGTGTTTTTTTAGGTTTTTCCAGTGCCCTCAATTTGGTGACATGCATGTATGGCTCAACATTTGCAGGAAACTATGGTGTTGGTCAAATTTGTGTAAAATTGGTTTGGACTGGACAACACTTAATGGTCAGGTCAAGTCAGTTTTATTTGTATAGCCCAAAATTACAGTCACACACACACACACACACAGTGGGCCTTTGTTGCTTTAACTTAACATTACTACTACAGAAAACAAGAAACTGCAATTATTAAGTGAACTGAATCTAAAAACAGTAATTCAGCAGAACACTATCTTATCCCTGATCTCCCAAGTAAAAGTCCCGCGCCAGACCCATTCCACCACCATGACCTGCTAGCAGTGTGGACTCAGACCACATGCAGTGATGATTCTGGACCTGCATTAATTATGACGTGGTCGCAACATTCAACATGAGGACATCAGTTAAATCTAGGTGGACACATCTCCAACCGACCGCCGTGTTTTGCCGAGTCAGCTAAAACGAAGCTCCTCTGGGAATCCCAAAAGAGGAAGAGCACTCTTCCCCTATGTTTAAGACCCCCACAGTTGATCACATGACTCGTCTTTCCTCAGGTGGCGGTGGCAGGGGATACTTCCCCTTTTGTCAGGGACTTTAGCAGGAGCTCAATGCAGCGGTGAAGGATGGGCTCGGGGGGCGGGCGAGCATTCAATCCACACTCCTTTGTTTTTTTGCACAGTGTCTTTTGAGGCCAAAGAAAATGCGGAGTTTACTCATTATCTCCATTCTAAATGGGCAATATAAGACAGGCCATGTCAAAGTCAGGGGCTTAGAGATAAATCACACTGACAGCCCCCCCCCCCCGGTTTGAACTTGTGGCTGCGCCGGTATCTGATGGATCATTGTAGAAATGGATTACTACAGTTAATGTACACCTCTGTTACTTAAAGATGTTGAATATAAATCGAGTGGCACTACGGGAGACTCACCCGTGTTTCCCATGCGTGGTCAGAAAAACAGCAATAGCCGGACAAATTTCACAGTCAAACTCAAGCCCAATGTTTAGACACATGCGGCTGATTGAGAGAAAATGAGTGCGTGAGGACTAATGGAGGCCCTGATTGGCTCGCGTGGTGGTTTACAGCGGGGCCCTCACACTGACGGCGCCCTAATATAACCATTGGAGAGGAGGTGAGAAGAGCTGCACACAACTTGATTAAAACAACTGTTGACTGTGTCCGTGGTAATGAACTGGAACATCAGTCTCACGGCTCAGTGAAGCAAGAAACACGGGCCGGTGGAGGGAGAATGAGACGAATTCATTGCGAGCGTGGATTGCCGTCGTTGATATGCGTTTGAATTCACTCGAAAATCCCATTTCTCTGCAGCTCTACTTCAATTGAATTTTCAAGCTTTTAATGAATCTAATACATACATCTGAGGGGACTAACTGGTATGAAAGAGAGACACCTGAAATCTCTGGGTCATGGTTAATCGTGAGTGCATCTTCCCACTCATCAAATAGATGTGAGTTTACTCAGACCTGCTGTTTACCCGACAAATTCTTGCTGACTTGCTTGACGTTAATTAGTCGGCCGGAAAAAAAAAAAAAAAAAAACAGATGCAGAGGCCCTGCAGAGTGCTGTCCAACTGATATAGTTACCACAGTAAATGATGAACATATTGGATGTTATTCAAGCTACTGAATCAAACAGCAAATATTTTGATCATAGATGTTTTTTTAAGAGAGACAAAATAAAGGTCTTGTTAAAATGGCACTATGTAGCATGCAAACTTTTGCCAGGGCCCAACCTTTAATCCAATCATGCCTAATATCAATGATGTCGAATCAACACATTTAAATCCACACCAAACCCCCTACATCACAACGTGAAACAAAAAACTTTGCGTTTTACTTTCTTACTTCTTTACTCCTCTGTGACAGCAGACTAAATATGTTTGTGTTGTGGACTAAACAAGATATTTCAGGACCTGTCTCGGGCTTTGAGAAACTGTTTTTAACATCTTATCGACCGAACAACCAATCGATTAATCCCAAAAAGGGAATAGCAGTTAGTTGGAGCCCTGAGCTGCGGTCTAAACAATGTCGTAACGGTTTACAGTTAGACTTGGCAGTCCGACAGCTGGTGGTGTTTACGATTCAAAGTCATGAGATAATTCAGCAGCCCTGAAACAACATTGACGATTTTTGAAACTGTAATTGTTGTTACATTGATGGCAAATCCCTAATATAGTGTCAAAATACAGTGAGTTCTGCGACTCAAGGGAAACTGAGTCTTTTATTTCGAAGCAAGTTTGGCGTTGTGCTCGGGCGCTGTAGATGTGACACGTGTGTAACTTCACGCGCGAGCAGTGTGATCGGGCTTTCCTGGATGTGAGCACCCTCTCCATCTTAGGATAAGGTAGGAGCAGTGATCGCTCGGCTATGATGACACACGATCCCCAACATCTGCCTGCGCCGGCTGATTTGTGGCGCATTTCCGTTTATTTATTTTGACCAGATGAGCCCCTTGGTATTTATAGCGGGAGTAAAAGCCCAGTGAGGGGTCAATCCCGGGCAAGGCTAACCAAGACAAAATGCTCAAGCTGACCTGACATTCTTGTCTCTATTTTGCTGGGGATGGACTCTTTTAGGTCTGAATTGGCCCCCTAATAAAAGAAAAAAAAAAAAAGGGAGAGGAAATCCAGCGTGGCAGCGTGGTTTAACCTCATTGCATGAGAGCGAGAGTTTGATGCAACACGTCCACCTGATGCTGCGGCCGACTCGGCGTGCTGGGGGTCACGCGTGGCAGGGCTCTGAGGATGTGTGGCTGTGGGGAGATGTGGGGCTTCTTCTTTGTTTCCCCCCCCCACGCGACTCTGCAGGCCTCCAAGAGCATCTGTCACTACAGGGGGTCAGCAGGGCCAAGATGAATGAGCCCCCGGTGGATTCCCTCCCTCCTTGGCAAATGGCACAGAGAGAGGAGGGCATAGGGGACTAGGGGGAGGGGTCTGTGGTTATGTGTGTGTGTGTGTGTGTGTGTTTGTTTGCATGTGAGTGAGAGAGAGAGAGAGAGACAGAGAGTGAGAGAGAGAGGGAGGGTTTCTGCTGTACCGAGGGGAAGAGTGGGATTCCCATTTCTTTCTATCATGACAAAGGTGACTTGAGACATACCAGGGAAGAGTGAAACTCCATATGCTGCCTGGGAATCAGCAAATTCTCTCCCCCAAGGATTAATGATCTAAAAATGGACTATTTTTGAAAGAAAGAAAGGAAACCACACATTTTGGGATTTACCGCTGTTAATTTGGAATTTGAAGGGCTCATCTCACCGGTCGTCATGGAAGGTACAGGAGATACAGCTTTTTCTTCTTTTTTTTTTTTTTTTTAAAGTGTGCCACATGTGGCCCTGATGTAGCATTAATGAGATGGGCTTTTTGCACCTAATTTAGAGAACATGGAGAGATGTTTGTTGTGTCCCCCCCACCCTACATTTCTCACCCCATCCCCCCTTTTTCTCTCATGTCTGATGGGCAGTGGCTTTTCACCACCACTGCTTTTCTAATGTTAAGAGTGTGCTGAGCTCTTTCCCGCATTTCAACTATTGGCATGGGCTTTAAATGTTGAAGCATGACAATGAGGGCGAAAACAATTAAGATATTTATCAAATATTCATTAACATTCGATCTACGGCTTAGGCGAAAAGAGGAAAAAGAGCTAATATAGTCAGGGTGTAGCATTAATTTGGTATTTTCCAATGCTAAATTAACTTTTTTAGTTTCTCTGTAGCCGTTTGATTAGCTCAATTTTAACAACACCCAAGGGTCAAGTTTAACTGTTTGGACGGTATCAACATCTTTGTACCTCGATTTCTCAAAACATTTATAAGGTATGGAGAAAAATTTTACAGATGGATTTCTTCAAATGTATCTAGAAAATGTGGTGGCTTTGACTTGAAGGATTTGGTGAGTCAGAATGTGTGAAACCAAGTTAAAAAGGCAAGTTTAACCCTGCCTCTGTGCCTCTATCGTAAAACAGTAATGTAATTATCCAGTTGAGGGAGAAACAATAGGAGGACTGGAGCGAAAGG
The DNA here is from genome assembly GCF_904848185.1 of Acanthopagrus latus. Lineage (NCBI taxonomy): Eukaryota > Metazoa > Chordata > Actinopteri > Spariformes > Sparidae > Acanthopagrus > Acanthopagrus latus. The sequence goes on along the minus strand of NC_051059.1, from coordinate 16,143,025 downwards.
AAAAAGGTTGGGCTGAAAGTAAGATTAGCTCATTTGGAAAAGAAGTTCACAGTCTAAAATAATGCGTGAGATAAATGTCATGTAAGGTTTGATTTACACCACGTGTAAGGATTTAAATCGCTTCACCACAATTGCGACCATCGCTTAACAATACTTAACAATTTGTGCCAATTACAGGGAATCTAAAGAATATAAACATTCATTAAGTTTTGGTGATTTTATTTTATGTGCACAGATTGCATGTACTGCAATATGTTTCATCTGGACAAGATTAATTCCTGGAACATTAACATTAGCCAACAATATTCTTATGTGAATTTACTGATCTTTGCTTTCCGATCGTTGCTAATTACAAATAAGAAAGGTATTTTTGAATAAAATGAGGATGTACAGAGAAATATGAGGCTGATATCCTTTTTGATTACAGCCTTAAGTGTAAAATGTAAGCAATGGTATCAGCACAGACAGCACAGATGACTGTTTAACGATACTCAGATGACACATCTTTTTTCAGAATGAATGAAATCGTCATATGTGCATATATTGCGCTGTGTATATTACAGGGAGTGCATGATTTACAGATACTGGGTATGCACGTGTCCAGTTGCACTCAGGCTGTACGTGAGAAAATGTGCCTTTAATGAGTGAGAGACCAAACCAGCGGGTGAGCCTAAACTTTAACTCAAACGGGATTTCTGGAAAAACAGGACCTTATTAAGCACCCCGGGCTGGGCTCGTGTTGATCTCTTAGGTTTACGGCTCCTCCATCTCGGGAGCCATCTGCGTCTCCTTCTGTGTCGTCTACCCCTCGCGACTAGATAAGCATCAAAATATTTCAAGACTCTGCTCCCAGGGTAATTAGCGGAGGGAAACCTGTGGTTGAGACTCTTCCCTTTGGTGGCAACACCCTGTGCACTGAGTTGCGTCAGCTAGAATAGTACATTTCACGTGATCAATGCTACATTGAATTCTGATGGAATTGTCTCCTATCTCGAATGACATTTTCAATCGGCCAGAAGGTGAAAGAGTGGAGGTTTTCCGACATATTGACATTATTAAGTTTACACTGAGTGGCTGTATCAAGCTGGCTAATCATTCACAAAATAAGGTTCAGCGAATGCAAGCTGGACCAGCTTATGTACACTTGCTGCGTGAAGGACTTGGACCCCAGGCCAGCGTGCATGAATAGCACCGGACAGTCAGAAAATGAAGACGGGGTGGACTGTGACAGTCGGTGTTAAGAAGGGGAACTTTGCTTATGTTATATCAGAGACTGAGTGGGCAAACAATCCTTTGTCAAGGGGTCAAAGTAACTGGCAGTTCCATTCACAGTGGAGTGACTTTGTGCCGCGAGCTGCAGCCACAAACTAAAAAAACCCAATTGTGTTTTTACGAAAATAGCCCCGGGGCCGTGGTATCAAATGTCACCCTTTTTAGGCCCGTAATAATGAGTACATATGTCATGGTTGGAGTCACTCTTAACGTTTGAGTGGCCATAAATGCACCCATTTATTTTGTGAATGGGCATGCTCTCTGGATTGTGGTGATTGCAGTGCCAGAATATCTGTAGCATTTCAGAAAACAGCTTGTGTTCTTGGCTTTCCATTCAATAGTACACTACCTCAACATTTTGTGTTATCTTGCAGGATAGTTGTGTATACTACCAAGGTCGACAGACTTATTTTGCTGGATTCAAGTGATAAAACCTTCATTGGACAAGATTATTTCAAGTTTTATTACAAATATTGATTAAAAAAATGAAAGCATTGGACTGAATTATTCATCGAAATATTAGGAAAATCACAAACAGTGTGTCACCAGAATCGTAAAATGTGTCGCGGAGCACCATTATAGAGAAGCACCATAGTGCTGCACAGACTTCCTGGTTGAACAGTAAAGACCCAAACAAATGTCACATCGTCAAGACTTTAAATGTTTTTTTCAGTGAAAATAAAAATTGTGGTGCATTGTGGTGATTTGTTTGCCTTCAAGTTCAGCCATATTTCAGTGATTTTCCAAAGTAAATAATACTTCTGCACTTCTTTTGTTGAGTTTTTAATGAATTGAGATTAAAACCCAAAAATGAAATGTAACATACTGGCTGCTGAGAGAAACTCTAGCCCCCGGCAGGCTACAGCTTATCTTTCAGGACGTATGAAATGTGACGTTCTCTGTTTCATTGTGGCCTCGTCAGCGACCTGACTTAACATCTCCCTTCTCCTCCTCCAGGTCTCGAAGCGCTGAGTGAAATGTGCTTGCTGAAAGTTTCTGCTGAGTGGTAGCGATCCAGCATGTAGCAGAGGTGAACTAGTCCCTTCACGCCTGGGAACAATCCGACAACGTAAGTCACCTTATTGTTTTTCATTTTAATGCAAAGCTTGTGTGTTAGAGATGCAGAGTGTCTGCCTTCTCTCCTACTTTTCCCTCGTCTCAAATCCGCTGAGTGAAGATTAGGCTAGTTTATGTTGACCTGGGGTCACATTCATACAATCTGTCGCTACCACCCAGGAGCTGCATGGCCTTGACTGAGCATCTGAGAGGCAGTTTTAAAGCCTCCGCTCAGTGACATGGACGCCCACTTTTAGCCATAATCATTAAACTGCCCCCCCGGTAGAGAACACTCATTATGTTTGACAATCCATCAAGCAGGCTGCAGCCGCTGACTCACCTGAAATGACCCCCTCCTCTGCCACTGCAGATGACCTTAGCAACCACCTGAGTCACACCCCAGAAACACCCGTTAAGCGACCTCCGCTGTAGTCAGGCTTTGTTTTAAGTCGCGCAGGTGATTAAAGGTCATTCTCTGTGTTCACCTCTGGCTCCGCGCGAGGGTAATGACAAATCTGTCCGTTGAGGCTTGAGGGGGTCAGCCAGCCAAAGAGGCCCTCCGGAGCCTCCTTTGACTTGACAATCGAACAGGCTGTGTCCGCTATAAAAGGAAAACGCCCCTCAGGCACTATTTACCCTCTCTGTCTTTGTTTCTCCGTGCAGCCGCCTTCCTCCATCAGTTAAGCAAGAAATACTGTAGCTTCATTCTGTTAAGCTTCTTATCTCTGTGACAGCACAGTCAGGCACTGTTAATCTTGTCTTTTGTCTGGGTTGGTCAGATTCCTCCCCGGGAAGATTGTTAGGTAAACATGGGATCTGGAACCTGTCCAGGCGTGGGTAAGATGAGCGCTGGGAGGAGGAAGGCAGCTCCAACTTTTAGCCCAACCAAGCCCATTATTGACGAATTAAAAAAAAGGTTCAGGGTGTCTGTGCAACCAGAGGAGCATGTATCTAGTAGATATTAGTTAAATGACTGACACAATGATATATTCATCTTATTCTTATCCTGGATGAGTGCAACAACTACAGAGGAGTGTTAGGGTCAGGAGAAAGGATAAATAGAATAGAATAAGTGGAGGATGTTTTTTAAGTCCAAAGTGGAGAAGCCGACATTTCAAGAGTAAGGTCGACCTTTTTGAGGCTGCATTTCACTGCCTCAACAAAATGCCGCGTGTCGATGAATTGCTGAAACTGTACTTCAGAATCGGCTTAATATCTTTAATAAAGATAAACCTTTTGCTGGCCTTTGTTAAGTGCTAAATAGCTTTGATTATTTCAGTGGTGACAAGTGTTTTGCATCGTGACAGCTACATTTCTACTTCAGCCTTTGAGCACCGTTTCACATAACAAAGAATGTGTCTGAAAGGTCCATCACAGCAGCAGCAGCTCAACAGCTCTTTTTGAATCACTGCTAGACTCTGAGCTCCGGTTTTGCTCAGTAATGTAACTGACAACCATTGAAATGAAGCTGCAACTCAACCTTGTCATGTAAGTGTTTCAACAGCTGTGCAGGATCTTTGTGAGACATGAAAGAGGACTTGTTCCCAAACAGCTGAAGTCTTCAACCTGGCCTCCACTTGGCTACTCCAATGTGTTCCAAGGACAAACATTGAAGGCATTTCTGGCCAGACTCATGTGTCAGGAGAGAAGCCAAAACTCCCTTTATTTTCCTTTCGACTGTCGGCCCCACAGAGCTTGAACACCCTTGATTACTGGCTCAGTATTAAAAACAAATCCAGCGAAATGTTGTGAAACAGAGGGGGTTTGAGTAGGAAGCCCCATTGTGCAATGAATGGACACCGTGATGTAGAAGAGGCACTGGTCAGTGCTGCCTTTCCACCGCATTAGGATTGCTTTCTTTCCTCTGTCTTTTGAGACGGCGTGCTCGGCCCTCTGTCCAGCTGCCACCTGCCACCAGAGAGCCGGCCAACCTCGGGCCCACACGGCCGACCCCGCCAGATGTCAAGGAGTGGACGCTGGGGCCGAGGGGGGCACGGGGGTGGGGGGCAGAGCAGGCAGTGACAGAAGGAGAAAGAGCCAGAAAAAGCCATTGGCCTTGGCCATTATGTTTGCGCTGTCTTAGAGAAAAATCTTTGCGTGTGTGTTTGAGCCGCTGCGAGCTTTCATGGTGCTTGCGAAAGTCAATTAATGCAGTAGCCTCTGGTTAACCTGGAAACTGTATCACAGGAGGGATACCACCAATACAGCATTCATCACTGACTGATTGATGGTTTGGTCTATAAAATCTGCCACAGCAATTACCCAGAGCCCCATGTGATGTACTGCAATAGTTAGTTAGACCTGACGATGTTTTGTTTGCAGTCATTTTAGGAAATCTTCACATTTTAAGATGCTGGAACAAAAGAAGTATCTGCATTCTTGCTTCAATTTGATATATCGTCCTCGACATAGCTGATCCACACCCCCTCCTCATGAACTGCAAATACAAATACAAGTGTAATTGCAGGCATTTCCTTGTGCTTTTTCTGGTTTCTCTTGTATTGCAATTTTTGTTCTAGTGATCTGTTTCCATTCAGAAACCTCTCCTTGTTGCTTCTGCCTGTCTTTAAGTAGAAGAAGGCAGACTTTTTAGATTAAAGGATAATTTCACCCCCATTCGGCTGGAAAGTTGGGATGACGCATCATCGTCCACAAAACATTTTTGAAGCTTCAGAAGCAAAACAGCATTGCAGCGTTCTCCTAAACAACTCAAGATGACAGGGACTTGTTTTAAGATATGAAAAAAACCGAAATAAAAATAAGCACCAAACCTAAGTGTCACCCAAGTCTCCCAGGGATCCATGCACCCTTTACTGTCATTTTTACTGACACGCAGGCCCTATGTATACAGTCATGCCAAAACAGAACCCACACACAAGCATTAATGTGTGGAGAGCTGTGAGACAGCTGTTACCAGTTCGCTGTCTTTGCTATTCTGTATGATTGCGTTCAGCATAACCAATCAATGCATCATGGTAAACAGCACTGTGACTGAACATCCAGCTCTTTTGCCTTCACTCTCGCAGACAATGGGGAATTCGTACGCCGGGCAGCTGAAGTCTGCTCGATTTGAAGAGGCTCTCCACAACTCTATTGAGGCGTCGCTGCGCTCAAGCAATGGAGATCCACAGCCCATCTTCACACAGCTCTACCTTGATCCGGAGCCGTGTCCTGGTAACATGGAAGGTAGGAAAACACTAAAAAACCAAGATCTCATCTTTTATTACACTGTTCTGTTATCGACATCAAATTGAACTTTGATTTCCAACGTTCCTCAGACATGAAGCCGAAAGCTGACCTGCACAGACGGGAGCCGCCGAGCCAAGAGCTCATGAACGGCCACTCTTCCAACGATCTAGAGGAGCTGGAGGACGATGATGACTCGGACAGCAGCAGCCCTCCACTTCCCTACCTGCAGACCCCTGTGCCTGATGGCTGCTGCACACTGGATGGTCAGCACCACGCCCAGAAAAGCTTTGATGATAACCGTCAAAACACCACATCTTTATATTGTAGTTCAAATGAAATACAGCAATTAACCTTCTCTATTGCATCCAGTATCTCATCTGTTTCTTCCTCTCCCCTCCCTTCAGGGTTCTGTCAGGCTGGCAAGGACCTCCGCCTGGTCTCCATGGCAACAGAGCCCATCGAAGTCCCAGCAGGCTTCGAGCTGGTCGGCGCCAAGTCCCCTAGCGTCCCCGAGCACATCCTGGTGTGTGCCGTGGACCGCCGCTTTTTGCCTGACGAGAATGGGAAAAATGCACTTTTAGGTCAGTGTGCCCCCCCCCACGCTCGGAGATAAGCGTGGAAAAGACAGATAGCCATCAGCATCGTCTTAAGCCCTTGTTGTCAGCCTGTGCTCCGCATACAGCTGCACTGGACCGTAAAGGTTTGTCAAAAATAAGATACTAATTTGTTTTTTGTCATATCACCCGTAGGTTTTTCAGGAAACTGTGTGGGCTGTGGGGAAAAGGGTTTCAGATACTTCACCGAGTTTTCCAACCACATCAACCTAAAGTTATCCACCCAGCCCAAGAAGCAGAAGCACTTAAAATACTACCTGGTGAAGAGTTCTCAGGGTGCTCTGTGCAAAGGACCCCTCATCTGCTGGAAAGGTAAAAACACTCACGAAATCCCAGCCTTTTTATTTCTGCACCTGCGTCACACTTATTTATTCAACAGAGCGACTTGCAAATTTAAGACCAACAAGCTAAATGGTAGCATCCAACCACAACCTAACTTTAGCATTTGATACGCGTTACAATATATGATAGGAAAGGAGTTGAATTAATTCTAAAATATCATCCCACATCTTGGACACCTTTATTCAAACCAGGAAGTGAAACGCACTGGATGCAATAAAACGATAACATTAACTGGTAAGTGGTTGAATGCTAATGTAAGCTAACGAGTTGTCAAATATGCTGTTCTACCTTCAAATGTGGCCTGTTGTCCCCTCCAGATTTTCGTTATCTATCATATTTTTCAGTCAGAAACAGTGAAATTATCAGCATTTTGACTCCTTACATTTATAAACCTTGTAACCTGGAACAGTGCAACACCGTCAAGCATTTGAGCTTTCCACCTAGACCATATTCACAAATGGCTTCCTTGTGGATATGGTCCAGGCATTAGGCCAGAAATATGGTAATATTTGATTTAGTCGCACATTCCTTCCTATCGCCTCGTATAGTTTTAAGGCCAGCCTTTACGCTGACGTGCCATCGCATGCTGCATATGACAGTTTTGCTTCTCTCCGGGCCTTCGCAGACTGTAAATCACGCCAGTTCTCCAGCAGCGCGTCGACGTCGAAGCCCAGCTCGTCTTCGTCTCTCAGCAGTAAAGAAAACGGCGGCACCAGCGGACACAGCTCCTCTCCCTTCTCCCTCTCAGGTGAGACTTCACACTCCAGGCTGGATGTGTAGATTAACCTCTGTGCTATATAATTAATGTTTAGACAAGCCAGACAGTATTTCGACACGGGAGGCATTGTATCCGTTGGTTCATGCTTCGTGTCGTTGCTGTAGAGACGGGTGGTGGTGGTTAACCCCTTGAAATGTATTGCGTGAGCGTGGTCTGACACTAGAAGCACTCAGCTGTTAAATCAGTTCATGATGAAGGGGCGGTTGTGCGTGTTGTGTTTCATCGCTCTCTGTTCATTTGAGGCTTTGCTGTTTATTCTGGTTACATTTCGACATCAATTGTGAATAGCCTTTTCAGTAAACTTCTATAACTGTTGTTGTTTTAAGCAGCTGTTGCCGTTTCTGACGTCAGTCGCCGATGTCATACCGTATTATTTATTATCAGCACAACTTCAGGGCCAGACATGTCAGGTAAACATATGTTGTCTTTTTTCATGCAATGGTCAGTTTTAAAGTTTTGCACCATTTTGCTTCCATAGAATTTCTCCTTTTAAACTCATTATTAAATTAAATATCCAAAATGCACCCTGTAGGTGTTTATTTTAAAAGCCAGAGGCAATCCAGGCATCCCAATTACATGTATCAGACAAGGAGGAAAATATTTAAAATCCTTTTTGTGGCTAAATTATTACAACGCTAGTCATTAAAAGAGACAACATGCTTTGACTGCAACACAATTTCATACTTTCTTTGTATTTGTTGTCTTGTAAGAACAGCTTGTTCGTTCAGAAAAAAAAAACAAAACAATATTCTGCATTTCTTCTAGTTCTTCTGGAAACATATGCAAACTAGTCCATGTTTGATTATATTATATAATCATTTGCACATGTGACTATACAATTTCAGAAAATCCTGCCTCTCTTCAGGGAGACGCTGTTCTTCTCTGACCTCTCACAACGGGAGCGTCTGTTCCCTCTTTGATTGAAAAAAAGCTCCCAGGCTTATGCTATCGATTTGTTCTGAACCTGGAAGCTGCCTGTCAGCAGAGATCTCACAATTTAAGGTGTCAGACAGCAGAGCCACGGGGCTTGTCGTCTGCCACCTCCAGGTACATCCTGCTCCTGAAGAGGTCGCTGACATAAGGTTTCCTGCTCTGAATTTGCCCTGAAATGATTAGTGGAATCTGGAGTCATGGTTTGTTCGTACGCAACATTTTTACTTTGATAGATGAAGGCCAGGAGAAACAGAAATAACCAATCGGTGGAACTTTGGCTGTCGAGGCTGCAGATTTGTGGCCGAAGATCCCAAAAGATTTGTAGCCAGTCGATGGACAAGGGGAACGCCAAGCCTCCATCGTTGCAGGGCGTTGTTGAGCTATAGCTGTTTTTTTATTATAAGCTCCTAAATCTTTTGTTGTTTTGTTTTTTTTACCTCCAGATTCTCCACCCACCAGAGTGACACAAGCATCCTCTGTGTTTTTCGGGAGCCAGGACCTCAGCAGAGACTGCAGTTTCCTCAAACCTCTGGCATCCACGCCAGGAAACAAGACCCTCCCGATAGGTGAAGCTCTTTTTCAGATCCACCTGGAATTTTCATGTTGTTTTACCAGCCAATTACGTTATGCAGTTATTTCTGCTTTATGCCGTACATTGGCTGTACTATAGAAACATACACAGTTACATAATCCACGTGCAGTTTTGGTGTCATCCAGGCTTTTGACGCTTTCAGCATAAGACTGACTCATCGCTGACCACGGAGCCAAGATTAACATCTGTCCTGGCCTGCACACAAGACACTCGCTAGCCCTTGTACACACACATGAATCAATACTGAAGGAAGGAATGCTGTAATGACTTTCTAAGGCCTTGCTATCCATTAGCCTTTTTAAAAGGTTGTGATATTGACAAGCAAGCGCTACGCGTACCGATCAATGTTTTAACGTATTGCAAACATGGTGAATATATGAGACTGGAAGATGTCCACTGTGGTCACTGGCAATTGACGTTCATGTGTAAGAAATCGATATGCTATTGTTTTCTGACTTGACTTGACTGATTTTTATCTATATCTCAGCCTCTGCTGATGTTTCATTTGACGTTTTATTTATACATTAATTAGCTAATTATCATTTCTTAGCCAGGTGAGTAGCATGGCTGTAGTGATGGCAGCTACTGGATGGATTGTCATGACTTTTTTACATTTTTTTAATATACAAAAATAAACAAGTTTTTTCAACAGAACGTGAAGAGATAGATGTTGTTATGTAAATTTATTGTTGCAGAGATCTTTTAACTGAAGTTAGTATGCAAACTTGCTAGCCCCCAACATTTCTCCTCTGCTCCGAGCTCCCAGTCCAGCCCACTAGCTGTACGGCTAACTGAGCTGACCACCTAACAGCAGCTGCAAGTTAGCCGCAGTTATTTGTTTGTTGGAGTATGAATTTGACAGGTGGCCAGTTGTTACATATTGTACCTTTAAATTTGCAGAGAATATTTAGCCCGGGAGCACAAAGAAACAGGAATTATTCAAGATTGCAATGTTGTTGTTTTTTTATAAAAAAACTCCTCAACAAGAAATGTAATAGAAAAAAGCCAACTCTATGCTATAAATGTAGTAAAATGTAAAATCTTTACTATTTCTTGTGTATTTACGTGTGTGGTTTGCGTCTCCAGTACCCACAGCTCTGAGGGTGAACGGGCCAACAAATGGTCTAGGAGTCGACGGGCGTCCTCCCTTACTGAGCCCCTCCCAGGTCTCTTTAGGGCCTCAAGGTCAGGGGTATCGCACTGCTGACTTAGGCGACAGTCCTGGTAAGACCTTCGCTCTTAAGATGTTATGAAGTTGTTTTGTTTGCTACATTTTCTGCATTGATGGTGTTCTGTGTGTTTGTTTTTCATGTATCAGTGTCCTCTGCCATGAACTCTGGGCCTCCAAAGAAGCGTCACCGGAGCTGGCACCCTAACTCGTTGGTACCTGTCCCACCGACAGCCGTCCCCGTGCCAGCCATCCGGCCGATAGTTTGTTCTCCAGGTCAGTCCGGGGCGGCTCTTTGAGCTGAAATGTATTTTTACCACAGTCGGTTCGAGATGAGCTGTAAATTGACCCTCGCATGTTACGCGATCCGCTATTTTAGCTTGTTTCACTGCGTGTGCAGAAGTGTGTCTCTGCATAGACTGAGTCGGTTATCAGCCCTCTGCACCCTCGGGTTTGGGGAGGAGTACACATCATCACTGATGTCCTTCTTGTTGTCAGGGATGATTCACCAAGTGTCTCCATGGAGATAGAGCTGGAGAGTTTGTGGCAGAAATTGTTTTCTAAAAATTGCATGATCAAGGAAGATTTTTGCCGGGTCATGTAATCATGGTCAAAAATACGACCGTCATTTCAACTTAATCGTCTGACCTGATTTTTCTTCTTTCATTTGTAACAGTCCTGTGGAGGCAGTAAAACATCCCCAAATATCACTGCAGTGACTACTTGCCAATGTTAAAAAACACCGACATGTGAAACCAAGGTCACTAATTTAAAAAAAACCCGTAAAATACACGTTTTTTAACGCATGATTTACTTCCCTTCAGGTTCTGTGTTAGGATTGTCGTCGCCTCAGGCGCCTGTACCAGGAGTGATTCAGCCTCAGCCCGTCAACGCTGGAGACACCGTCATCGTCCCCGACAACCTGCTCAGCTCCTCAGGAGTTCGCCCTGTCATCCTCATCGGTACCAGCCTCACTCCACTCATCTGCTCCTCTGCCACACTGCCAATTAAGTGTCATCCCGCAGGGCACATCACATCGTATCAGTCATCGAGTAAATTGTAGTTTCGGTCATCGTAACAATTTTTGATACAAATTAGATGAATGTTTCCATTGTGTTTCCACTGGGTTCAGGTGTATTTACCCTGCCTACATGTAGCTTGTCATACATATTTCACTAATTAAACTGACAATAATGTTACAATATATCACTCTGCAGGCAGAAAATCGTACACGTGTCAAAACAAATTGTAAATCATCGCTTTTGTAAAATTTGTTTCTCATTGTTGTTCAGTTTGCGTTGTTTACATATTTGAAAAGCAACGACATTTTCATCTTAACAATTTGAAAGTGTTGCAATTAAAACATTAAACTGCTGTTTGTGGATACTATATGTTTCTCACAGTGTCTCCCCTCCTCAGGGCACGGCACTTTACCTTATTTCTATGGGAATGTTGGAGACATAGTGGTGAGCCCCCTGCTGGTCAGCTGCTATAAGAGCAGCCAGCTGACGGAGAAAACCTTGGAGACGCTGGGCCTCAACAGCAGCCAGCTTCTCTGCGTGGAGACGATGATCCTGCTCACTTTACAGTATCTTGCACGCTTAGGTGAGCAGCGAACACACACCCTCACCCGTTCCTGAAAAGCTGAACGTGCATGTTGGATGTGCACTGTTATAAAGCACACAGGGTTGTGGGGTGGATGACCGGGAGGTGCTGCTGTCTTATGTAAACAGAAATGTCACTGGCAAAACAAATATCCCACTTTGATGTTTATTTTGCAACATTTAATATTCTACACACTCCACACGACAGAGCTGGACTAAAAGTGCACTTTCCAAGGAAATGACCCGTCGTGTTTAAATCTCTCCCACAGGCTCGGAGCAGATTCCTCTGAGGGAGGAGCTGGAGCAGATCGTTCTGAAGGCCATGCTGTGCTGCCCCGGGGGTCCCGCCATCTCCCCGACCCAGCTGCCCTGGCTGGCGCGGCTGGAGGCCAGCGTCTCCGGCGGCAGCGTCCAGGTCGTGGTTACCCATAGCTCTCTGGGAGAGGGCATCTCAGAGTCACTCCGTTCTCTCAGCGAGGGCCCTCACCACCAGCAGTGTCTGCCCACGTACGTCGTCATTATATGCGCCTCTAAGATGACCGGCAACGAGTTCTGCGTGCTTGTGTTGGGTGAGCGCCGCTTCGTTATCTGCAAACATGTAACCTGGCTGTTACGTGTGCACGATATGAGTGTTAACATTGTTACAATCTCATTTTTTTTTTTTTTTTTTTTTTAAATTAACGCGTTGGACGCAGGAAAGTACCAAGCGCGGGCCCTAGCTGAAGGAATGCTCACGACCAACGAGTTTCTGAAGGAAATCAGCTACGAACTCATCACAGGGAAAGTCAGCATCTTGGCATCTCACTTCAAAACCACCTCCCTCGGTGAGTGCCGCGTCCATACGGCAGCTGTTAATGTCGTTAAAGCTGATAAAACAGATGGATGGGTGATAATTATGAATTCATCGCTGTCAGTTATTTTGAATAGAACAAACAAAACCCCAAAAATTCAATCACAGGCGCATCTTGCTTGTAATAAGCAAGAAAAAAAAACAAACAAACAATTGCAAGATGTGACGTGATGTGACTGTTTATTTCTCAGGGGACAATCTGGACAAGCAGCTGGTGCGATACCAGCGCAGACGGAAGGGACAGGTCATCCAGCCCTTTCAAGGCGATGTCACCGACTACATCCACTCTCAGGAGGCTGCCAGCATGTCACCGCCCTCAGACAGAGGTCAGACTGCTCTCCGACGTGCTCGCTGTCCATGCTCCTGGCAGCGAAAAACATCATCATGTATACCCAGTCAGGCCATAACCACAGTCTCATTAGTCAAATGCTTTAATTTGAACTGTTCTGTAAGCAGATTCTCCCAATGAATTCATATCAGTATTTGTCATTGCTGCCAATATTCTCCGGTTTTTAAATGTCTGCATCGCTTGAGGCCATTGTTCATTTGCTGCACATTAAGTTGACACCCGTATTAACGTGTGTACTTGCATGCGTTCTCCCTCTTCTTCCCCCTGTAGCAGAGCTGTTGACCAAGGTCTTTCAGATCTACCCGACCCAGCTGAGTGTGGCCCGGAGCCTCCTTTCTCAAGTCTGCTCCATCGCTGACTCAGGGACGCAGAATCTTGATTTGGGACGTTTTTGTAAAGTGGACTTTCTCGTTTTGGTCCCTCCATCTCACATTCTCGTGCACCAGACGGCGCAGCGCATCAGACAATCAGGTTAGTGTCCGCAGACGACATTTCCACCTGCCCGGATCACATATCATCATCATCAAAAAAAAAAAAGTATCAAAAATCATTTTGTTCTTTGCTTTGCTCAGGAGTGCTCGTGGACCTTGGAATCGAAGACGCCTCCTTGGCCTATCAGAAATCTGACAAGTACGTGGTGCGCCTGGATGGTGATGTTCACGCCAAGATGGAGGCCTTCATGAGGAAAGTCAAACAGAACCCCTACACGCTGTTTGTCCTCATCCACGACAACTCCCACGTCGACCTCACAAGGTAAGACTCCTCCGGAAACAAGTTGCTGACGACATTTTGCTCTGGGAGAGATGATTGTTATGGCTGCAAACGTGGCCTCGACCTTTTTTATGCACTGATTAAAGTGGAGGGAGGAGAACAGCTGCGTGGAAGTCAAAACAGATACAGCACAGAGTATCTATTACTTTCAGCTTCCTGTTTTTATTAATTAGGTAATTAGATATATTTGGGTCTGAATGATGTTTAATCAGTAATGGAGGCCATTTTTTACATTTTAGTTTTAAGATCTTCTGCTTCTTTCAACCAAAACGTTTTTTTGTGTTTGGTTTTTTTTTTTGCGATACCAGAAACATACAATAGATCACTTCCTGTTTCCCAGAGGATCTTAGGAGTGACCTAAAACACACTGGGCAGTTCGCAAAGCAAATCAAAATCCATTGCAAACTCGGATGACCCTAATCGAGCTGTTACTTGCGTCCATAACATTTAGAAATCTAGAATATCCGTCACACATTCAAACACTCTGCCCTCCTCCCTGTCCTCCAGTGCGCTCTCGGGCTCCGTGTGCCACGGGGAGCTGCAGGGTTTGGCCGACCGGGTGGTAAACTGCCAGGAAGTCCTCGATGCCATGAACCTCCTGGTCCTGCAGGTCAGCTGCTTCCCATACACGCTGCAGACCCGCCAGTCCCGCATCAGCACCCACAACGAAGTTCACTGGCCCTCCAAAGAAAGTCTGGTGAGTGTTGATTTAACAGCAAAAAAATAAATCAAATCAAATCAAATCAGAAACACTATGTTGTTTTTGTTAAAACTCAGACAACAGTAAACTTGTAAGAGGTATTGTTTGATGAAAGTCAGACAGGTATAGTTTGTTACATGAGCTGCTTTGCATCTTGTGTTTTGTTGAATTAAAACTTCATGGTTTGTCACAGTTGTGGTGTAGCCGCTCCACCTGCTGTCCTAAAACTGCAATTACAATCACAGGAAAGGGGACGTCACCCTCAATGACTGTTGAGATGTTAAATGAGAGGTTGTTTTGCTATTTGTTTGTTTTGCTATTTTTGTTTCCATGTTCCATTTGTAGAAGAAGACAGGAAACATGTTGAAAGAGAGAGACGGGCATTGCTCACTTCAAAGGCTAGAATTGCTTCGACTGTTGGGCTGTTAAAGCTCCAAATTAGTGCTTTTTAAACATATTTCTGCTTGTGACACACTCCTGCACACTATGACTGTATGGTGCTATTGAGTCCTCAGAATGTTTATTTGGTCTGCTTTTAGTTATTTTCCAAGGAGTATCAGAGCAGAGGAGGGGTGTGAAGGTCAGACTCAGATTATATTGAACTGAATGCACAGTTACATTGTCTGCATGATGATATTTAGAGCTGTGGCTCCCCAACCGTGACAGTTAACAAAACAGTGAAGCAGATAAAAAAAAACAGTGATCCCTCTCATCTTTTCTTTTGAATTGGAAAAAAAACTGCATAATAGACTATGCACCTGTTGCAAGTGGACACTGCCTCATTTCAGAGGACCAAAAATAATTAAGTGGAAGCATTTGCTCCTCTTTCAGATTAGACTTCATGCAGTGAGATTCATTATGCGCTTATTAAACTAGCTCCATGATCGCTGGAAAGGAAAGAAGTTTAAAAAAAAAAAAAAAAAGATGTGGCGATAGAATTATTCCACTATTAACTGTGGCTTAAACTGTCACGGTTTTGTTACCAGAACAGGCTCAGCTCTACCAGCTGTAGTAGGGTGGAGGTGGTGGTGAGTCAAGAGTTGGGCTCGGAGTGACAGAGCAGGAACAGGAGCATTAACGCTCGCAATAACAGGCCTCAAAAGCAGAACACCTACATAAAAACGATGTTCTCAGTTTAATTCTCTCACTTTTACTAATACTGCTCTTTTACTGTGGACCTGTCATTTATTATGTATACCATTTGATTTCTGTCTTGAAAAGCAGCAACTTTTAAAAAGCAGACAAATACATGTTATGAGAGTTTTGTTTTTACCCAGCAAATAATCGTTGCATCAAA
Source organism: Acanthopagrus latus (assembly GCF_904848185.1). Lineage (NCBI taxonomy): Eukaryota > Metazoa > Chordata > Actinopteri > Spariformes > Sparidae > Acanthopagrus > Acanthopagrus latus. The sequence goes on along the minus strand of NC_051059.1, from coordinate 16,127,510 downwards.
AACTCTATTATAGTTGCACCAGGAGTGCTGATCATGGCTCAGTCAGGTATCATTGTCTTCCAGCAGGGGGTGCAGTCTCCTAATGACTTGCTGTACTTTGGCCTGAGGGACTACAGCAGATCCCTGCAGTGGGGCGTGGCCAGCCCCATCCTGCGCTGCGATGATGCATTCGAGAAGATGGTCCACACGCTGCTGGAGAGGTCAGTGTGGCGTCGCCGCTGAGAAATCATTAACACAGAGCGCTGCCGGCAGATTGATCAAATCTATAGACGCGTCCTGGCAGCGAGCACTGTATGTTTAAGGTTAAGAAACATGTCAAATAAATTATTATATGATAAATTATTTCTCTCTCTATCCGTGTCCCAGACATCCTCACCTACACAGCATGGTGATCCGCAGCTACCTGCTGATTCAGCAGTACACCGAGGCCATGATGGCCCTCACCTCCTCCCCGTCCCTGAGGGACCACATAACCCCGGAGACCCTGGCCATGGTGGAGGACCTGATCAACGCTCCAAGCAGAGAGGGTTCCCAGGGCCGGGGCCACATGCTGCTGGTCCGAGTCCCCTCGCTGCAGCTGGCCATGCTGGCCAGGGAGCGGTTAGAGGACGTGAGGGACAAACTGGGGCTCCAGCTGTGCTTCGCCGTGCTGCTGGGAAGCCCCGCCACGGAGCTGAGCCTGCCCAGAAACTTCACCAACCGCCTCAGGGTGAGAATGAAACCAGTGACAAAAGCGTTTGACATATTTGCATGTTTTTATTACTTTCAAGCAAAGTGTTTTATTATTTTTTCTTCTATATCGTAAATATATATAGTAAAAGGAACCTTCTTCCAAAAATACATTTGAATATCAGTCCAGAATCAGCCCAGTATTAGTTGTTGTTCTAGTTCTAAATGATACAGATGTAATCAAATATTATGTAATAATGGTGTTTTGCTGTAGGCGTGGAGAGGCTGTGAGAATGAAGAGTGGGTACCGCACACGTACGAGGATCTGGAAGGGCTGCCCTGCATCGTCATCCTCACGGGGAAGGACCCCCTCGGAGAGACTTTCCCCAGGTGAGCTCACACATCAGGGCTCCCCGGTCACAAGTCAGAAACAATAGTTGACAGGAGAGCAGGGAGAGGAGGGGGGGGTGACATGCATACATAGTGTATCAGTTTAAAAACATGATATGTTATGTCATGAAGTAGCAACGCTTGGTTTCAGACCTCACTATTTCTTTTATTCATCATGTTTTACACTTCCACATTCACACTCAAAATTCTGTGGGAAAATATAGAAATATTCTTAAAAATGAAAATCCCAAACCACAAACTTTTCTCAACAACAATGTTCTTCTCACTTTCACTCTTCTAGGTCTCTGAAATACAGCGACCTGCGTCTGATAGACTCCAGCTACCTTACTCGCACGGCCTTGGAGCAAGAGGTGGGTCTGGCCTGCACCTATGTGTCCATGGGCGTGGCTCAGGACCCCAAGAAGGCCATGGCCCCTCGGGAATCAGACGGAGAGAAGGCCACCACCAGCTTGAACGAAGGAGACGAGCTGGAAAGACCTCAGAGCAACGGCAGCGCTGCGACCAGAGCGTCTGGTGAGTCCCAGACCCTGCTGAGTCCAAACATTCAGCTTCAGTCACTTGAAACTCTAACTTTCATTTTCACATCTTACCTTCTTCATGTCACCACTCAGGCTCTTTGGCAGAGAATGGCGTCAGCTCATCCGACGTCGCCGACTCTTTCCAGAAACCCTCCACCTCCAGCTGCCCACCTGAAGGTGCCGTCACATCGGACGTGGGCACCGTAACGCAAGGCTTCAAGCAGGAGTGCGACTCCCTGGGGAGCCAGCTCTCCTCCAACTCCTCCAAGCAGTCCAAGGCCCCTCCCTCTCTCTGCTCCAGTTCCTCCTCCTCCGCCCCCTCGCCATCGTCCTCATCCACCCAGAGGCCCAGCCAGTCCACGCAGTGTGGTCGGGAGCCCAAGCCCGCCCGGGTGTCCCCGCGGACGGTCATCATGTCGCGGGCGGCGTACAACCTGCTGGCTGGGGAGTCGGGGAGCCAGCTGAGCTCTTTCTCGTTGTTGCCTCACGCAGACGTGGCGTGGAGCAGCCCCCTGAGGCCCCTCATCACCCCCAACCTGCAGGGGGCCGATCAGAGCATGTACTACCGCCAGTGGACCGTCGCCAGGCAGCACCACGCCGACTACGAGGCTCCACCTGTGCCACATCCTCGACGGCTGCTGCTCAGCGGACCACCACAGGTAACCTCCCTCCCCTCTGAGTCCTTGTAAGGGGATAAGTTAAGGTTTTATTTCAAAATACCAACCCTGATTTGATATTTTGACAAGTTGATGAGGAATTTTAATCACCCAAAAATTATACGTGAGTCCATTTTTACATCCTGAATATTTTCAACTGTAGCTAACTTTGTAAATGAATCTGAATAATATTGCTGTCTATTTTTTGTCAGATTTAAATTGAGAAAAAGAAACAATCAAATGTCAATAAAATGTCGAAAGTGTCATGGTAACATTACCTTTTCCTTGTCCGTCGCCAGGTGGGAAAGACCGGCGCCTATCTGCAGTTTCTTCGCATCCTGTTTCGAATGCTCATCAGACTGCTGGAGGTAGATGTGTACGACGAGGAAGAGTCGGAGGAGGAAGAAGGTAAAGATCATCGGGACTCGTGTCTTTTTAAACACACTGTAGACGTCAGGGCTCGAGGGTGCAACCCAAAGATCTGGTCGCCTGAAACTAACTTGTAATTCTGCAAACTTTTTAAACAGTTGATGCAATTTGGAACTTTATTCCTTTTTAAAATTATTAACGTGCTAAGAAATTTGATTCAAATACATGAACTTAACTGAAAACGTTAGGAGCACCAGTTAGCGTAGAGCCCTGGATATAACAAGGCACTTAAAGATTTTCATGGCGGTGCTTCACCTTCTCGTGTTTCTTTTCATCTCCAGAAACATCCAAGGTCACAACTCCAATAAACACCCAGTGGCCTGACATCGAGGAAGTTCGAAAGCTGCCCTTTGACCCCAACCCCCGGGACCCTAAGTTCAGAAAGGCCAGCCCTGTTTACACTGAAAAGATGCCAAAGTGCTTAAAAGGTCAGCGGAATTATGCAAACACCGGGGCAGGGTAGTATGGGATTACTTGTGTCCAGGATTATGTAATGCAATTACAAAAAATGTAATGAATCCAGAGCACATTTGAAAAAAAAACATTGTAGTTAGATGACAAGTAAAACGTCAAGAAATACTCGATTTTAAGATATGGCAATTTAAAAAATAAACTTTTTCATGAACTTGAATAAGATGACTATGTTCTACTTAATTGTTAAAATTACCATGTAATATTTTCAAAGTTTGACTTAAGAAATTAGAAAGAAGAAAGAATGAGAAAGTAGTCCGATTTATTTACTGATTTCAAAGATTATATTCAGAAACCTTCTGTTTTTTGAATTAATCCGACTTAACCCTGGCAGACACACGGCAGCCTCTGTCAAACAGTTGAATCTGCCATTGCTAATAAAACACAGATGTTCTATGACGCGTCAACACATTTCATTTCTCCTATCTGCAGACTTTAAGCAAGAGGGAGAGATGCAAACACCAGCCAAACGAGAGACCAAGTCCATCCGTCTGAGCAGGTTTGCCGCCCACAATGCCTTTCATCACTGCGAGCAGTGTCACCACTACTGTGAAGCGGGCCCCGCCACACAGGTGAGCGCAGCGTGCAGGCTCACATCAAATGCCTGATGCACTCCACCTCTGCCTTCTTTGAGCTAGAGTAACTTCAAACTGTTGGCTGACTTACGGATGCATATCCTGACAGTGTCAAAATACTTTGACAGCGGAGAAGCCCGAGAGCTCTCTACTCTCTGTCGTGGTCAGTTAACGGCGATCTCCCCGTGTTAATAATGCATGCGTGTGCGTTGCAGCTGTCGGAGTGCACCTTCCACGCTTTCACCTTCTGCTCGTCCATGCTTGGGGAGGAGGTCCAGCTCCAGTTTGTCATTCCCAAAGCCAAGGAGCAGCACTTTGTCTTCAGCCAGCAGGGGAGCCACTTGGAAAGCATGCGTCTGCCTCTGTTCTCCACCAAGGTTAGCTTCCTGCACGCATTTGTGTTTGTGTGAGCTAAATGTCTCAACAGGGCAGGTGTTAAAAAAAAAAAAAATTTTGGTCACTGTTTTGACTCTTCTTCCGTGTCTGTCTCCAGGACCCTGCGCTGCTGAAGAGCCCGATCTTCACCCCGACCACGGGACGGCAAGAGCACGGCCTGCTCAACATTTTCCACGCCATGGAGGGCGCCACTCATCTGCACATCCTGGTGGTCAAGCAGTTCGAGATGCCCCAGTACAGGAAGTACTGGCCCAACCACATCCTGCTCGTCCTGCCGGCCATGTTCAACAATGCTGGAGTTGGTGAGCAGCATACCGGTCTCAAACTGAGACATCTCTATCTGACATTTAAAGAAACAAGAATAGAATTGTCCTGAGCCTTCCTCTGCCAGCATGGATGTGACAGATAAACAATCAAAACAAAACACAAATGGGAGAACTTTGCAATGGCAGGAACATCAAAAGTTTAATGAGCAAATTAAGGTCAATCTACTGTATGGCCCAAAATCCCAGTCACGTCTCTGGGATAGTAATTAATGATGATACCACAATGATAACATTGGTTGAATCCTTCATTGTTGCTTGTGGTCCAGTTTGTTCATGCCTTTGCTCCTGCACGGTTGCACTTTGGACCCACACATGAAAAACGTTGCTCCACTGGTCGTAAAAAACCTACACGGGGCACCTTTAAGTCTGCGTCGCCTCGTAACTTATCTCCCTGCTGATGATCTGTGATTTGTCAGAGTGAGCGGGCCACCCTGGCCATACGTTTATTACAGTCAGTCACGTTTGAGCACAGCAGTCCGATTTGTACGGAAGCCAATCAGGTGTGTGGCCTGTTTGAAATGGGCGTAACCAAAGTGGTACGCGACAGGGATCAGTGAGGTCATGAGAGACCATTTACCCTTTTACCCATTTTCTCTCAGCGTGCCCCCTCAGTGTCAACATGCTGACATTTCTGTGCAGGACAGACCTGATGGTCCTTATGATGAATGTGGAACATGCACGTGTAAATTCAACATGAATCTTTAATGCCTAAATACACTACACAGCTTTTTAATTGGAATTACACTGCTGATCGAAAAGCATATTGTGTGTTTTGAGTAACTTTTAAATGAAAGACTGACATCCCTGTCTGTTTAAGGTGCGGCCCGCTTCTTGATCAAAGAGCTGTCATACCACAACCTGGAGCTGGAGAGGAACCGACTGGAGGAGCAGGGCGTCAAGAGGCAGGACGTGTGGCCTTTCATCGTCATGATGGACGACTCCTGCGTGCTCTGGAACAGCCATCAGCCAGCAGACTGCAGGTAGAGACTGTTTCTGATTTATTAAAAGACTTTGTTGCTGACTTTTTAGTGTTGTGATTATTCAAATGTACTATTTTCGTTACTTCTTTATCTGTAGTTGCCCCCACTAAAAAGGTTCAATTTCATGTTTTTGTACCCTGTCTTCGTTTTCGTCCATCTCTCAGCGAGACATCAGATGACGGCTCAACCTACACGAACGTGTCCTTGAAGATGGTGCTGCAGCACATGGAAACCACACCGAAGATCTCCCTGTACGCGATGTGTGGCACGCGCAAGTGGAGCAGCGGCCTGGCTCGCAAGTCCACCAGCCAGCTGTATAGCCGGTGCCACCTCCACGACTTTGTCATGCTCAACGTGGACCTGACGCAGAATGTCCAATATGACCTTAATCGGTGAGTTAGTGTAAGATTGTGTCGGTCGGACTCACGTGTCTGGTGATTTGTGACTGGTGTCCTGACTGCTTTGCTCCTATGTGCAGGTATAGCTGTGAGGAGGTGGACTTTAATCTGAGGGTGAACAGCAGTGGGCTGCTGCTGTGTCGCTTCAACTGCTTCAGCCTCATGAAGAAACACATTCCAGTCGGGGGAAACAAAGACTTCCTGGTCAAACCTAAACTCATGGTGGGTGTCGCGCAGCCTCTGCCTATTTGTAAGCGGGTTTCCAGTGAGTTTACTTGTCATCTTTCAAGCGCTAAGCCACTTTCTTCTCTCTTTAGGAAATAGAAAACCCCGCCCTAATCAGCCCGTCCCAGTACGTCTGCGCTCCAGACAGCGAGCAGACCCTCCTGGACGCCCCGGCCCAGTTCTTGCTCGAAAGGTTCCTGCAAAGCTGCAGCCACAGACTCTTTCCGAAGGCTGTTCAGAACAGAAACAACCCAGTTCTGTCCATCGACAGCTACCTCAACATAAGCCCCGAGGTGAGAGCTCCCAGGAGGTGTCAGCTGAGAGCAGGAGAGGAGACAATTAGCATCATTACTTCAACTTAATCACCAAAAACTACTGTGAAATCGTCCATTGAGAAATAAATCAAGTCGTTCTGATGTTTCGGGGGGAAGCCTCTGCCCTGTTATCTGTTAGAAAAATAAGACAAACCTGCTGACGGAGTTGATTTCACGTTTAAAGTTTGCAGAACAGTCTGAACCCGCAGAGAAACATGTGGCATGACTTCGCCATCTGGTTCACTCAGAGAACCCCGAGCTGCAAACAAAGAATGCTCACAGTGCATGTTTGCTCTGCACATTTGTCCACGGCCGTCATTATACGCACACCTAGACAGGACTCTCGTGTTTGCAGTTTTTTTTCCGCCATGGAAATAAATCACGGTGCAAAGTCTCAAAGAGTGCAGCCTTCACATACAAGGTTTCGTGATGAGTATTTCAGGGGTCGCAACCTCAAATCTGCGCTCCATTAATGAAGTGCGTCTCGTTGTGTCTCCCGTCGCAGATTTCTGTGTGCTACATCAACTCTCGGCCACACTCCACCAACCTGAACCACCAGGGCCTGCTGTTCAGCGGCCTGCTGCTTTACCTCTGTGACTCCTTCGTCGTCTCCGGACTCCTCAAGAAATTCCGCTTCCTTAAAGGTGAGTCGTCAGCGCAGACGTCCTCGCCCGCTGCTGCTGCTCTCTCTAAACGGTAGACGTTATGTGTCAACCTTAACGTGTACGATCAGGTTTTGGCTCTCAAAACATAATTCATTTTTTTCTACTGTTAAGCACGTGATGACAAGCGGTCTACGCTTTGACGCAGGAAAAAAAAAAAAGCAAAAAAAACTGAGAAACTGTTCTTGTATCCACAGGTGCCACCCTGTGCGTGATCAGCCAGGACCGAAGCTCCCTGCGTCAGACCATCGTCCGGCTGGAGCTGGAGGACGAGTGGCAGTTCCGCCTGCGGGACGAGTTCCAGACGGCCAACTGCAGCGAGGACCGGCCTCTCTTCTTTCTGACCGGCCGCCACGTTTGAACCTAAAAAAAAAAAAACGTCCCGGGTCCCCGACGCACTGCCGCCAAAACTCAATCAGAAGCCAGGATAGTTCTTTGACATTCCGGTGGAAGGTCAGAGGGGGATCTGCTGGAGATCCGAAGTGCCCCACAAGCGGACAAATCGCCGCCTTTACATGGCTTTCCCCCTGCGTCTGTGCTACCACAGTGCACTCTGCCTGGCTCATGTTTGAACTCTTCTACTGAGAAACTTTGCTGTGGGAGAAAGAAAGCACAGCTGAGACTGAACTTTAGTTGTTTTGTTGTTGTATATTCCGCAAAAATGGACGCTCCCTGATCAATGATGTGACTATTTGAAGATTGTATGTGCACATGGACATTTAACGGTACGTCCTGTGCTGGGCGTACTTGTTTTATCTCAGGGTTTTAATGGGAGATCCGAGGGAGGTCGCTCGAAAGGGTAAAGCTTTTCTCCCAAGTTGTAATTTTGGCTTTGTCTTACGTTGGCACCAAAGACGTCCTCAGCTGCCGCCCCCCCCTTGCCTTTTACCTTTTGCTTTCCTTTCAAACTCCACAAAGCTCATCGTTTTGGATTTCCATCATCACTTCTACTGCTGCGCCATCGGGATTCAAGCAGGAAGCGATTATGTGAGCCTCTTCTTCTTCTTCTTCTTGTGCCTCCTAAAAGTATTTACGTGGCATCGATAAGCCATCCTGCATGACAGCGTTTCTCATTTCCCGAACGACTTGCTGTCAAAAGTACCCAAAGATTTCGTTCACAGCGAAAAGAAAAAGGCGCAAGACGCGTCCTCTCAAGAATGTAAAATGTTTCAAATATGAAGCAGATCCGTTGTCCAGAAGAGACAAACGTGACCTGCCCCAGGGTTTTACTCATCTGTTAACGTGTACTACCGATCACACGTGGAAGGAAGACGAGTTCACTGGTATTTTTTATATTTTTTGGGGGGAGGATGTTTTGAGCAAAATCAAGCCAGGTCAGTAAATGATACATAATAATCACTGCCAAATGTCCTGCTACTGACTGTGCCTGGGGGTTACACCTCCTGTTGTAAAGGAAGGCCGATCTTACGCGGGTGGTTCTGGCTGCCGTCACAATCCGGGTAATAATCAAGAGAAAAAAAGCTTTAAAACGCCGTCAAAAAGCAGGTGACCAGATCATTTCATATACTTGAACGTAGAATGTTTTTGTATGTTTCTGCACAGGGTTGTCCAAAGAATATGCCTTATGGTGACGTTTCATGCCATCGCTGCTCGAGTCATTAATTTTTTATTTTTATTTTTTTCGTTTTTTTTTTTTTCCGACCAATGAGAATGAAGTATAAAACCATTTTAACTGTGAGGCGAGGGGAATGTTTGTCCAAGCGAAGCAAAGTGAATAATTGGATTTCGGACTACTGTACTGTTTAAAAATTGTGTTTACATTATTAATATATTATATCACCCCTTGAAACCGCTGAGGGATACTGATGTTTTTTTTAGTCTTGTGTAACTTTTGCCAGTATATGTCGGTCATGATGTCTTGCTGCATTTTTTTTTTTTTAATGTTATGTTGCAAAAGGCAAAAAGAAGAATCTACCTAGATGTGTCCTTAACCATATGTCTGTATCCCTTCCCTGTTCTTGTGTTGAATTTTTTATTTTTTTTTTATTTTTTATTTTTTAATGAAAAAAACAGGTCCGTGAGGGATTCTTATTTATTTGACAAGCATTTTTTTGGACTGATAATCATGTTGAAGTGTAATATTTGATTGCATGCTAAGCTCGCCTAAACCGAGGGGAGCGGGCGTGTCCTCTTCAGAACCAATCCGTGAAAGGCTTTGCACAAGACCCAAATGAATGATTCTTCGATCTACTGAATGTCATCGGGGTGGGGTGGGGTGGGGTGGGGGTGGGGAAAGAGGAGGAAATGTGAACTTGCACTATACAAGTTGCCAGCAGAAAAAGAAAATGTTGCCCGCTGTGAAATGAGCCCCGCAATTAGTCCAAGTGTAAAGACTGATGATCAGGAAAGATGTAACTTAAAACTCCAATGGTCCATAGAATGTGTCTTTCTTTTTGAATAATTTAACACTTAATATGCAACTTGCTCTCACAATCTTCACTGAAGTGTGTTTGATACCTCATGTTTATCGTTGTGGCTACAGGCTTTTTGAACATATGACATTAGAGCCGTGCTGTTATTGTTGAAAAACGTATGAATGTAATAAAAAAAAAAGAAGACTTCTAAAAATAATTTTGTGCATTTGTTTGTTTTTTAAGTGGTTACATTTTTATATGGTTTTCTCAACGACGTGCTGTGACTTCCAGCTGTTTCATATTTAAAGGGGCACTGTGTAGTTTTTCAATCGGAAGAGAAAGATACCGAATATGATCCTATCGCCCAAATGCTTTTCAAAACTTCGGGACATAATGAAATAATAGGTTTGAATAATTTTCTCTGCCTGAACATAGTAGAATACTGAAAGGGACAGTTCAACCCAAAATCAAAACTATTTTCTTTCTACCAAACTACACCCTCAAGCAGTATCTTCACGCAGAAACCCTCTACTCATGAATAAGAGACCGGAGCTGCCAGTTGAGGACCTGTTAGGTGTCTGTTCCTCAAACTAAAGGCTTTAATGTACTTGTCCTCTTGCTCAGTTGTGCACCAGAGCTTCTCTTTCCATTGTGGTTTGAGCCGGTTTGTGCCGTTCTCTGGAGGGAGAAGTTCACACCGCTGCATGAGATCTTTAGTTTCTTGGCAATGTCACTGAAAAATCTGACAAGTAAGTGATCATAGGATCTTAGGAAACCAATTAACAAAGACATTTCTAAGAAAAGTCTTTTCATTAGTCTTCTGTTACTGCTCCTGACTTTTCTGATGATCAATTGGCCTTTTAACGTGACAAACTTGGATCGGTGAACACGGTGCACTGAGACCACAGGAGTGATGGCTGCTGAAAATGGTCCTCTGTACACATCTGGAGATATTCCATTAAAATCAGCCATTTCCAGCTAAAAGAGGCAATTAAAGGTCCGATTAGGGAGAAAGTTGATTTTTGAGTTTCATTTACAACCCGTCAAATACAGGAGCTTAGAGATCAAGACCGTATTTCTCCTGAATTTAATGTTATTTAAACTGAACTTAAGGGGACCCTGAACTTTTGGCCAGTGTATGTCCTTAAGAAGATGCACACTTCTCTCATTGCGGGTGTACTTCTGCTGAAAGGAAATGATTACTTCCTGTTCACAAAAACGTGATACAGCATAACATTACATTAGATCTCAGAGGTTGAGTTGAGCTCCTTGTCGTCAGTAGGCTTGGACTCGGACTGATTTTCCGTTTATTTTTCGGCTCTCCTTGTAATTTGGTGTGCTTCCCAGGCAGCTGCTGAGTCTTTTAAAGTCTGTTCCCGGTGCATTCATGCAAAGCTCAGGCTGTGTTGTCGAAATGCACGCGCAGCCCCGTCTTCAGCCGGTGATTAATAATCCTCTCACTCTCTCCTCTGCGTCCACCCTGCATCTTTTCATTCTCCTTAAGAGTAAACCCTCGCTCGTCTCCCAGTCACGTCCTTGCCTGATGTTTGTCTCACCTCAGCACCTCTGCAGCTGTGCCGTGACTATGCACAATGACCCTCCTCGTTATCGAGAGCAGCGGCGGCCTCTTCTCTTCATGGACTGCCGCGCACGATCCTCTCTGGCTTCACTGTAAGGGGCACAGGGGCATTGCTTGTCCAGGGACAGTACTATTTCAGCTCGTGCGAGGTAATATTAGAGCACACTTTCCATCAACCTACAACCCCTGTGTGATATAACGCGAGGCTATTTTCAGCCAGCTGCAGTCAGGCTAGGATAAGGAAGAGAGGGCAAGAAGAACGGCTTCCTGCGTCATGTAATTGCTCTTTAGAGAAAAGCAGGATGACGCCGTGCACGGAGCTCGAGGGAGTTTTGTCTTTAAAGATTTTAGATGCCCCAAAGCGTTTTCCCTTTTGTTGAACTGGGGTTACAGTACAGAGTAAAGACTGGCTTTCTTTGGCTTCTCTCGATTATGCTGTGATTTTTCAGCGTCCTGGACCGACTTCACCGTTTGATTTGCTCTTTTAACTGATGTTTCCACAAATCCTTCAAAGGAAAAAAAAGAGAAAGTGTCTCATGAGAGTTCTTTTTTTTTGCGTTCATTTATTCAGCCCTGAGGCAATGCTGTACTTAATATTAAACTACTTTGAAAGACTGGAATGATTAAATGTATGACTGTGAAACGTCCTGTTTTTTTTGTTTTTTTTTCTTTTCCATCTCAGAATGTTGTTTGGTTCCTGATCTGTAACTATGTGGAGTTATGCAGAGTGCTATCTCACAGGAGCCCAAATATCAACATTAGTAACAGAGGGATTCCTGCCTACATAATATCAATTCTCAAAGATGGTAAGCAACAGTAAATTACTCATCCTGCCTGGGCAGTCTACTCTAATTACTCTCAGGCTTCTATAAACCATCTAGCTAAAAACCAAAGCTCATCTGTCTGCGGGCTTATTGGGGGGGGTTGGGGTGAAGATAAATGGAGTGCTGGGGGATTACGGTTTGCCTTTGGGTGGATCACACTCACTACTGCAGCAAATGCATATCCTATCAGCGGCTAAGCCTGTGACTGCGGAGTGAGTCAATCCCAGCGACCAAAACCCAATACTGTGACGTGAGCGGGGAGGGGGGAGAGCGTGACCCTGCAACGACACACCGGTCAAGTGGTAAAGCCAGCTCCACTCGTAAGACTGTAGAACGTCTTGACTTAAGGGTCTGGTCTGTGACTCGGAGTGCAGTCGCGCGTGAGCCTGACACCTCACGTGACTGGCCCAGCACCCTGGGTACTGACTCCAGCTGTGCTGAGGGTGGCCAGTGGACACTATAACCCTAATTCCCAAAAATTAAGCAGACCGCGGTTCAGATGGTACAATCAAAACAGACATTCTTTACAAGAATTTATGCAATAAAGTAATCTATAATAATGATCTTTTTGTTATTGTTACTGCAGTTTATTGTTTTGTGTTGTTTAAGTCTATTTTATAGTCTAAGTCTATAAAGTGGGACGGAGAACTGCTGACAAACGGAAACCGCAATCAGTTTTTTCTAGCCTGCAGTGCGTAGTCAGCTGAGCAATCCAATATACTCCGAAGCAGAAGCAATATAGACAGTACAGACAAACCAATCGAGACTGTGTTTAATCATTTATTAAATACAGCATATTACACGTATGTTGATAATGTGCATATACTGGTACTTACACTATAGAGACATTTTTTTTTTCAATTTAAAATCTTATTGCTGCACACGTTAAACAGAATGTTTTTTTTTTTCCTTTTCTTTTCATATAGTGTACAAAATAAAATGCAGCAGCATATGAAAACAAACAAACAAACAAACAAACATGTCCTTTGTGCTACAGATTATCAGGTGATGTTAAGGTTCAGGACATGATGACGCAGATGAGACACATGCTACTTCGATGGACACTTGGCAGAACAGACAGACACCAAAATTCCACAGGAACAGGAAGTCAAGATCCCTCATGCAGTGCATTACTGAAAGCCTGGCCGCCGGTCAGGTCTGCCTGATTCATCGATGCCAACTCATACACGGTAGCCAGCCCCATGATCATTGTTGGCGAAGCAGAAAACACACCAGGACCGACAGCCAGGTTCCATTAACGATACTATGCAATCTCGTAAAGCAACATCCACCACTTCGAATGTATTTACACTCTCTGTCTTCCAATGAGTGTTACTTCATTCACATCACTGTATCTAGCACCCTCAGACTCACTTACATTATATAATGACCAACATTCCCACAAAGAAAATCTCACTGAGTTCATGTACTGCTCTGTTCAGCCTTTTAAGATATACTTTCATATATCGAATGAAATGATGTGCCTTGCATGAAGGAATTAGAGGCATGATAGTATCAACTAAAATAGTGCAATTTCACATTCCTTGTCATTTATGAGTTATTCTCTATATAATACATTTGAAGAACTATTTGGTGTGCGTAAAGGTAGAATGTGTGAAAGTAAAAGTGCATGCAGATGGTTAAGGAACAAGTAGTTTGACATTTTTGCAAATACGCTAATTTGCTTTCTTGCCAAGAGAAAGACGAGACAATTGATACCACTCTCATGTCTGCAGCAGCTTAGCTTAGCATAAGGACTGGATGCAGGGGGTGGGAAAGCTAGTTTGATTCTGTCCAAAGGTTTAAAAAAAACAACAGATGGATTTTATGACCTTTGGATCCAAGCTAGCAGTTTCCCCTGCTTCCAGTATCCATGCTAAGCTAGGCTAAGCTAAGCTAAACAAAGCTAAGTGTGTGACGACTGTAACTTCAATGGTATCAATCTTCTGATCTAACTCTCTGTAAGACAGCAGATAGGTGTATTTACCATAACATCTAACTACTACGTTAAAAGAAAAGAAACAACTATATGTCAACTGATAAATAACATCTACCTTTAAACAAGGAAAATACAAACTAAAGGAGAATGATTGATAAAACAAAATTACACAGGAAGGATAGACATATGAGTAAATAAAGTCAATCCCTGAGGGCTAAAATCCTACTGACATGAGTACTTAAAGATGCTTCATGAGCAAACATGATTGGATTTTCATGTACAGTACATGTGTTAACTTCAAAACAAAATAATTGCACAAGGTAATAGCAGGGTTTTTTTTGTCTTAGCTAGCTAATGCAACTAAACAAGATGGGCACAAATTCAGCTTTTCAACAATGACATGAACGGCTATGCTTTTTCTTTTTTTTAAGAAGCATATTATTCAGCTCTAGATTACATACAATGACCTGTTTACTGTACGTAATAAATAAACGAGAATTGCAACACAAATGCTGCATTCAATAAGATGTGCCTTTTGAAATGAGAAAAAAAGGGGTTTTTTGCTCGTGGCAGGAGGAAGAATAGGACGGAAGGATGGAGGGAAAATATTAAAAAACGTGAATGGAAGGAAGGAAATAGGCAGGATAGGATTAGGTAAAGAGGAAAGGAAAGGAAGAAAGGGTGGATGGAATGCGGCAAGGAGGAATGACGGGCAAAGAATGAAAGAGGAAAACAGGTCAGTGGAAGGAAATCAGGTAGAATGGACTTAGAAATTGAATAAGAATAGGTTGGAATGCAGAGAGGAAAGATGGATGGTGAAAATGAAATAAAGGAAGGAGGGAAAGAAAGATGAAAGTAATGAGAGAGAGGTGAAGAGAGGAGTAAGTGAGTAAAACTAGAGGAACACTTTGTTAAGTTCTCTTATCAGGAGAGGTCCGTGAGTCGGCTGCCTTGTTCAATGACGGCCTTAGCAAACTGCTTGAAGACTCGGTCCATGTACGTGCTCTGTCGAGGCCACAGGCCCTCGAGGAAACCAATATGGCCGCCATGACAGGTGATGAGCAGGGCCAGGTTGGGATTCTGCTTCACTGCCTCCACTGGAATGGCTGCAAGGAAACAACAGGTCCTGTTTTCTTGTCCGTGGACTAGATTCTCACTCTACATGCCATCATATAAGCAGGGTCTCTAAAACCAGTCTCTAAATTGATCTGTGTTGAACTCACCATGAGATGGGGAAAAAACATCATCAGCAGCGTTCAGACACAGCATTGGCACCTGCACCGATTTGAGCCTGTGGACAGGACTGGCATCGTGGTAGTAGTCATCATTGGTAGGATAGCCAAACATTATGGAGGTGAACCTCTCGTCAAACTCTCGAATGGTCCGCGCCTGTAGGGGCACAGAAAAGTGATTAAATGTTGGCCACTTTGTTTAATTAGATTAGAATTTATGGCAGTGTGTCAGTGAAAATAATCCCGACCTTCATGACATGATCGATGTCGTAACACTTTTCAAGCACTGGTCTGTGTCTGCGGGGGAGATTAAAAATAAAACTGTCACTGCGGTGGAATGATTTGCGTCCGAAAATGTCCCTCAGAACTGCTGACAAGGTTGTTACAACGTAATGAAACAACAATCAAGCTTTCAAACTACAAATGCAATACTGTTAATGTATATCCCACTCACATCAATACACAGATAGTGATACAGTATATTGACAATGTTAGTATTGCTAAATCATTTTTTAGTGGGAGTAAATTTCCCACAGAATTTCTGAATCTTGAAAAAAACACTATGTCAACCAACATGGTAACATTTTGTCCTAGAATCCTTCATCAGAGCTGATGGTTTGTTTATGTGCCGCCTTTAAAGCTTTGGATATCCTGCAGTTTCAATAATACTGCAGCATCTGAGCCTAAATTACTCTTTTATTATTGTAAAAGAGTAATAATGTTTCTTATAATATTTCATTCATGCAGCAGGTAGTAGTTTAAAGCTAAGAGCACAGATTAAAGCTTGTTAACACCTTCTGCTAGCTAGCTCTTTCCATGTGTGGTAGCTTGATTGGGTTTGCTAATTTAGGACTCCAGGTTTGCACACAGACCTCAGTGTTAGCTGAAATTGTCAAAGCACCTCATTACTCCCCACTATCCACATGACACTATTCACACTGTAAATATTTTAAAAAATAATGTTTAAAAAAAGTTGGCCTGGAACTAAAAAATAAAGAAATGCTTGATCAACATATAGAAGATGAACACGGTTTTCAAAGTTCAGAACTAGCAGTGAGTTAGCGGCATGTTAATCCCTCTCTGTCCCCTGCTGACCTGTGCACGGAGGCTTGTAGGCAGCTGGTGAGGTAGGAGTTAAAGAGGAAACGGTCCAGGGGCTTTTCCAGTGAAGTGGTGCACTCAAACACATCCCAGCCCGCTGAGAAGACTACGACCCCTTTCAGACAGGTCTCCCGGCCCTTTCGCCCCAAGTAGTTGGCCAGCATCATCCTGAATTACACAAAGAGGGTGGGAGGAAGGGACAGATGGGGGGAAAAAACAGGGATTGGGACATGTTCCATTTCTGACCAATCCTTCACTTCATGGGATTAGTGCTGTGCAATAAAAAAACACCTTCTTTACGCCGCATTGAGCGACTGGAACCATGTTAAAGCACTGACGAAAGCAGATTCTGGATTAAAAAGCCTTTTAGCAATATGTTGCTCAATCGCAATTTTATTTTTAATAAACACAAAACATAAACAACAATCCAGATATAGAGAGCTTAGATGCCAAGATACATTCTAAGCCTCCAAAAGGACTCTAGATTTTATTTTATCTCCAATATGAAACTATTTTTGAGTATTTTCAGTTTTAATCAACATGAAATGTACGAGTTTAACATTTAACCAAAACCACAGACTGTCTGCCACATGCAGAGAAAGTATTAAATTATGACATCTTTTGCCTCACTTATCCTTCTGGTACCTAAAGCTAAATTAGTAAATGTGATTGAGTTCTGTGTCATTTACTAATGTTGTATTATGTTATACATGGGGTCAAGCGGTAGTGAGAGGCTTCATTACCCGCCCATTGATACTCCAGCAGCCATGATAGGAGCAGCTTCGTAAGCCCTCTGGATGTGATCAATAACAGTCTCTAGATCCTCTGTGTTTGCTGCACAGTAGGTCCTCGGCGTCTGTGTGGGACAGGGAGACAGTGCCGTCACTCTTTGTGACTCCATGTGAACAAATGGTGAAGTGAATAAAGTTAATTCTTTCCATTTTAAGCTAAAATGCTGAAATACACATGGTATTTATGTAATTTCTGTTGATACAAAATATGGACAATTGTTTCTTTTGTAAGGTATTAACCATCTTTACTTTTGTATAAACGTACAAGTTACAGCTACAATACCTTACCACTTTCTCTGGGTGCTCAAATTAGAGGAAAAACCAGTTAAAAGGTTGCAAACATTTTGTGAAAATTCAGGTCCCCAGACTTAAGTTTTCATCTAGGTGCACCCACCAACACATTTTAATTCAGTTTCTTAACATAATATTATGTGAATGATTGTTGCAACAAATGGTGATGACCTCGATTGTTTAAAAAATAAACAGCAAATGAAAACAATGAACCGATGGAAATGTTAAGTTGCACTTGACAGATTTTTGAGTGCCTTTGCAACCAAAATAGTTGCACCTGGAGCCCAGATATGAAGTGATTACACACTACAGTATCAGTACAGCTGTGACAACTAGGACTGGTTTAAATACCGCACTACATTTTGCATTATCAGTAAGTGTTTGGACTTTATTGGGAGAATATCGTGAGTCAAATTGTAAATATCATAAACCATTATTTATTTCATTTATGTTATGTGCTGTGGGGCTTTTGCCCATGTTTGCCTTGGTGTGGTTGCTCATAAAACATTTTCACTTGGGTGAGGCTTACATGGACTGCATTTGATTATAAGTCTGTTGAGGGTAGGAAATATAGCATTTTTGTCAGCAACACAAGAAACAATGCTGCTTCTGACTGAAGCTTTTTGTCCTGTGGGAATGTTGGCAGAAGGAACGAGCTGGGCTGGTAGGAGTATGGGAGAGGTTTGCTAATTTGCAACAGTCAGAAAGAGCAGCACAGACAGTGAGGAAGTCCTGACTGGAGAAAGTATCACCAGTACAGAGAGACGAGATAAGGAGCTTACCAGATTTGCTTACAGCATTTTTCTGCGGTACATGTGTAATGAAAGTAACCTTTAGACAAGACTGTGAGAAATACTCGTGTCTCGTTACTCTGATTGTCAAGAAGTGACATCTCAGAATTTCCACAACATTATGAAGAAACAATCAAATATAGTCAAATAAATCCTCGGCAAATACAGCATATTATAAAGTAGACAGGTGTGAGACACACAGCCATGACACAGACAGTAGCTAAAACACAAGTGGACACCAGGAGCTGACACATGATCATGAAACAGACATGGTGATTCGGGGCTACATCAGGACCTTTGTTGTGTGTGGGGGAGAAATAGCAGCAAAGGAAGTTCACCTATAGTTTCTACCATTGTTGGGTTGCACACGAACCAGTCTCAGGTCATGGTATTTTCCATCTTAAGGGATGATCAATAGTTGATATCAGCTGGCGCTGTACATAAATGCAAGATGCTCTGACAGTGAGATCAAGCAACAGGATACAGGAGGCAAATCACACTTCAGCTAAGACGATAAGTTAATGAATTTCCTGATATACAGAAGATAAACCTGCAACAATTTTGATATACTTTGGGAATCTTTAACAGGCATTTTTCACTTTTAGTCAATTAATTGACAAAGCAATCGTCTAAATACTTTAAATGTAAATAATCGATAGTTGCAGAACTAAATCAAACACCTAAAACAGAAGATAAACACTGTGATTTTATAAAACAGGCATGAAACAGTCAACACAATTCACTACATCATCTTTGAAATACAAACAGGAAGTACACAATTGATAGTTAATTATTCGCTAATTATTTTTACACTGCCATGAGTGTAAAGCATCTCTCCTGACATACACTTTATAACTGTGTAAGGGTGTGAACAGAAGATTTACTTTTACTTCTATAACCTACTGCATATCAAAAAATAATTCCCCTTATCACAGCTAAAGGCCAAACTATCATATCAACATTTTTTTTTAAGTATTGCTGGCTATCACATCACGAAGTGCAGGTTACCTAACATTACAAAACAAACCGGCTCCAACTCCACGGAGCCTATTTAACACGTCCAATTTCTCCGGATGCTGTTGACTCTTAAGCGCTTTAAGGCCCGTCATTAAGATTCAACTCAGGCGAAGTGAATTCCTGTTTTTCTGCCCTCTCATGGTTCCTCTAACAGGCATGCACAAGTTTTAGACTTTGCAGTGAAAAGGCAAAACTTACACATTGAATTGTAACGTATAAATAAGAAAAATAAAATACCAAGAGCTGGGTGGAAATATTAGAGGAGAATAAAACTCCTGCACTGCAAAGCTAGAACTCCACAGGAAAGTGTCATTTAATAGGCTTTTTACGAGGTTTAGAAATAGGGCACTGGCACTCGGGAAGGTCTTTGAGGCAGGGGGCATCTTTCACTCGGTGGGTCATTTTACAGCACTGTCCAATTTAAACAATGGGCAATATTCACACTAATTGGGCACAGAGAAAACACTCACAGGAGCGTAAAAAATGCTAAATTGTTTGCATCTAATATAGCACAAATCCCAGCTGAAATGAGGGAGAAAACTAAACTTGCTCCTTACCACCACCACTTGATACAGTGCCAAGGTTACAGGGTTTAAACTTTTGTCTGAGGGTGGCTGAGCCAACTGAATTCTGGATATGACCTAGAATACATGTTTAAATCAAATTGGGTGACATTTTTGCTTTAGTGTCGTGTCGCTTTTACACCCCCCCCCCCTTTTTTTGTATTTGCAGCTGATACAGACTATAGCAGGACACAAATCAGCCAATGATTCAGATTTACACCCAGCAACAGGAACATTAGATTGATTGTGGGCAACCCCTGCCTGTAATGAAACGCCATTTGTGCTTCAGTTGAGATCTCTGTATCGTAGTGATGGCATGATTAGATCAGTGTGATACAGTCGCCCATAAAGAAAGCGCCTCTGTTCCAAATGTACAGACAGAGAGCGGGAGGAAACTTAAAACACGCCAGGCACTATCAGCGCCCGGGTCCATTCTGTTGGCTAAATATACCCGGGTGTAAGAGGACAGATAAAGCCAGGTGTTGGAACGGCACGTGCTCAGCGAGGTCATATTTCTGTGGATGGGTATTAAAATACGGTATCTGGCTGCAACTTAATCCCTGCTGTGCAACAACATTGTCTGTGCATAGTCAGCTCAGGCTCCCTGTGGGCTCTGTAACACGTGTGGATCAGACATGCTCTGTGCCGGCTGCAGCAATGAAAAGAACAACTGTCCTATACAGCTGTCTTGTATACACATCCGACTTTCTGAACAGGGACAAGACAAATGAAGGAATGAAATAACAGAGGACGATGGCGTCGTAACAAGTCCGATTCTTACCAGCAGCATTTCACCAGACACCCCTCTGTTGTTGAACACCACGCATCTGAAATACACAAAACATATACTCTTATCAATTATTATGGTCTCTGAAAAGATTCCTTTGACAACTTCATGTGTTAATTGTAATGGGGATGTAAAGCATTTAAAGGGCCAGTGTGGAGGATTTAGTGGCAGGAGGCCGTGGATTCCAACCAACTAAATACTCTATGCCTTAGCCCACATTTAAAATGTGCAGGGGATAAATTAAAAAAGGCCTCTTGGGTGTTTTGTTTGTCTGTTCTGGGCTACTGTATGAACGTGACGGTACAACATGGCTGTTGATGATGAAGACCTGCTCCCTCTGTTGATATTAAAGGCTCAGTCTAAGGTTTCAGGTGATTATACACTAGTGAAAATGTAATCATGAATATTATATTACGTTAATGAGCCTAAATCCCTCTAAATCTGACACACTAGCTCCTCTGCCATAAATCCATTAGTTCTAGCATCTTAAGTGTAAAAACGTTCAAGTTATTGCAGTCTTTCATAATTATAAAGGGAATATACTTGAGTTTTCAAATGTTGGTCTGATAAAACAATCATTTTGGTGACATTTTACGGACTAATTAAATTTACTCAAAATCAATAATTGATCTAAAAGAGCTCACAATTTCGATCATCGAAATCAAAAGTAGGATCTGCACGCAGGATTTTTACCTCTCCTCTCAGTCCTACTTGTACTCGCTATTTTTCCTACAAAAAAAAAAACCCCAGCACTTCTAAGATGACACAGCTGGCTAAACGGTGGCCTGCAGCTGCACTTCCAGACACCGATCACGTGTGCACAAAGACAACCAACTGACTAGTACTGGAGGTAACTGTGTGCTGTGTGGCCTTTGCCCATGTTTGCCTTGGCGTGGTTGCTCATACATATGAAAGGCAACATTTTCACAGTGGTGAAGCTTACATGAACTATACGTGATTAAAAATATATTGCGAGTAGGAAATATAGCATTTTTGTCAGCGACACTAAAAACAATGCTGCCTCAGACTGAAGCTGTTTGTCCTGTGAGAATGTTGGCAGAAGAGCTGGGCCAGTAGGAGTCTGGGAGAGGGTTGCTAATGTGCATAAGTCAGAAAGTTTAGCACAGAGAGTGCACTGGAGAAGTTAGGTTTATTTTCTTTTTGAACGATTCTTTGGGAAGAGGGTTTACAAATTAATTAATGAGAACCACAGACCACAGATCCTTAACTCTGTTGGTTGGCAGGAGGGTTAACTCAGACTTAACAGATTTGAGGAACTAAACTCTTTAACAAGCTGACTTTCTATCTTTTGTTGGTTATTGCTAAACATTCAAAAAGTATTCTTTGTTTAACACTGACATCTTTATTTCAGGGGCCATTATTTGAACCTGTCTGACTCTAACCTATAGCCCAGGAAAATAATCCTTACCCTAATCTATTGATTCTAACTGGACAATCAGTCAATCAACCGAAAATTAAGTAGCATCGACTATCGACAGATGGTCGGACAAACCTGCTATTTCAATGTCACCTTGCAGCTCTGGGAAACTGCGAAGGGCATTTATATACCTAAATAACTGGCAGGTTAATAAATGATGAAAATACAGACAACATACATACATACGTATAATTCAGCTCTGTAGAAGATTTAGAAGATCGAGTGCACTTACACTTGTTTATTTGTTGTTGTCACTACAAGCTGCTGACTTTGCATGTTCAAAGGAACACAGTGCCCCAAATTCAAACAAATGTTCCCTACTAGTAAAAAAATATATATAAAAAAACAAAAAAAGGTACTGGAGGGAGGTGTGTAGAGAGGCACAGCTGTGTGAAGAGCACTCTGTCTGTACTGCAGAGCAAAGGCATTAGCTTCACTCCTTGCTTCATATCCTCCGCCAGTCATCTATTATCTGGAGGAGTCAGACCTGCTGTTTGTATCGGTGTAACCCAGCAGCAGGGCGGAGCTGGACAGGGTGGACAGGGCAAGAGGACGGGTAGGTGTAGGAAGGTGTGTGTGTGTGTGGGGAGGGTGCTTAAACACACACTGCAGCATACACTCGGAAGCTGGTCTGGGCTAAGCTGCAAAAGCTTCTACCGGGATAAGCTGTAATTCATTAAGCTACACGGACAGGGGTGAGGGGTGGAAGATGCTGAGTTTGCCGGCTCTCTTTCCATGCCTTCCCAAATCTGGGTGAAAGAATGAGTGCACAGTGAAAGGGCCTATTGCACAGGGAGAAAGGAAGGGGGAGAAAAAAACTGCCTCCCTGTGCAACTCTTCAAGCCTGTGCTACGTTTGGCTATTTACAAAAACAGCTCTTGACACACAACTTAGCCCACCACTTTAATTGTGCACTTCACCTGAAATAACCCCAGGCCCCTGTCACTCCCGCGTCTATTATATAAAAGTTATAAAAATTGCTACAGAAGTGGGTTTTACTTTTTAGTCAATATGGTTAGCTGAGGTTGACTGGACAGCATATCTGTACGCTAGATGATTGCAAATTATAACATAAGGCACAGAGTGTGTCAGTTATGTGATTTAGTGCCCTGAGTGCGTGTTACTCAGCGCTGGACATCTGCCAGCATCTCTGGCCAAGACCACCCACCTATAGCCCAGATCCCGGCTCTGTTGGACCATGTGCAGGATGTAGGACTCTCGGCTGGTGCCGGTCAGACCGGGGAGAAGCAGGACCGTCGGCCTGGTGGCGGGGTCGGGATGAGAGAAGCTGTCGTCGTTATCAAACCAATCCAAAGAGATCTGTCCTCCATCTGCTGCCTTAATAAGCTCACTGCAGAGACGAGCGGGACACGCAACTGAGCAACGAGTCTGAACATTATCCTCCATCTTTATCTCTGCATATCTATTCATTCGTCTCATCTCACTTATGGTATGTAGATGCCCATCACATCATCATCACCATCTTGTTGCTGCTGCTAACATACACCCTGACGCCGAATTAAAAGATGCACTACATGTTTACACATATTTGTATATCAATAACTGTATACATGTTCTGTAATATGTGCAGCATGAAAATGTGAATGAATAAATCTTCTTGTACCTTAAAGGCTTACACAAACACTTAAGCACACACAAGACAATATAAGTAAGAAAAAGTACTGAAAGTAACATTAACCTTCGGTGAAATGCGTATATGATCGCTCATTAAATGCTGTTTAAAACACTCCACAAAATGAATACTTTCTGTTCAGTCCCAGGTAACGTGAGCACTTCATTGTATCCATCACAAGCTCTGCCAAAGGGGAATTTGATATGTGAGGAGAACGATCACTGACAGCCGCCTCATTTCCCTTGTGATCATCTTGTCAGCGCTCTTTGCAACACGCAGCAAGTTAGGATAAGGAGGGAGGGCATTGCACCAGTGGGCTTTTATGATCAATCAATTTCTGGGCTATACAACCCTAGCCTGGCAGATGAGGTCATTCACTCCCCGCGCTAGTGCATTTTAAAACCTGCACTGCCACACTGTGCCAGTGAGCCAACCAGCCGACTTGGCCGGGCTGCCGGTAAAGACATCAGCATGAAATTACAGAACCGCCATGAAATATACACCTAAGGCTAGACTTTAATGTCTGCGAGGGCCAATCCAGAGTGACCAGCGCGCGATGCTGGAGGGCACCTGGCGCTAATCCTCCGCTCGGACAGCGAGATGAGTGGAATTTCACCCAGACAGCCAATGACAAAAAGGATGGTTTTCACGGTGTCCTTCCTTGGGTCAACCTTGCGTAACTTTATTATGGGTGGAGTGGTGTCCTGTTGTCCCCAGAGGTAATGTGATAATACAGTGAATGTGACATCAGTTGTGCCACGTTTTGATGACAGACAGCTGTGCATTGTGGGAATATTTGTCTCCTTGACAAAGGAAGCCGCAGAGAAAAGAGGCTGTGTGAACGTCCTTGGGACGGGTAAAATATTCTTATATCTTATATTCTTATAATCTTGTAATTTAGCTGAAGGATTAAAAACAATCATACCAATAATCATGATCAAATATGTTAACTTGCGATAGTGTTTCCATAAAATCAGAGGTGGATTTAGTTTTAATGCATTTAAGCTGAATATTGATTGATAATTATTTATTAACAGCGCTTTACCAATCCAAAATGTCAGTTTTTGACGTCCTTAGAATGAGACTCAATCTGTCTGGTTTGTTTACGAATAGCTCAGACAAATTCTATAGGTTCTACCTTTACATTTAATAGTCTTTGAATTATATTCATGTGACCTTGGCTTCAATTAGCTTTGCACAAAAATGGCCCGTAGAATTGTCCCTCAGAGAGACACTTTTTACTTTTATACTTGAGTACATTGCAGAGTCTGTACTTTCTTACTTTGACATAAGTGAGGAAGTCGTGTTTTACTTCTGCTGCGTGTACTTTTGCCACCTCTGGAGAAAATACACAAAAAAACTAGGGGTGCACGATATGGATTTCTTACAGCTGATACTGATAACTAATAATGACCTGCTTCTTATGGCCAATAACAATAAAATAACAGATAATCTGACATTTTTGTATATTTAAAAGAAGTTCATAACCTGAGTTTTGGATGTAGTAAGACACGTGATTTAATATTGCAAAGCTCTATTAACATTTTCTAATATCCCTCCTCTCTGGATCCTTGTGAAACTTCTGTTACAGATTATCGTGGTGTTGTTTCCCCTGAAATCATGCCAACAAGTTGAATTCTCTTGTCTACATGGCATGGCTCTACCCTTCCTCTCCTTTGTCTTCTTCCCCTACTTTTTCTTCCTCCTCATGTTTTCTGGCGGATTACAAACCAACAGTCAGAGAATCAGAGTTGGTAAGCGATGCGCTTCTTAAATCATTGAAATTATTTAGGTTTCAAATTATTATTATTTTTATCAGTTAGAATTTCACAGATACTGATAAATAGCAAATAACATGTTTGCCAATATCAGCCTGAGATTTATTGTGCATCCTATGAACGACAGTATCTGTCTAAATAAATCAATTACATTTTTTAAGTTAACTTTGGGGTTTAACTATCAGTTTTTTATATTATTTTTGCACTTTTTTAGAAACTGTTTTGGTCATGAAGTCCTATATTATTGAAATGTAGAACTTCTATGATCCTTTTTGTTCTCATCCCACCATAACTTAAAATACAAGCTTGTTTTGCTCTACTGTCCATTAACAAAAAGTAGCCAACATCTAAAACTTGCGTTAGCTCCTGTAAAAAGTTGCACAGTGCAACTTTTAGGGGTTAAGTGACAAAGTTGTAATTAGTGAAGCTGGTGTTGTTTTTCCCCTCTCCTGACAAATAAAGCACCATCACATCACATAATATATTTCATATTTTATACACACATTTACAGTACATCAAGCCAAATAGCATGGTCACTGAAATGAGGATAAATCAGAATACATGAAACAGATTACGTGACAATAGAATACGAACAAATAGGTAATAAACAGTATAAATGAAAAATAAGCCTCTCTTGATGAATTGTAATCTCCTTTATGTGCACAGGGGGCAGGAATGCAGCGCCAATTAATCTTCAACAGAATGTACATTATCAAGGCGCAGGCAGGGCGGCCTGAGCCAGCATTGTGCCACAAAAGATCTCTTTCTCCGCGGAGCTTTTGGGTCTTGGCTAAGAACAAAACTGGGATTTGTTTCCAGTTGTGAAACTGGAAAAAAAAGACATCAAGAAATAGTCAATGGCATTTTCCCTGTGCTAAAGCTAATTTTGAAGTTTTACTTTAAAAGCTTTTCTCTGTGGGAATGGAAAATTCTGCAGTGCTATTTAATTACAGTAGAAAGTCTGAACAACAAAGCTTTTAAATTAACTGTTTATTTACTCTTACTATGTCAACGTTTTTGCTTGCATCATTCACATTTTTTTCCGGATATGACCTCTCTGACTTCCACTGTTAAGTTCAAGTGTGCATTTTGACCAGCGTGTCTACCTGCAAAGAGCGATAAATTCTCAGTTTGGGGGAAAGAAAAGCAACTTTTGTGATGCATAATTAGTACGTTAGTCAAGGTGAAGACTTACTTTCTGTAGACCACCCCAGGTTTGGCTGTGACAAAGGGTCTCAGCAGGGTCTGGATGCGACTCTCCCAGCACCAAAAGGTGGGGTAGTAGGTCTCTGACACTACGGGACATTGCTCCCTCAGAAACTGGTAGAACTTCTTACCCCCAGATATGAGCTGTGGCTTCTGCAAAAGACAGATGAATGAAATGTGGCACAGTCAGAAAAGTGGCTTCTTCTTTCCCCTCAGGGTTTCTTATTCAATACAACAGCAGATCCATCAGTGGAACATTTTTTTTGTATTTTGTGTTTTGTTTTTGTTTTTTTAGCTCCAAGCCATGTTTTATTATGTCATCTGTTGTAAAATAAACAATTACATAAATCTTAATCCTTTCCTAACTTGCTGCATTGTCTCTAAACTTAACATCAAGTCTTAATCTTCTGATGATCCTAGAACATTAAATGTACGAAAAACACTTAAAATAGGGAAGATTTCACTTGTACTACAGGATTAAAACTGGAATGGAAGGGCAGATTTGCAAACTGGTGTTTTTGGTTTTTGCGATAAAATAGTTTCATAAATGATGTTGTTTTTACTGTACACTCCCGGGAATATCAACACACACACACACATAAGAATGGCTTTCATCTGTTTTTGCAAATGAATTCAAGTTCCATTGAAATCAAGCCTGTAACTGATATGAATGCGAACATTTAAGTTATTTTGTACAGTTTAAATTTTGATTAATAAAAAGGCAATAGCCTTGCATAATGACAGGAGACAGCATTACACATATAATGGCATGGTAGTTAACAATAAACTGTAGATTTTTGTTGCATAATTTGGTCTAGTTACTACCCCTTTCATTTTAGGGGTCCTTTTTGTGAATAATTTTGATTTTTGAGTCTCACTACCAAGCTGAGACGTCCTGTAATCCCAAAGTCACTGTTTTTGACGAGTTAAGAATGGCACTCAGAAATCAACTTTGCATGGTTTAAAAGTGCACTGTGTAGTTTTCGAGGAAAACATTTTAAAAGGAAGAGAAAAATCTCATCTTCATTTGATTAAACTGTCACGCACAATTTCATGCTGTTTAACTTTCTTTATATTTGCAAATACCTTCAAGCCAACTTTGGCTTGTGTATTCCATTATGGAAATGTATCAAATAAATATCATCTTTTATTTATATTATTATAATTCATATCATAAATGTGAACTTTATGATTATTCTGAGACTTTATTTTCCACTACTCCATACTGCACCTTTAAAGGGGCCTGCGTACTTTTTTTGAGAAAGAAATTTAAACTTTTTAATATTTACAGCATTGATTATGTAACAACACAAACTCAGATTTTTTTTTTTCAAACTGAATAGACAAGCTCAAGTTCTCAGAGAACACTGATCGCAGCTAGAAAGGTGGCAGGGTCCGCCACATGTAAACAAAGTAAAACATTGTGTTGTCCCTCATTTGTTGTTTGTATACTCAATTTATTCAGTCCTGAAAAAGAACAGTTGTTATATAGTTTCTTGAAAGCATACAAAATTCACCAATCAAGCTCTTTCTCTTTTGATTACATGTTTTCACCAATACTACATGGTGCACCTTTAAGTCAAGATGGTAAAATGCTGCATTAAAGGCTCTTTTCAAGCCTCTTTTCACGGTGTAACTTACATATCCGTTGTATTAATATCATAATGAAACCCATACGTGATTTAAAAAAGAAAACTGTTAACGGGACATTCATTATTAAATAATCATTAGCACAGTAGGTCTCGTGCAGTAACCTTACATAAATCCTAACCGGCATTTCTAGCTAACATACAGTTATGTTAGCCTAGCTTAGCCAACACGGACGTCCAACTGTAACTGTCCGGCTTTTGGATCGATTTTAATGTAGTTACATAAGTGCAGCACATAGGTGTGGTTCGATAATATTCATTTACGGTTAATATGCTCATTAAAAATGTGAGCGTGGCTGCCTGACATCCTCCCCACATGTGCGGGCGGTGTAACATTAGCCCCGCCGGTGGACAGATGCAGCCTATAATCGAAGCCTCCATCAGTGAACGCACCGGTCGGTTTCACGCATGGCAGTGATGATGCCCCCTCCATGAAAAAAAAAATGGACACGCAAAATTGAAAAAAACGAGCTCTAAGTCAAACAGCAGTCCCTTCACGGCAGTGTTAACCCATTACAGACGTCCACGGGGTCTTACCTTCGCTACTGAAAGCAAGTAGTAGCAGGTGTACGCTGCGCTAAAGCCCAGCACCAGAGACAGTCCCACACCCGAACCGAATAGCCCGACTTTGACTTGATTCTCCAGATAATGCGACAGGTCCCTTGTCAAGATGTTGAAGTTGAAGTCCAGCGAGATCATTGCAAGGTCCCTGGTGTCACCCGCACTGTAAGGACAGCGGCCGGCTCGGTTCAAAGTCAGCTGTGTCTGCCTGCGAGCCCACTGTGAAGGAGACAGTCAAGGGGAGCTGGTGATGTCGGGGAAGATATACGTGTGAGCGAGCGGTGGCGCTCTTTGACCGGCTATCTCAGAGTCAGTCAGCCAGTCAGTCAGTCTGTCTGTCAGTCGCCACCTGCAGTCAGCACAGGTGAAGTGCACCATGCGGAGCTGCAGCACCGGAAGCCTCCCTTCACTGGGATGTTTACAGCCAAAGTGGGTTTATACAAATGGCAGCATCATTGAACACCTTCAGCCTCTGAAAAATGATTTTCCTGCAGCAGAAGCTCACCCCAGGATCAAACTGGATTGCCAAACTGGAAAAACAGGCAACCACCCCTGGGAATACAGTCCCACAAGGCTACATGTTTACTGTGTTGCAATCAGTTTGCCGTAATTTAATTAGAGGGGAGCATTATGTAGTCTTGGAGAGGAAATTCAATCTCAGAATTGTAATACTTACAATATTATTGAGGGAATAGTACTTATCTGTATTGTATTGTATTGTTTGCTTACATACTACATAAACAAGCTGTTTAAAATAAAATTAGGTCCCCAGAAGGTGGCAGGGTCCGCCAAATACAAGCAAAGTAAAACAGTATGGAAATGTGTTGTTCTTTATCATGTTTGTTTATTCAATCATGAAAACAAGAGGGGTTATTTATTTATTTATTTTCAAGTGTACAAAACAAATGAAGATCACTCTGTTTGGATTAAAATGTCCTCCCCAAAAACTAGATAATGCACCTTTAACTGAAAATGTGTGTGTTAAGACTATGTGCATCACTAAAAAGGCAACACTTAACTTCTGGGGGGTGGGGGGGAGCATCTTGTCGAGAGGGACCCACAAGACGAGGTAATACTACAAGTGATGTCTTCAGGCCCCTATGGTCTTTAGTAGTGCATACAGTCCCAACAAATACATTTAATTTTTTTAATTAGCTAAAGTAATTACCTCACAGTGAACATAGTGTCTTTGGGCGAAACTCTCCATCAGCATGAGGGTCAGTAGATGATTACTGTATTTCTATTTTTAGGGAAAAACTTATGCTTGAAGGCCTTTTTATATTTCAGCTCATGTTGTGCTTAAAATTGTACATTTGGCTGGATACATTTCTGATTAATACACTCACAGTGAGTTCAAAAGGGGCTCATTGGACATTTTCACCCCAGGGGCCCTTAGTGGGCTATTCTAATCCGGGTTCCCTGCTAGTTTAAATCATAAACAAGTCAGATGCGATATGAAAAACATTATAATGGAATTAACATTTTGAATACAAGGTAAGGATTCATATAATTTGGTCAGACTTCAATTTAGCAAGTTGTTAGTTATGGTCAATTTAATGATCATTCAACATGCCAATTGATAACTATATTCAGTATGATTAATTTTATTTTCTTTAAATGACAAAAAAAATGTTTGATTCCATATAATGATGCCAGCTGGTAACTTTTGACACATTCATGCTGCCATTTCCTCTCTGTGGATATCATCTAATTGTGAGTATTTTAATAAAGGTGAGCTGCCACAAGCTTTGTCAACTGTAATAATACAACGAGATGTGCAGGACACATGCTATGATGTACGCATTCATAAACGTGAGTGATGAATGTGTTTATTTTTATTTATTTTATTATTTCCTTAATCAATGTCGGGTTACATAATGTTTGTATATTACAAAATTAAAAAAGTATATATTTAGTTCCACACAGTTACCAGTACTTTTTGTTGTGCTTAAAACATAGATTAGTTTACTATGTTTTATGAGCTGATGTGTGCACTTGGCTACTTATGTACTTTTCAGTTCTAACAATTACAAGATGTGTGTTGGATTAAAGTACTGTTCTTAACAGACAGATATATATATATATATATATATATATATATATATATATAGATATATATATATATATATATATATATATATATATATATATATATATGTATGTATGTATATACACACACACACACAGTCGCCTAAATAATCTGAATCTTCAACAGTACATATGCGCATGCGCGTCGTGGGCTGGACTCGTGCTTGTTTTCCAAGCCTCTAGTCTTCGGGCTTTGTCGTTTACCTCCGTGGCTAGTTGTTGCTCGTCTGAGGTCTGAACGATGATTGACAATAATGGCGACGCGTTTATTCTGAGTTGACTCCAGGGAACCATCACTGGTTGACAAAGGGGGCATCTTGGATGGATTTTCACCGCCGCGGACAGCAACAATAAGAATAAACAACCCACCTAAGGACTACATTTGCCTCAGCGAGAAGGACTTGCTAGCCAGGAGAGGTTTATCTTGCTAGCATTTCGATAGCTAGCAACTCGTCTCGCTAGCTTGCTAAGTTGAAGAGGTGGCATTCTTGTGTGAGGAGAGAGCCAGCCTGCTGAGCACTGAGATCTGGCTAAGATAGCAATGTGGCTACTTAATAGGCTCTTAGGGTAATTGGTTTCTTAAACTCTGAGGCGACACTGAAGAGGCACTTGCTTGCAGTTAACACTAGCTTGCCGGAATAGTTTTTGTGAGAGGCTCCAACAGCCTCCTGAGGTAGCTAACTCAGCTAGCAGGCTAGACTTTGAGGGTTCGTTCCAGTCCCTTTCCTGTTCGGACTTGCTTGCACTTGGATTTGGAAACTATCCTCCAGCGCATCGATATCCGGCTAGCATAGAGTGCTAGCTTGCCAGCTAACTAACTGATTCCTGTGGCATTTGCGAGATCCTTTTCTTAAATGACCACCGGCAGGAATAACCGAGCCATGATGGAAGGAGTAGGAGCGAGAGTAGTCCGCGGACCTGACTGGAAGTGGGGCAAGCAGGATGGTGGAGAGGGTCATGTTGGCACCGTCAGGAGTTTCGAAAGTCCAGAGGAGGTGGTGGTTGTCTGGGATAATGGGACGGCTGCTAACTACCGTTGTTCCGGAGCTTACGACGTGAGGATACTAGACAGTGCTCCAACAGGTAACTTCACATCAGCTGAGTTTGTTTGCCAGCACTTTCAGACTCGTTTAAAACCAGCGTTTTCACATGCAGCCGAGTTATGCACAGTATAGTCATAGGTCCGTGGCCTTCATTGTGGGTACAGGGATGGGCTTGATTTGTCAACAAGTAATAACGCTAAGTCTCTGCCGCTTAGGTTGATGAAATACAGGTTTAAAAAGTGAATCTAGGATGCAGCGCGTTGGTTTATTCTGTGTGTTGAAGGCATACAGCGTCCGCCTGGCTTTGTATAAAAAAAAGATGAGTATTTGAATACATCCTGTCTGTACAGATGTATGTCACAGTCAGCTCTGTTCACAAGCTGTCCAAATAAGATGCGGGAGATGTATGTTCAGAGTAAAGAATATATCAGCACAGCGTGTGACTGTAAATTGCACATTGAGAGGAGCAAGAAATCTCGTACATTATCTAAAAGTGTGTCAGTAAGATTAGTTTGTTTTTAGTTTGTTTAGCTTGATCTCTCTGTACTTGTCATAGCAGTACATGATGATCCAGTTTTTGGCTTTTTTTTTTTTTTTGCAAGTATCCCATTGACAGGCTCCTTTCAGTTCTGTGTCCACGTGTGGATGCCTCAGTGGGATGAGGAGCAGTCAGGTTTTCTGTAATTGTTTTTGTGAAAAGGAAGTAATTAGAGGCCATAGAGCCCCAATTAGTCAAACTGTTTTTATATTAAGTGTAGGATAAATAATGCCATTTAAAAAAAGGGTATGGATATTATCAACAGCTCAAAGTTTCAAGTGTATAAAGTGATGACAGACTATGACAAATACATGGAGTTCTGTTTGCATGTAGAATTAGTGGATTTTCTCACAGATAGTTTTCATATTGTTGTGGCAAACTGCTGAAAAATTATTCCTGTAGTCTTAAGATGTACACATGGTATCACACAGTACTATCACAATGTATTAATTTTGACTCATTTTGCCTCCTGCCTTCTCAGGCATCAAGCATGATGGAACCATGTGTGACACCTGCCGTCAACAGCCCATCATTGGTATTCGCTGGAAATGTGCTGAGTGCACCAATTATGACCTCTGCACAACCTGTTACCATGGAGACAAGCATCACCTGAGACACCGGTTCTACAGGATCACCACCCCGGGCAGTGAGAGGTTAGTTAACCCAGCAACAACATTTACTATTATGTGGCCTCACCATAGACCGCCCCAACAATGAAATATACAGAAGGTAGCCAGGTAATCCCGGCGCATCATTGTGATTGGCTGGTCTGGCCTTTTACTCCCTTAGTTTGGCTTTATGTGTGTGTGACATTTGAGAAGTCTGTTGTGCACCCTGCCTCAGGATCTATCTCTGTGCTCCCAGCCCTCAGTTGCCAGGCAACAACTCAGCCTCGTTTTAAGATCCAGTCAGACCTTTTTAAAAATTATATTATTGCAGTTCCTCCCATTTATAGAATTCATTTGAGCAGATTTCCCTGATTTGTTAATGTTTTTAAATTTATGTCATCAGAATGCTGCATGCTCATAAAACATAAAGTGCAGATTGATTATAAAGCCTACTTTGCAGCTAAGAATTTAGTGCTTTGACTGCAGAAAGAATTTGCAATCACATATGTTAAACAGAAATGATGAAAACTTTTATTACAATGCAAGGCAGCTTTTTATTGAATATAACATACTTATAAGTGCTTAATAACTGTTCCAGAAGTTACTAAACATAATGTTATTGTACCAAAGGGTTACACATGACATGTACACCAGAGTATTTTCACTTCATTCAGTTGCAACATAGTGTTACAGCAATCCCCTGTGCCAAATATTGCTTTATTATTTTTCCCTATTTGCCTGCAGTCATTCTGTCACTCAGATGGCAGATTATCACAGTGGGAGCCCAATTGTTTTCTCTTTTGCTCTTTACATGTTGTCGTCAATGTGTAAAACTACCACACACATTAACTCAGCACTTACTGTGTGTACCTTTTTTATAACAAACGCATTTTAGTGTGCAGGGGTTTTTGCTGTGAAGACAGATGTGGGTTTACCGTGAAGCATCCTCCAGTATTAAATTTGTCAGACTTGCTAGCATTAATTTACTTGATTAGAAGTTTATGTGAAAGTAGATTAGAGTGCTGCAGGAATGAGTCCTAAAACCCTGAAGTAAGTTAGCACCTTTGCACTTCAGATTCCCTCATCTTGAATACAGTTGTGGGATTTTGTTTAGATGCCTGAAGTAATGTCTGTGGAGATTTTTTTCATGTTTTGTCATATTTAACAAAAAAATATGTCAGTAAAAATCCACTTGGGAATTTTTAAAGCACTTCCATATCTTTTTTTAAAAACGGTTGATGGTAACAAGTGGCTTAATGAAACTACAGCCGTTGGGACATTGGATGTCACCATGCCAAGCAAGGAGGCTCATCTACTTACCTGGCCATCTTAACCTGTTGACTTCAGTTGCAAACTATTCTAATGCTAACTTTACAACAGTAAATTGATTCATTTATGTTAACATATGTATAGTATAGTGTAGTAGGTAGAAGCATTGTGTTGACATTGAAGTCATGTGACTGCAATGTACTGTATTTTTTTAACACCCTCAGGTAAGCTTTGTACTTACAATTTTTTTTTCCATGGGAACCAGTGTGATGCCAACTTCAATGTTAGCCTAAAATAATTGATCATCCCTGCAGCACTCTATAGAGCTGCACAATTAATTGTAATATTATCGAGATTGCAGTGTAGTTAAGTGCAACATCCAATTTGCAGAAGTTGCAATGTTTTGATGAAGGTATCAGTAAGTTGCAACAGAGATATACTGGCCTGTATATCTGCAGATGTTTGTTCGGTACACACCCATGAAATGTCAACTCAACATAATTTTGACGTTGTTTCAGGACTAATTTAAAGTTGTGGCGCAAAAATCATCATTCCCACTAATCATGAATCATATTGCAAAATCTATATCTCTCAAAATAATCGCAGTATTAATTATTATATCATTATTTATCATATTGTACAGCCCTAAAACTGTTTGTTATCGTTGGCGGCTGTCGCAGAAGCATTTGCAGTTTGGGCAAACTTCAAACTAGGGCATGATCAGTGATTCAGTGATTATCTAATATAAGGGATCTGTGCACTATGCCAATAATCCTACATGAGGTTCTGTGTGTGTGAGTAACAGTGGGTGTATGTGATGTGTCAGGTCTCCACAGGTCTCATGGTAAAAAAGAAATACCAAAAGTTGTGAGTGAAAACAATGTTTCAGGTGTGGTGTGTGGAAAGCAGAAACATTGCTTCCAATTAAGTCATGTAGAGACAAGATTAAGTCAAGATGTTGAATGCAGCTTTACCGTGAGCATGCAGAGATGCTCTACATGGAGATTTGGGTAGCTCATGTATTGTAAGCAAACACGCCATCAAATCAATCCCTGATTTGCTACAAAAACTTTAAATGCATCATTTGGACTCATTAAGCAAGTATGCACACTCACTAAATTCCAGAAGTTGCCTTTGATTGTGTTATCACATAGACTGTCTGTACTGTGATGATGCTCCATCCATTTCAGGCCTATTTCAGCCAAACACTATAGTTTAGTAAATGAACACATGGCCCAACAGCTGGCAGCCTTTTCAACTGAGTACGACTTTATTCCCCCAAGACAGACATTGCATAATGCACAATGGGTGCTGGAGGTCTCCCCAGCCCACACTGCTCCGACAGCATGGTGGGGTGTTTTGTTACACCACATTAGACTTTGTCGCTAACTGCTGAAGAGGGAGTGGTTAGAGGCCTCAAGCTGTTTGCATTGGTTAGACCTGCACTGTCCAGCTGCCATGTCTACCACCGAGGCTCACATTGTTGTTTGATGGTTAGAGCTCAGCTGGGTGTTTTATTTGCCATTTCCTTTTCATTAGTTAGGCCTGTAGCTACGATGAAGATTAGACTGCAGTTCACAGCCTTCTAGTGATATCCTAATGTAAGATGATAAAATGAATTTTCCTTCCTTACCACTGGTTCCTCATTTGCATTCCCAATGATTCTTGGGTGTGGATGAAAAGGAACGGAATTGTCACTAAGGTGTGAATGCTGAGCTACGACAGAAATGATTGTTATTTTTAAAGTTACGACATGACACCTGCCAGTCAGTTAAATGAAACGTGTTACTTGAATTTAACTTTAATAAATGTGACATTCCTAAAGGCAGTAAAAACACTTATTTTGACTTTTCTAAAACCTCATTGACCAGTGTGAGATGGTCAGTAATGTTATGTTGCTCAAAACTCTGTCAAATGTTTCTGGCTTGATTTGTGTCACTGTCGTTAAACATCAGTGGCCCAAAGCTGAGTCAGTTATAATGATTGTCAGGGGCTGCATGGTTGGTACAGCAGATTAGATCCTGTTAAGGCCCAATGCTCACAGTGAGATTTTTCATCTGAAGCCATGTCCCATTTGCTGAAAGTAATTTACACCATGACTGCAGAACAGACACGCAGCGAAGGGCAGTTAAGGACACTGGGTAGCAGGAGGGAAGTGCTGGCATCCCCTCTGCAATGCATATTTGCTAGTAACTGAAAGCACATTGAATTAATCCACCTAAAAAGGGCTCGTGTAAACACTGCTGTTGTATACTCTGACAGTGTCACTCAAGTGGTTAAAGCTGAGCCCAACTAAAAAATTGTAATTTTTTTTATCTCTGCAGAGTACTTCTGGAGTCACGTCGCAAGTCAAAGAAAATCACAGCCAGAGGGATCTTCACTGGAGGCCGGGTGGTGAGAGGAGTTGACTGGCAGTGGGAAGACCAAGACGGAGGCAACGGAAGGAGAGGAAAGGTAGGACACCAGCCAGGTTAGCAGTGCAGAGTCCAGTAAGTGTAGCAGTCAGTCACCCACTTCTGGCCTTACTTTGTATTATACAGAGTAAAGCATGTGACCTTTACGCTTCTTCTTCCTTTTATCCCAAACAATCTTCTATATCACCCAAGGGTCTGTCTGGGTTCCAGCCACTCATATTTGTTTGCAGTGGACAAGGCAGAAGTCAAATTTGTATTATGTTAAAAGTAAAATGTCCTCAATGGTTAAAAAAGAATGCCAAGAAAAGTAGTATTTTGTCCATAGCCCACATGGTTGGTGAATGTTTCACATTATATTGGTTTTGTGGCTGGTGAGTGAAGCAAATCGACCAGACATATCTTTTGCCAGCATTTTGCTGGTTTTTGTGCCTTGCAAGTGAGGTTTAATTGTGCAGATATGTTTCCATTTTTTGCTCAATGAACATAAAAGGCACAGTTGCAAAATCCTTTTTTATTTCAAAGCTGCAAAATTAAGTGGATATTAAGTCCCTGGAGGGAAAACCATTCAAACCACATGTGTGCAACTGAAGTGGGCATGGCATTGATTTGAAATGTGCTGATGCCTCTGCTGAAACAGGAAAAGCACTAACTGAGCGAAGATGTTTGTAGCATGTGAAAAACTAAGAAGCAAATGAGACAATCCCACAAGAGAAACAGTCCAGTGCTTTTGAGCTGGGTGTGAAGCAGCTGACACTGTGACCCTAAAATAATTAGGATAACTAAGTAATGACTTTTTAAGTTAAGTTAAATTATATCTCTTATTTGCAATCCATTACAGTGCATACTACAATAAGCAAAATCATTATCTTGTTTCATATCACAATGTCAATATATTGATGTCAGCCACCTGTAGCTGGAATGGAGAGTTTCCTCCTCCAAAACTGAAAGGTGCTCTGTTGAACATCTGTGTTGTACTCGAAGCTGGATGTTAGTTAGACATTTCTATACTAACGTTGCCTCCTTTTGAGACACTGAGAGGAGGCACTCGAGGATGTGCATCAAGTCACATCCTTTTGGCCCTTTACAAAGAAATTAAGTCAAGCAGCATTAAGCAACTTAAACAAATAGTCAGCAAGCTTGTTTGAGCAATAGAGAGAGACAGGGAAGGTCTCATTTTTCACATTGCATTACAATCCAATTACATATAGTCAATAAAAATATGACTTGTTTGTATTACCTATAGGGCATCTTTAAAAAGAAAAATAGAAATGAATAACATAATGATTTTCTAAAGAAAAGATTCAGCATGATCTTTTACATAAGTGAAAAATAATACATTAGCACTGTTGTTAAAATTCGGCAGCCAGCACTCCGGATTTAGTGGAAAATATCTGCTGATCCTCTGTAAACTCATGTGAACAAGAGGAAGAGCAGCTTCAAATAATGTATAAAGCTTTTTGTAGGTTTGTGTTTAATCCAGTAGAATGTGTCACAGAAAAACCTTTACTCCTTGGTTTCATTCTGCTGATTCTTAGATATCTTTACTGAGGCTATAAACACACTTCTTTGCTGCAGGTTATTCCAGCCTTAAATACATCATTAGAAAGTAATACGATGTCTGATGAGGTTGCATTTGTTTAGCACACTCTATTTAGATTTATGCTGTAAATGTGCTGTAAAGTGCTTGTATTTTGACTCTGGTCCAGACCCCAGAGTATTCAATTTAAGAGTCCCTCCAGGCAATTTAAGACTTCATTTTGCTGTGTTATTTAATGGCATATCTCATTACTGTTTTATGATGCTGTAAGCAATATGCTCTCCAGAAAACTGCTATTGCATGTCCTGCAGCTTAGATGTTCCATTAGTTTAGCATGTATATTACCTCCGAAGGCCCATTAATCAATTACCTCTGTAAGGGGCCTGAAAATAATTTAACGATTTGATTCCTGTATTTACTTAAGGCACAGCTTTTAATTAAAGAATTCATTTACTCCAATGCAGCTCTTCTCTTGACACTTTCCCAATGTGATGAAAACACTGCACCACTGTGATGAAGAGGGAATTGTCTCATGTGACAATCCCAGTGTTATCCTCTAAATTTGAATTGATTTTGCAGGCCCTTTCATACCTCATTTCATACTTATGCCCATGATTTTCTTTGGCTCACGGCGCCCTTCAAATATCACAAAGGCTCTGAGCGTTTTCTCAGTACTAAAGTTGAGTAGAGCATTATTCATATAATGAAATGAGTACTAACTGAAGAGAAGCATGTATAAAAATGTTTTTGCCGATGTTATGCTTTTGATGGTTTTGATCAACTTTTAATGCTTTATCAGTGAGTGAGGCCGTCAAAAGATGGACTGTCTGACTCGTAGTGTTTCCTAATATTTTTAACGTGCATGCACAAGTTGAGAGGTTCAAAGGAGCAAAGGTAAGAGCCATGGATCTATTAACACACTAATGGTGTAATACACCATAAAAGGACTGATGAGAGTAAGGACAGAAGCTTCTCTTCCTTAGCTTTCCTTCTGTGTGACTTGCAGTTTAGTTAAATGGAAAGATTTAGTTTTGTATGGAAGGCTGGAACTGTTGGGGCTAAAACACTTTGACTGACTGTCCATATATTCCAAACACAGTGTGGAGATATCTAGTAAATTAGGTATGGCTGAGAACATAAAATGCTTTTCTGGCTGACCTGAGCATGCCGAGTAACAATAACCACAGTTTGGATGCAGCACTTAAGGTTATTTTCCCTTAATGCTAATTACACAGATATCGATGTTGTGGACTTTTCTGAATTCATCAAAGATGATGCAGTTAATCATTTGTGGATACCTAGTCTCAGACTTTCATTAATTACTTGCTAGCGAAATAGCAGCTGCATCAAGTTATATTTCAATAGGGGAAAATAGCCTTCTGAAAACAAACCGTAGTTTTGGATAGAGTGTTTCATGTCAAAAGTTTCTTGCCTGGATGAGCAGTGTTTCCCACAGGCTCTGTCTCTGGTCTGGCTGAACTAGGCCAGGCCCATTGCCTCTGTCCTGTGTCTTGTTTTTCTTTGCAGACAAACCCAGTGAAAGTTTAATTAAAACATTCTTGGAGATTTCACAACTATCCCCATCTTGCTCAAAACAATGAAGTAGTTTAGTATTGACTGTAAAATTGCAATGCAGGGAGAATTAAAACAAAATCTAATTGTGACTCCAAAAATCAAAGCCTAATCAGATTTGTCCTTGATGAGTCCCACTCCTAATATCTCAGTGGTCGGGCGAATTCAATTTTCCCTGAGGTCGAAACACAGTGAACGTGCAACAAACAGAGCATCTGACACTGTTGTGTATAGATTTATTACATCAGCTTTCCAACTACTCTGCTTTCCATTGTCACATGCACAGTATATCAACATGTAGGAAAAAAGAAGTCCATAAAACTAAAATTGTATTTCTGAGAGTGCTGATTGGTATCTTGTACATGGCAAGAGGTTATTATTTCCCTCAAGTAGAGAAGCTCAAGTTCAACTTGTTGTGTTAGCAGACATTTCCCTGTCTTAAACCCTAGACACTGCAAAGTAACTTGACTCCAGGGTTTCTATTCTGAAGTCCAACCTTCACTCTGACCTTCAATTTGAAAAGATAATTTCCCTACAGGGATCAATAAAGTCTTATTTTCTATCATTATAAGGTGAAAAAGATGAAAATCACCTGCTTAAAACCTTCCACTAAAAAAGTATCCCCTTATGGTCAGTATAATATTTTCACATACAGTATGCCAAAACCTTTTTTTTTTGATATCTAGCCAGTTGAAACCTTTTTTCCATTAAAAAAAAAGTCTGATTCAAGCTCAAAACAAAACTGCTTTCAATGTGTCTTTTTCTGTCTTTCTCATCTCATCTCATCCCGCCCTCCACAGGTAACAGAGATCCAGGACTGGAGTGCAGCCAGCCCTCACAGCGCTGCCTACGTACTGTGGGACAATGGGGCCAAGAACCTGTACAGAGTTGGCTTTGAGGGAATGGTGAGCAAACTTCCAGCCTGACCCTCACGCTCAGTCACTCACTCACACACACTGAGTCTCACAAAAGATCAGCTGTCAGGTGGCTTTTGTGTTTGACCGCAGGGCTGAGGTTCTTTCTTTTGCTGCCAGGCCTTTGTGAGAGCCACGCAGCCAGCATGAGTAAGGCGCCATTGTAGAGGCAGCTGGAAGGGGAAGGTATCTGCATGATAAAGGCAAGCTGTTCCCCTTGCTTTTTAGGGGCAGAGAGTGAACATGGAGGTCAACTTTAGAGGGGGACATCCTCCTGGGGTTTTTTGTAGGAGCAGCTACACACGCGTCTCTGATGAAAAGCATCTTCCTCATTGGTGGAGACTGCCCTTGCCTTTTTTCAAAAGAGGCCAATCGGGTTTCTTGGTTTCAGAACAGATTTGTCCTTTGTTATTCTAATAGGCCAATAGGATGGTAGATAACATCTGCTTCTGGCTTTAGTAAACATAGATGAGACCCCCCATCCCGGCAGTTTCATTCTGGATTTTTTTTTCCCCCTAAGACTTTAAGCAAATCCTGCAGATACATAGTAACCGTGTATGTTCCAAATGCAGCATTTGAGGCCAACACCTTTTCCTTTTCCATAATGTCTGCTTCGTGTGCAAAGCATCATAAGATAAGGAGTGTCCTGCTGGCTGAATACAGCAGGAAACCCTGAAGTTATTAATTTGCTGGGGCTTGTTGTATTCAGGACTTTAGTGTTTCATCAGTTCAGAGGAATGTTTGCTCTGCCTTACAATCATCTCTGCCCTCTAACTCTGCCACAGTGGCTGCGCATCTGAGTCATCACAATGATATGATGTAGTCTCTATATAGAGGTGTAGTGTCTCATTGTCCTGCCTTACCCTAAGGGCATGGATATTGTTGGTTATCCAAACAAACTACACTTACACTTACAGCTTGAAGTGTGTAATTTCTCAAATTCATTATTCATGATCATCATGCCTCTCTGCTAATGGAATTACCCTGGCTAATTATCTCAACCCTTCCCGCTTTGTTCTCTTAGTCGGATTTGAAATGTGTCCAGGATGCCAAAGGAGGTTCTTTTTACAGAGACCACTGCCCCGTTTTAGGTAAGTAAGCCACTGATCTGTGTCCACCGTCATTATTGCACCACTTCTCTCACCTATCGTTCTGGTGCAGTGAATTCAAGGGCATTAGGGGAGTATCACTTGTAGTTAGTTGTGTTTGGTCACTAGATGGCAGCACTGCATAGTAACCCTGCTGCCAAAAGCTGATACAGGCTCAGGTCATGCAGTTACAGTATTCCAAGTCTAAGGGAATGAATCGTCTCGCTGCATTCAACACTGCAGCAGAAGTCCCTCATTTGGTTGTATAGTGTCATTATTCATAGAAAGCAACACTTTTGATGTTGTAATGTTTTATTCTAATCAGTTTGCTTCAGCATATGTACTTAAAACATTCTTGAGTACTGATAGTTTCACAGATTTGTCTTGGAGATTTAAAATGTCGACATTCAAATTCCCACCAATTTTATACACTTTGAGTAGTGCAGTTTTACAATTGATAGACCTAACTTTCCCAATATCTCCCAGGTGAGCAGAATGGCAACAGAAATCCTGGCGGTCTCCAAATTGGAGACCTGGTCAACATCGACTTAGACCTAGAGATTGTTCAGTCCCTCCAACATGGCCACGGCGGGTGGACTGACGGCATGTTTGAGACGCTCACCACCACTGGCACAGTATGTGGCATCGATGAAGATCATGATATTGTCGTTCAGTACCCCAGTGGGAACAGGTACGTGCCTCGATGGACTGGTTCAGATTTATTGGCTGCCAGTGAGTAGGATCAATGAACTGTATCCTCTCATCAGCATAGTTTGCCAAGTAATAGGTTTTATAAAATACTCTTCAGTTCAAACTCAGTCAAAAGCTGCCAAACACTCTCTTTAGTATGTTCTTGCTAGATAAAATCTTCGTTTATAACACGCTGAGAATAGACTCAATAAGAATTAGTGGTCAGTTTGTAGTAAAATATGTAATAAAAAAGTGAGTCTTTGATGAATTTTAGTCTGCTCCTAGAATTCATAAAATGTAAGCTCGTCACTCTGTTTGACTTTGATCTTAGGTACCTTAAGATATTCCACGTGGCTGCTCATAATCAATACTTGGTTCGGCAGCATACGTTATGTGAGCTATTTGAATGCATTCATTTCTGTCTCCACAGATGGACATTCAACCCAGCAGTGCTGACAAAGGCCAACGTTGTGCGTAGTGGTGAAGTAGCTGCTGGCGCAGAGGGAGGCAGCTCCCAGTTCCTTGTGGGAGACCTGGTTCAGATTTGCTATGACATCGACCGTATCAAGCTGCTACAAAGAGGCCACGGGGAGTGGGCTGAGGCGATGCTGCCTGTAAGAGTCTGAAAGATTTTCTCGCTCATTTGAGCAAATGTTACCACCCCTCGTCCTTACTGTAATGTATACCGGAATATTATATTAGCATATGCATTTACCTGTACAATGCTCAGCATCCCTGTTTCAGTAGAATGTTGCGTTTTAAGATTGATCTTCAAAAAAACGTGGAGCAATTCTAGAAATGGGTCTCTGTAGATTTATTTCATTAATATGGGAAGTACAACGTCAAATTAAATTATCCACCTTAGCTATTAAGTTGTCTGAGTGACAAAACATCTTGAAATCTAAACTACACTTAAGTGGATAGTTTCATCAAACCTGAGGAGAAAAATCTGCATTATGATAGGTACTTGGAGGAAAATCCGAGAAAGTCATTGCTGTTGGCACCAGGCATTTGAACTTTTTTTAAAAAAAATGTCATCAGTTTTGACATGGATTTTATCACAGACACAATTTGTATGCAAGAACCGTCGTTAAATTAGTCTCAATTCATCTAACTGTGTGTAATTTTCTGCTGTACACGTAGCAGTGCCAGTCCCTAATTTTCTTTAAAGAAGTGTTGCGGTTTAATAACATCCAGAGACACGGTTGCTCCCCTTAAATAAGTCTTACGTTATGTCGCTGACATTTTTTTAATTT
Source organism: Acanthopagrus latus (assembly GCF_904848185.1). Taxonomy (NCBI): domain Eukaryota; kingdom Metazoa; phylum Chordata; class Actinopteri; order Spariformes; family Sparidae; genus Acanthopagrus; species Acanthopagrus latus. The sequence goes on along the minus strand of NC_051059.1, from coordinate 16,083,908 downwards.
ATTTCTCTTTTTTTTTCAGTCGCAACACAGCTTTATTCTTCGCTTATTATGTAGTTTATTCATTGGTGCCCAGCATGCCTTAGGTTATGTAATGCCAGTCTACTCCAATATGCCACTTGTCCCTGCCAAACTGGCCCCCCTCAGCAGCTAATGAGCCTTAAAACCCTGAGATGGGTTGTAGCTTTGATCACTAACCACGGATGTTTGCCGCCCGCTGCTGCTTCTACTGCTGCAGTCCCCATTATTGATGGCATCCTCTAGGACAGCCTGGACCCGACTCGACAGACTCGAAGTGCCTCTTTCTCATATATAGCCAGAGCCGAGATGATATGATTCAAAATTGAAAAGCATTTTGCTCTGTCCTCTCTGTATTGCCTGTACAGATGAAGAATAGTCTAGCCAGTAGAAGGTTCTTTTTCTTATATATCCATCTTCTTTCTCAAGTACATGTCCTCTGAATAATGAGAACACAGCATAAATCTGTAATATAGTTTTTGTTTTGCCACAAGCTTTGTTTCTGCTCCATATTGGGCAATTGCTGTGTTGAGCTGGTATTATTTCTTCTTTATCATCTCCTCCACCATCTCATTTTTTGCTCTTTCTAACAATCTCTCTCCATCTTTCCTCCGCCACTTACAGGCCCTGTTACACAGAACATGGCCCAAAGACAACATTCCTCCATATACTAATGAGTTTGTCGCAATATTTATCAACAGACCTTAGGCAAGGTGGGCCGTGTGCAGCAGATCTACTCTGACAGTGACCTGAAAGTCGAGGTTTGTGGAACTTCTTGGACGTACAATCCAGCTGCTGTCACCAAGATTGCGCCCTCTGGCTCCGCTGTCAGCAACGCCTCTGGAGGTGTGTACAAACATGCACTTCTGTGTCATCTGAGTTCTTTGTCCTCACTGCTCTCTGTTTTCTGACATCTTCGCACAATTACTTTCTGACGTTTCGCCTCTGTTTGTCCAGAGCGTCTGTCTCAGTTGCTGAAGAAACTTTTTGAGACACAAGAGTCCGGGGACATCAACGAAGAGCTGGTCAAAGCAGCAGCCAATGGAGACCTGGCCAAGGTGGAAGATATCCTTAAAAGACCTGATGTGGATGTAAGTGCTCAAAGTATCACATTTTGGGAGTACTTTTTTTGGTGTGAGCATCTGCTGAATTTCTAGCTGACAAACCTATGTAATATTGCCCACTGAACAGACACAAGAGATCTGAGTACATTGATAATTGGTGGTGGAACACCCATGGCTGTGCTCTACTCTGCTCTCAGTATATTGAGGAGTCTGAGAGTCTCGTAGGAAAGGACTCTGAGATCCTCCCACTCCTGCACCTCTCTCAATCTGAAAAGCATTAAGGCTGGGCCCAGAGGAGGCACCAAGGAGCATTGGTGTGCACTGCAGCACAGACCTGATTCACTCTTAGAATCGAGCTGAGATCTACAAACCCCATACGGCTGCAGATTGTGCTCTGACTCAGGCTGCAGGCCAGGGAAAACACCCGTTTGCTACAGGACAATGTGCCTTGTATAGGTTAAAAGAACTGCGTACGTCAAGTCTGCAATACAGTCTTCACTCAGCGAGCAAGAGAGAATGAATGACTCTGCATGTGTGTATGTGTGTCCATGGTGAAGGCTGGCCAGATGCCCTACTGCCTTTCAGTGGAATTATTTGCTTAAAGCTGAGCACACTGAGCTTGGCCAAGTGATCCGCCTGCCAGGACAAGAGACGTCTCGAGACTCCCAAAGGAGTCCACATTAATATTTATGCTCTGAGTTTTTGCAGTGCTGCAGTTGGTGATGAAACATGCACACCCAGCCGTTCATGCACGCACACATACACAAAGGCTTAAACACACCCTCAGCAATCTCTTAGCCCCTGAGGTGAACAGCTAATTCAGTAGATGCACATCTGAACATCAAACATGACATTGACACGCACCCATATTCTCTTTGGCTCTTGATGTGTTTACAGGTGAATGGGCAGTGTGCTGGACACACCGCTATGCAGGCAGCCAGTCAGAACGGTCACGTTGATGTCCTAAAGCTGCTGCTTAAACACAACGTGGACCTGGAAGCTGAGGTTAGTATAATTAGATAAATTTGTCCTCTCGCATCCAAGTCCTTTTTATCATAAATGCATCTTGGCCCCTGCATGTAAGAAATCCACTCTCTCGAACATAACACTGAGTCATTATGCGGGTGTGTCGCTATACTCAGGACAAAGATGGAGACCGGGCAGTGCACCACGCAGCCTTCGGTGATGAGGGCTCTGTCATTGAGGTGCTGCAGAGGGGCGGTGCTGACTTGAACGCCAGGAACAAGAGAAGGCAGACTCCATTACATATTGCTGTCAACAAGGGCCACTTGCAGGTGGTCAAAACCCTGCTGGACTTTGGCTGCCACCCCAGCCTCCAGGTATCTATCACAATGACTAAGAAATTTCGGAAAGGTAACAAAAGAAAATATACACAACAGCACCATCAGAGATCAATATATCAACATTGATTTATATTGTTTTGTCAATAAATGGTGGTCAAAAGGTCATTTTAGGCAGGGTTTGAATTACGGATTCATAAGAGAGTAGTAACACCAGGATTCTCTTCTAGGATTCAGAAGGGGACACACCCCTGCATGATGCCATAAGCAAGAAGAGAGATGACATGCTGTCAGTGCTGCTGGAATCTGGTGCTGATGTCACCATCACAAACAATAACGGGTTCAATGCCTTGCATCATGCTGCCCTGCGAGGAAACCCCAGGTAAGAGACTCTGTCCTGCTTCTGCTAGCTGTCACACCTATTTATTTTATTTTGTTGTTGGACACATTTAAGGGGCACATTTAAATGGAATCTGTGGTAATGATATGCCTGGGTCACAATAAATGTCAGCGTAATGCTTTCAGTAAAATCTTGATGCTGAATTTTTACACCTTACATTCATAGATGATGAGTATGGTGAGAAAATGATGAATGTTTGACGTGGATGCCTAAGACTACCTAACTGTCTTACAGTAACAAACTGTATAGAAATCACGGTAGAGCTGCATCTGAATTTGAAATCTTGTGCGACTGAGAGATTTTTAGCTCTGTTAATTAATTAGCACCTGAGGAGTTGTGTTAGATTTTATGTGTGACAGTCATACTGCATGAAACGTACTTGTCACTGAATATTCACCTCAGAACAACTGAAATATCATTAAAACAAGAACAAAAACATATCAGGCCGCTGAGAATATGAGTCGAAACTACGAGCGCTAGACCTTGAGGTTTGCTTCTTAGCAGCCAGAGGACAGAGGTCATGTCAGCATTACTTATCTGTTGCCACTAATCCGTTGCTTAATCATCCTCTGTTGGAATGAAAGATTTAGGCTCACCACCTACAGACAGACAAGGTCCAATCACGGACAAAATCAAATATGAAATTGGCAAGAGGATGCTGTTAAAAGTATGGCATTTTTAAGAATGTAACATAATAACATAATGTGCTTTAACTTCCCAAACTGCTGCATTTGTAGTAGAATTTGCTGAAAGGGAATTATCCAAGGCCTATAGATCAAAGTCAAATACACTTTTACAGTCTAGTGTGGTGCTTGTCCTTTAAAATGTGCTTAAATCAAGAATATATTGAGCACCTCGGTATGGATATTTTTAAAAACTTTGTTAATTTGTTGTTTAAGTGACATAAACACATAAATGCACACAAATCACATCCCCCTAAAGATCAGTATATAAACAAATTAATTAGATAAAATGAAATAACGAGACTACAAACGAGATGGACAAAAAATGTTTTACTCCCTCCAAATTTGTGGAAATCCCCTCAGTAGTTTATGGGTAATCCTTATGCCAAACCAACCAATCAACAAATGGACACAGGCAAAAACATAACTTCCTTCCATAAAAACAAAAACAACAGCAAAGGAAGACACATTTGCGAACTTGAATAATACAAGTTTACATGCACAGTTTCAATAGTGACACGAAGATGAACATGAACAATCTCTCTATGGATATTTACAAATCTTCCACAGATTTCACTTAAATTCAAAGCCAGTAATACTAGAAGAAGTTGACTACCTCACTGATCACATTTTACTCTGCTGTAAATTTACTTTAAGATCTCAATTTTGTTTGACATTGATTGAAGTTTGAAGCAGGTTTTGTAGACTGCATTCATCTCCACAACAGATGGTATGGTCTCAAATTGACATTAGACTACCTTTGAGGCCTTGAAAGCATCTGTCTTACATTGACTTTTTTTTTATCAGTGTACTTAATAGCCCTTGAAGTTCATTTGTTGTTTCTTTTTGCTGTTATGCTGGTCCGTCACCTTGTGTTGTTAGCAGAGGCTGGCCTGAAGCGGCTGGTCCGTTCAGCAGCAGCAGCAGTTCGCCTTGTCCTTGGTCATAGCTATTTCCGGCTCCAGCAGGTTGTTACTCCACTCTTGAGCTGTTTTATTCTTGTCTCTCAACCATGAGCATATTAAAGATGGCTCAGTGAGACAGCTGCCCATGTCATGTTGCTCACCCAGGGCCTCTTAAGGTGATGGGGATTGACGCTATAGGGCCAGTGTTACAGACTGGAGCGATCTGGCAAAAGTAGACAGCTTCATCCTGTTCTGAAAGATTTGGGTGTGTATGTGTATGTTTTTTGCGCATGAGTGTGGTTTTCTAAGGCTAAATGTCATTCCCCTTCACTGGCATTCATTCCTTTGGCATGAGGACAAATGGAATTGAGGTCAGAGGGCGGTGAAACACCTGCCACCTGCCACGGGCCTGCCCAGTATCAGCCCCCCACCTCTGGCACACAGCAGAATAGATTGTCCAAGCCAGCGCCTGTTTCCTGTGTGTTACACTGATCAATTGATTTGCAGATTGACTTAGACATAAAGAATAACTTTATAAAAACACAAAACAAGGTTAAAAAAGGGTTAATCGCCATGACAAAATGTATAGGCTAATGGATTTAGTTAGACAGAGTGTGTGGGTCAAGGATTTATTTTCTCTAACAAAGCAAAACAAGCGTATTCAGCACATTTCAATGACAAAGGAAATAACACTTATCACAAAAATAGAGTGCTTTACAAAAAGACAAATCAGAAAATTGGACATTGGAACAGCAACAAAAGTGCTGAAAGATGCAGAGTATAAGATGATAAATCAAGTAACAGTAAGTCTATGATCATTTAAAAACATATTTAAAAATGTTAAAAAAGATGCAAGGTAGCTTGCCCGATACCCTTAAGCAGCTCGTTCCAGAGTTGTTGATCCCTTCAATTTTATAATTAAACGCAGTCATACAGATATAAATGTATCTGGTTCATTCACAAATTAATTATTTTTTCAAATTATAACTAATAGATGACTGAAATAATTTAAAATTACACACACAGAACACACAAAATTGTCCATAGAGCCAGCAGTCGCAGCCTGACTGTAGAGGGAGGCCACTGTGTAGCCTTTTACTGCCCACTTTTTAAATTTTAATGAATTATACTGAGCTTATTTAGAAAAGCTCGCAGACTGGCAGAAAATCACTTGCATTATAAATATTAAAATGCAATGAGAGTGTAATGTGCATATGTTAACCAGGATTCAGCATATAAAGGAGCACAAAGCCGGTCTGCTCTAGGACTCATTGATTAAGTGGCGAAAAAGTGCTGGAGTACAGAATTTTCTGAATCAGGGCTACTGTTGTGGTGTGTGTGTGTGTGTGTGTGTGTGTGTGTGTGTGTGCGTCGCTTGCTGCCGTCCACGCTCTGTCCCCTTGCCTTCAGAGAAACGAAGATATATGTCGCCTTCTCCAGTCTGCCCATTTACTTTTATTTCACACTCGAGCTCCTGCAATATCGGGGAGACAGTCCGCAAGTCCTAAACCCCTCGAAAATCTCTCCCTTGGTTGAAGTGAAAGTACCTTGTCTGGTGTGTTTTTTAGTGGAGAGGCAGTTGCTTCGATTGAGTGCTTAGAGGAATTCCTGCCGCGGAATCATAGCTTCTATGACAGTCTGCTTGAAGTTGATTGGAAGCCCACTGGATGACAGATGATACGAAACCCCTCTAGTTAATTATTGATGTCATTATTGCTTCCTGATGGTAGCTCCGTTTTCCCCCTCTCCTAGTGTTTAGATTGAGCGCAGTATGCTCTGGCATTCATGGTTTAAACAAGTCTAATCGCAATACTATTACAATAACTCTTGTAAAATTTGCTTGTATTCTTTTACACTTTCTCTTTGTAAATGATGTAAGTTATCACCATCAAATTCCAGCGCTTTGGTTCAAGTAGAGAGTGTGTCAGAGTCCCTGGTGTGTGTGTGTGTGTGTGTATACCTCGGTGTTTTAAAAGCACTGGTAGGTCTTCCAGCGGTGAAAAGAAGATTGAGGAAGACGCATAGGAAGAACCCGGTGGGTGACAGATGAACCTTTCAAATTGTAGTCCCAAATACAGAGACAAATCAGCTCTACCAGCAGGGGTGCTGGAGGAGCTGGGGCTTTACAATATTTCACCTTGTTCATTACTCACACACACACACACGCCCCACGACTGAGTCTAAGGGCATTTCCTCATAAATTAGACCTAGTTGTTAAGTTTTACAGTTGCTAGTAAATTTGAAAGTGCTGTTATAACCAGTTGTAGCATGTCCGAGGAAAGGATTCCTCGGACATCCATATCGTGTGTTCTCCCCGTGTGTGTTTACCGCAGCCCCGGCCTGCAAGGGGAGCCTGGTTCGTCTCTGTGTCTTTCCCTCGGGCTGCTTGAAGCCAGTAGCTGCTACAATACTGTAAACAATACGATTAATAGCCCATGACTCATAAATGGGCTCCAAACAAGCCCTGCAGTGGCGGTCTGTACCCTTTTACGTGTCACCTCCTTGTATTATTTGCCCTCCCCCCTCTCTCGTATCGTGCTCAGCTTTCTTTTAATATGGCAACATACAGGCAAACCCCAAATGGTAATCGCCTCACCTGCGCAGTCATAGGGTTCTGCAATCATACACACTGTGATTGGAAATGCAGACAGATATGATGTCAGTACTAATAGGCAGCAGCAGAGTGGTACTATTGTAACAGGGTTAACAGTTGCATATAAAACAGTGTTTTTGGGCCCATGGAGGAAAATCTGCAAAAAGGGGTCAAATGTTTGTATTTCTCAGGGCTCGCTGCTACATTTGTGTGTTCTTCATGGCTGCCATTGATTGAATTTTCACCCTCTCTCTTGCTCATTTCAGACTAGGCTAATCAAGTCAGACTGCTGTGATTGAGTAAGCTCGAGACTCCTGCATTACCCAAATAGATTTCATGGTTATTGGTCCAATAGAAAACACGTTAAATTCAAGAGAAATTAGAAAGAATACAGTGCTATTTGCAATGATTAGAATAATTGATTTCAATGTGCTGAACACACATCCTCAAATTAGTTTCAGGTATTAGACAAATAAGATCAGGGATGCCCGAAGTGAGGCTTGCAGACCAAAGTCTGCCTGCAGTAAGGATTGATTTGGCCCGACAGATGTTTCTAGTGGGGAAAAAAACATTTTCAAAAGAATTATAATATTAATCATTGTTTATGCTGTTTTATTTTGAGGTAGAAATGCTCTTTAAACATGTAGCATCCCTAATTATTATTTGTTTTTAATACTTTGAGCACAGTTGGCAGAGTGACAGTTTGCACAGGGAGGAACTCAGCTAAGGAAACTTGGTGATCCTGGTACCATTAAGCATCTTAACAATACAATAAAATAAAACAATATAATAGGTGTTTGGCTTGTGGCCCACTGTTAAGTTTTAGTTTAGCCCTCTGAGCGAAAAAGTTTTAATTGGATCAAGTCTAGAACAAATCCTTCAGGAGTGTCTATTTTCTGAGTTTAAGAACAGGTCAGTTTGACATCGTGTTCGGTGCCAAATTAGGAAGGCAAAACAAATAGTGAGAAAAGAAAAGGAGGGTGGGCAGGAGACGCAGTGTGAAAGGGAGTTTTGATCTGCCTGCCTGTTCTGCAGTAACGGGGAGTGGATGTGTGAGACTAACTGTTTGTGAGCGGTCTGCTCCTCTGATTTGTGCGTTCAGCTCCTGTCCTCTAGAGCATCTGGCTCTCATCTACCCCAGCTTGTCTAACAACACTGCAGGAGGCTTCAAGGGAAGGAGGCCAAAGAGTTTGTGTGTTTGTGTGTGTTGTACTGTCTCTAAACAACTTTATTTTGCCCCTTTTTTATTTCCTGCACTCTTAATGCCATATTTTTTAAAAATATTTTGTTACAATGCTACTGGGTCCCTGCTGAGCTGCATTAGCTGTCCTTTCATTATTTTTTTTCCCTTTTGCTCATTCCCACCCACAGTGTAATTGACTGTTAGCATCCAGCGACAGCCAGTTTAGGAGGTGTCTTAGCAAGACAGCCGCACATTCTCACACTGACATGTGAGTGCTGTGTTTCCGAAATAGCACTCACTGCAAGTCAACCCCCCCCCAACCTGGCTATTTTTGAAACAGCCATTGATAGTGTGGTCAGATTAACATTCCCATTGTAGGCAGAGAGGCAACACTCAGTCAGGAAAGTGGACCATACTAAAGTATGAAGCTGGGATTGGTTTCTTTATTAGTCAAAAATCAGACAGGTTTAGCATTGAACATGAAAATCACCATACACTCCAGATCTTGTTGGTCGAGAATCATCAAGAAGCGGCCTGCTGTCATTGCAGTGATTGTGTTGAAGGCATCACAGCAAAAGGAGCTCCTTGTAGTCATCAAAGCATAGCTACAGCTGGTTGAAGGGGACCAAATCCATTCAAGAGGTGATTTGGTTCCATTTTACCAGCTTTAGCAAAGCATTGTGGAATCACTGTTTCAGAGACGGACACGGCAGCTGCTGTGAAGAGAAGTGAACTGTCTCAAAGACTCAACTGCAGTAAAAGTTTGATCCTAAAAGAATCAGAGCGACACTGAGCAGAGAAAGGCCATGTTGCATTCAGACATCTTATTAAAACCTGAGATGTGGCTCATCATGCCATGTCCACCCACCGGTTGAAAGGGACAATGCTGTGTCTCTTTCTCTCTCCTGCTTTTTCTCTCGCCCGTTCACCTTCACCCACTCTGTGTGACACACAGGTACATTTAGCACACTACACCCCATTTACCACCACACCAATAACACATAGGTACAGTTGATCAACCTTACCTAACTTTCTCCTTTGCTGCCTCCCAGGCAGCCTATTTATCCTCCTTGCTATCTTTTTAAGTTTTATGCTTGCCCCCCTCCCAGAGAGCGAGAAAAATTGTTCCCTGAGAAAAGGATAATAATAATCTGTGGCAGTGCACTTGAGTCAAATGTCCTGGAGTCATGAAGCAATTACAGGCTCTGACAGATGGGCCCTGCTGCAAGCTCGCTGCCGCTGCGGTCACCGAGACGGCCAACAGACAAATGCAGAGGCATAACCACACACACAAGCTCTCTCACTCATGTTCCTACAGCAGCACTCTGGGGTGTCAAGTCACAACATTAATTTAAACCAGTCATTTAAGTCCTAGAGACTGATTTGTAGTGTAGAGAGAACTGTTTGAACAGTGACTGAAGGCAGATTATTTTATGTCTTTCAGCACTCTAAAGTAATACAGTATTTTTGCATTTTCTGATAAAATATTCCTCAGCTGATACAAAAATGTATCACCAAAATCACCAAAAAGTTTTGAAAACTTTTGGTTGTTTTTGTGCTTTTGCACCTAATGCTTATTGTAGCTGATGTTAATCATAAGTTCAGTAAATCAATCCTGCTATTACAGCAACATCAAACAACATTTTCTATATTTTAAGCATGCATTGTCTTGAATTATTTCTGGTAAATTCCACTGCAGCAATATTTTTTATTTGTGCTAGAAAACATTCAAGTTCTCCACCACGCAATAAGCTGTCGTATACCCTGATCTTCCCATTAAGATACAGTTAAGTGACATTTACTTGGCCTTTTTTCCGCTTTCATTTTTTTTAGTCAGCTGTTATAATTATCGACTTTTCTGCCAAGCCACGAATGAGGTTCTCAAAGTGGTCGGCGACAGCTGAATGATATACAGCACTGCTTGTAGACAGGATGGAGGTCAACATAGGGCCAGCTTGATATGGCACACCAGAGGCAGGTCTATTTGTAACATACACATTCATGCCTGCTCACTTACACACACACGCAGTCACTCAGAGTCAGGTGGCCAGGCCGCTCACCTCGTCTAAGGGCCATAACAGGGCAAAAGCAGGGGGACGACAGGCACTGAGCATTTGATAATGTCAGCATCTGCTGTGTTTGTCACTCAGACAGCAGGTCAATGCTATTGAGGGCCTGGGAGAAACACGCAGTGCAGCCCATGCAATCCTACACGCCTCTGATGTCTTGACAGAAAAGAGAGCTAGGCAGACAGAATGTAATGCAGATAGGTCTGAGGAGTGGAAAAATCTGAAGCCCAAAAATGCTATTTGACTATGATACTATCTTCAAATTAAAGTTAAGCCATTTTTCTAGTTTAGTCATTATAAACTGTTTTGATTCAATTTAGTAGCTCTTAAAAATAAAAAATTAATCAATCCAGTGTTGCCTAAATTCTCATGAACTTGATGCAGGTCCTGCCTTTAAGTTGAGTGTTTCCTATTAAAAAAAGGGACTTATATTACATTTGACTTTATCAGAGAAAAGGCATTCAGTGGGATGTCATAAAGGGATTTACAGGCTACAAACATTCATTTTAATTCATGACTTACATGGTTTTTAACCGCCATCTAAAAACTCTAAAGTGAAAAAAAATTGGCGATCTTTTGTGTCACCTCGCCTGAGACACTTCTTTTATTCAAGGGGAACAGAGTAAATCAACCCTACACTTGACATATTAATCAGTTCAGAATGAGGCGTCTTGTATTTCATTCAAATAGAGATGTCCTTCTGTAGTGGCATACGTACACGTTTTCATTGCTTCACTGCGGAAAAAATGGTGTAGGCACGGATACATCTCAGCCTGCTGCTTTTAACAACATTTTAATTTAGCAAAACAAATCTGATTTAATGGAGCATTTTATATTTGCTAATACTGTGTTTAAGTTTTACAGTTTATTAATCATATAAAACCTGAGGTTTACTGTAAGCAGTGTACTGAAGTGCATTTGTTTGAGCTATTTTTGAGCCACGAATTACTTGACCTTAAACAGTTGTTGCAGGATATTGACTTTAATTAATTGTATTATTTGTTAAGTCTTTAACTTTACAATTTCTTTCATTTGATTATTCAATAGCCAACATGGAGTGGAAAAAATGACCATAAGTAGAGCTGTGGATCGACATTAAAGGGGTTTAAACCTGTGCTAAAAGTGGTACATTCATTGTCAGTGATCCAAGCACAGGCCAGAGACGAGGTCAGAATAGGTGAAAGTGCTAGATATGAATAGCTCGCCATGCAAACTGCTCCCCACCTCCCCCCTGCTTTATTTCTCTCTGTGCCTCTGTCCATATTCTGTTGCCGTTTTTTTTTTTGTTTGAAGCAGTCAACAATTGGAATCAGCTGACGGGCCATAGTTGACTCTGATCCTGCATTGTCACTTTTTGATGGTCTAATCTGACTGCCATGCGGCCCAGCAAAGCATTTGGCAAGCATAGCAAACGTGAACAATGAGAGCAGGAATCGGGGGGGAAGGGAGGGGAGCACGGGGGCAGCCGGGTTGATGCGGGCTGGGGGTACGGATAAGGGCAGCGGCATAAAGAGAGGGCAGCCATAGTTAAACACACAAGATTGTTAACACGGAAGCCATATGATACGGCAGTAGGATACATCCAGCTTGTGGCAGCAGCAGCAGCAGCAGCAGCAGCAGCAGCAACGTCAGTGCCTCTTCATTCTGCCTCCTCAGCAACTATGTCCTTCTCTTTCAGTTGCATGTTAAAAAAAAAAGAAGGCAGCAACAATGGCAGAGTTTTGGTCCAATTCACCTTGCTTTCTTTCCCCTTGAGCCATGTGGGAGCACTGGAAAAGATTATGGTATTAATGGTCAGGAGCAGCTCCAGCATACCTCTCGCAGCCTGCTGAAGTTGGTTCTAAGTTGCAGCTGGCTGAATTTCAAGGGCTGTAATGCAGTAAAAGCACCTAATAATGAAAGGAGGCCCTGTTCGTATGGCGATGTCACAAGGCAACCGTTTGCCCATAGTTGGTGTAGGTGTCTAAAGCAGTGCGCTAAACTCACACTGCTGACAGAGCAGGCTCAAACATGATAGCTATCAATTTATGCTAACTTACATAATTGTCTAATGAATTGTTGGCATATCTTGGATGAGAGCTTTTTATTGGCCAAGTCAGCCAGTTTGAGAAGGCAGTAAGTTCCCTACAGCGATTATTGCTGCAGTGAGACTGCCCAGAGACAGTATAGCTAATGTATGAGCCTTACCACTCACATTCATACTCTCTCTTTTCCTCTCTCACTCCCTCTCCCCCCATCTTTATACTTGCCTCCTATTTTCTCTCACACCATGATCACAGTCATATTAACAATCTGCAAAGCACAAACATATCCACAGAAACAGCTGTCAGACATCAATTTTCCCAGAACGAGGACTCGCACCTCACCAAGAATACATACTTCTTTACATTCCATAGCTATCATATGTTCATATGGGTACATAAAGAAGTATGTACACCAAGGAGGTAATCTTAGGTATGAAATGTTCTCACCTTTTGCCAAGGTCAGGAAGTTATGAGCAGAATATTTTTCCTCACCGTTCTCTCTCCCAAGTATGGTAGTCTGCACCGTAAGGTGACTTTGAGTGTAAATTCAGTTCAACACTCAAGGCTTTCGTTTGGTTGCCATGTAAGGCTGAACAGTCAGTCCCCCCGCCCCTGAACATAACCGAAGTTTCGCAGTCCATACCATCGTCGACTGTCCCAGTGACCCCCGCTGTCCTCCAGACAACCAGGAGGATCAGGGGGAGGAATACAGCTCAGTCAGAAGGTGGTCTTTTTTTCTGTTTCCAGGAAAAATGTTGAGGTAGATTAAGGGGTTGGATAAAAACCGGCAAAAAAGAAGAGAAGAGTTTTCTCCGTGATTTAAAAAATAAATTCAAAGAAAAAGTCCGCGGGGTAAGGTGCCTCTGTGTGCACCTCGTCTTGCATGATGATCATTTGCCGTGTCCTGGGAGCAGGGGTGCACCTATAAGCCGAATGGCCCTGCTGACATACTACACATTTCACTTCTCTCCTCCCACTTCTCTTTCCGCCTATCTCTGTCACCGCCATCATGTTCTCTGATTTCACCCCCACTTTTCTATATCCTTTTTTCCTCCCGACCTCTCACTTGCACCGGTATGAACCCCTCTCTTGCCTGTCCCTCGTCTCTCTTGTGTCAGCAACGTCCCCAGTGGCTAGCTGGAGCGCTTGCTGATGTTTGAAAACGAGGGTGATCCAAGTGGAACAGGAAGCTATTGTGAGCAGGATTTGGGCTTTAGGCGCAGTGGCAGGCCATAGGTCACATGAAGGCGCTAATGCCCACTCAGCACTTGTGGATTGGTCCTGGCTATACCCCCCGCCCACCACCACTCCCCCACCTCTCTCTCTGTACCTTGTTCTCTCCCCCTCCCGCAAACTGTTTTTATGGTCATCTTTCCTGACTTCCTTTTTTTATCTGATCAAACCTCACCTGTCCTCAGTGAAACCAGCTGCTCTGTTGCAAAGGGCGTGGAACCGATCAATAACCATTTGCGTGGTGGCGAGAATTGTTCAGCAAGTCTCTAATGAATCTTTGCCCCACACCAACACATTCCACAAGTCGACAACTGCCTCCAACCACGCTAAGCTAGCCAGCAGCCTGGGTGCTGAGGCAATAGGTGTAAAACAGAAAAAATGGATTAGGAGAGACCAGCTTAGAGTTGAGTTTGGAGACTTGGTGGCGGAGAACTAAATACATGGGAAAAGTGGTGCAGTGTTTTTGCAGTAGAAGGGTTTTGGAATAGCAATGAGGAGAGGTTGAATAGGAGGTGACAGTTGGTGGATGAGCCCGGTCCTAAAGGTGTGACGTCCTGTTTAGGAAATGTCACAGCCGTCCGAGAGGTTGAGCGAATACGAGGGGGGGGGTGAAATTCCTTCCTACATGGAGGTTGGGGAACGTGAACTAGCGAAATAGCCTGCTGGTTGTTGTGTCTGTTCTGGTTTGGGCGATAGCACTGCAGTACTGTGTGCCCTGCATGCCATGCCAAGCCCATAGCAATCCGTTACTGAGAGTGAGGGAGAAGAAACTGGGTTACTACCCTAAGTGCTGTGGGTTCAGCCAGTGACACACATCTACTCAGCCAACCATTGCTGCCCAATATCCCCTCCCGCCCATCCTCACCTTCCTCCCCCTCCTCCCCACATCTGTTTTAATACACTTCTCACAGCTGTGTGCCGTCAATCCGCTTTTCCCCCTGTTCAGAACTCCCAACCTGCCCGCTGTTCATTATTCTGATGCTTCGTCATCCCTCTAGATGCCACATTCCATCCTTCCGCCCCAATCAGCCAACCTTGGGCTCAAAAGTGCGACGCGTTCTCAAACTTACCTCCCATCAATTAAGAATGGCAGTGACCTCCCCGCCCCTCAGTTAAATTGAAAAGTGGTCTGGTAAGACCACCAAGAAAGAACCAAAAAAGATGTTTAAAAAAGACAAAAATGACACATTAAAAGTCCCAGTATTTATAGTATCCTTAGTCATGGTGACAAAAAGCATCTTGGAAGGTGTCGGACGCAGAGGGCGAATTGTGCACAGAGGAATGTCTCTCCACACCAGTGCAGGTCTGAGTTAACGAGTCCGTCATTAGATAGCGGCAGGGCTGCAACCATGAAGCCTAATGAGCCAAAGAGCTCTGCTGCTGCAGCATGTCCGGCCAGTGCCAGGAACACAAGAGAAAGAGAGAGAGAGAGAGAGAGAGAGAGAAGGGGGGGGGGGGAAGCAAGACAAGAGAGGGAGGGAGGGAGAAAGAACAAGATGAGAGAGATAGAGTGGAGAGTGCAAAAAAACAGGGCTAAAATCCATGTGGGCCATAGCAACTCCCCAGCCTCCCTTTTCCCTCTTCCACCTCCTCCTGCATCCTCTTCCTCTCCATACTTTTTTTCTTTTTATAAAGCCTTTATTTGTTCCCTTCTTTAAAGACAAGTGGAACAAGAGAAGGAAAAGCCCAAAGGTGTTCTCTGGTTAAGTTCTGTCCCAGTGTTGCTGCTGCTGCAGAACAGTACATTCCACTCCCCCTTTTCGACTACGCGACTCTCAGGCAAACCATGCGGTTCATAACTGATCGCATCCGAAGAAGAGAGAGAGGGAAGAGACAGGACAGGAGACGTCAAGGCCCGTCAGGGGTAAACTCCGTCCGAAAAGCGAAGGAAGAGCATATATTACCTGTCAGATCAGTTTCTTATCTGAGCTGCTCCTCCTCTCTTCCCCTCCTCTCCTCCTCTTCCCGTAGTGAAGAGAGCCATAATGACCTAGAGAGCGCTCCAGCTGCTGCAGCCATCGTGTGTGCCGGGTGCACGCCTGACTCGCTGAATCAGCTTCTATGATTGGGGGGAGGAGGGGTGGTGGTGGGCGGGTTGAGTGCCAGAGTCAGGGAGGGGAGGAGGGGGAAAAGGAGAGAAAGCAAGCACATACACACACGCGCACACATACATAGACACACACACACACACACACACACATTCCCATACAAACACAAGTCATACCTTCAGAAGAGGAAGACGTAGAGCTGACATGAAGAGCTACCATTTGAAAAGGAAAAGGGGGGAGGCAGAGAGAGAAGAGGGAGAGAAGGAGGGGGCGAAAAAAAAAATCTGCAGCACTCTCCTCTCCATCATGTGCGTTCTGAGGGAGAGAGCTGGGAGGATGCCCTGGTCGGTGGAGGAGGCAGAAAAGTGTACCAACCGTCCTCCCACCCTGCATTTTTCTTATTCCATCGACACACACGCAGCCCCTGAGCTTTATCCTGCTCCTAAAATGCGCTTTTATTATTCAGTGGAACTTTATACAGCAGCTTAGAAGAGGGAGTTTACTGAATGTTTCAGAGCAGAATTGTGATGGAGGTATTTAAAAATGATGTGGCCGTGCCTCTGCGGTAGAAGACAGCTGTACTTTTAATAGTCCCCCGTGATCCGTGCAAATTTGATTACCATTGTCAGGGACTGGAGACGGACGATCTTGACATTGCAATATCTCTTTGGTGTCTTTTGGTGTTTAGATTTTTTTTTTTGGTGCGCAGCTTACGCAGTCTTGAGTGCATCGCGAGGGGTCACCTTTTGACGAGAAAAAATATTAAGTAGACATGCAGCTGCAGTGTGGAGAGCAGGGAGCGCAGGGAAGAGTACACTGGCTGCAAATTAGGAACAAGGGGTCAACCAGCCAGTAGCTTCCTACCTCGCAGCGCCGAGGGTTAAGCTAAACGCTTAGCACTTTGTGGGAAGCCAAGCATTTGAAACACGCCTCGGCCCCTGTTGCCGGGCTGCTCATGTGTCTTGTCTCACCACCTCCCTGACCATATTTAGTCAAGCAGTGCAAAAAATAGTTCCAGCTCCGCTCCACTCCACACTGCTCCTCTCATCGCCCCCCCCCCTCCCCTCCCCCTTCTCTTCCATATCCCCCCCTCAGCAACTGTTGGCTGCAGGCTCCGGGAAGCCTCCCCTACGGCTCCCTGCCTATCGATTCCACTGGCCTGGAAGGAGAGAAGCGCGTTAGGCCAGCTAGCCCCTGCTACCATTTGCTGCACTATTTTTAGTAGCTCCAAATAAAGTGGTCTCTCGTGCTTCCACTTGTATATTCTTGAATCCCCCCCCCCCCTCCCCTGCTTTACATCCTTCACCACCAACTCAACCGCCTACTCTGATACCACCCCCTCACTCTGTGTGTCCTTTTAACCCCCACCAGTCTCTATCATTCTTCTTTTTAAATAGAGCTGGAACACGCTGCTTATGGTAGAGCTTCCGTCTGCTCACCTCTATACTTAGAATAACTGCATATTCGAGACATGGAGGAGAGAGTAAGGGTGTATGTGTAGCGTAGAGGAGCGTGGATGGTGTCAGACAGCAGGAAATATTACCGTGTTTTCCCCCATTTGTTTATTTATTTATACTGCTTATGGCATTGCGGGGAGACAAGTGGCAGCCTCACCTCTGAGGCAGTGAAAAGTTTGGGCTGCTTCCTCTCCTTTTTGAGCTCTCATTAATTTTCAAGTGTCTTTTTCAAGCTTTCCCGAGGCGCGGCCACTGAAGAATCTGTTTAATTAGTCGGTCTCATCACGGGGCACATCTATACTGTACAGAAGCAGCGTCCTCTGTGCCCTCCTCTTTTTCTCTCCTCCTCCTCGTCTATACCTCAATGATAGCATGCAAGCCCTCTTACTTACCCCACCTGCATTTTAACTGCAGAGTAGCCCGAGGATGTGTAAGCCAGTGTTTTTGCGCTTTAAGTCGATCATATTGGAACCAGTTGTGATGAATGAGATTGTGAAAACTCACAAACGCCCTCAATCCAGAGTGGACGTTCATCAAAGTGTGTTTTTCACGAGCCAGAAAAATGCCATGCAATGGTCTGGCCGTTGATTTGATAAGGCTTTTTAACAAGCCCCCAGTCATTCGGCCCTCACTCTCAGTTATATATCGCAGGCCTCTTTCATGGCGGAGATAATTCTGCATAGATTTAAGTGCGCAATTTAATTAATGTATTGTCACTGCAATTTATAGCTTTTCGATTACATTATCTTTACGGCTGTTACAAGAATTGACCATTTGCAAGGTAAAATGGATTCCACGCTAATGTGTCTGCTCAAAACTTGACCTTACATGGCCAATCAAAATGCTGACTCGCAGCTACATAAATGGCAACTGTGAGCGTGCACCTGTTATTGCCCTGCAGTCTACACACCACTTAAAATTGAACCAGCAGTAACTCTCTCGCCAGCCTCAATTCCCTCAAATTGGAACTTTAAATGTACACTACATGTGCTTACTGTACATGTGTATTAAACCTCAGTGGCATGCTTTAATACTCCACTCAGCTGGTTAAGGTATTTGCGGCCTATAACCATTTCCACTGACGATGCCCTTGTGTGTTTTGTGTATCCCCTCAGTGGGTCTCCACCCAGCCTGTTCCAGCCACCCAACCCACCAGTTTAATCTCAATTACATCCCGACATCCCATCTGCCCCTGAAACTCAGCAGCATGGCTTACATCTTGCCTCCATGATGAATAGCGCAGGGCTGAATGTTTAGCTGAGCAGTTAATCGATCAATAAGAAAAGGGTCGACTAATGGATGTGCTTTCCTTCACTGGATGAAGGGGTGGGACGGGCTGTTCTCCCTACGAGTACTGCTTAAGACATATCTCCATTCAAAATAGGAATATAAATGAAACAGGTTGCGGAGAGATCAGCCTTTTGCTTGTTTTAATGCTGCTTTATATTATTCAGAAGATGCATCCTGGGTGGAAAAAGAACATTAATTAGCTGATTACAAGCTTCTTGTAGAAACTTTCTTCCCGTTGTTATCTGAGAATTGTGAATGGATGTAATTAGGATTTGTGACATTGATTAAGAGGAAAGGGGCAACCAAATAAATCTCAACAAGTGATCGAAATCAAGTACAAATATAAAACATTAGTTGCAGTTGCAAGAGTATTCATTCTCCACATATTATTTTAAAATGTTTATTCTGTTTCTAAATCAACAAGGGGACAGCCAGTTGTTTTCAGATTTTAATGAAATTCTGAGTTGAAATCACTTTTTTTTTTTATCAACGTCTGGCGAATAAAAAATCAAACATAAGTCTACTGCTGGGCAAATCCTGTGTTTGGTGCAATTCAAACACGGCACACTGGCAGAAACACACAGTCCCCACCGTGAAGCATGTTGGTGGCAGCGTCACGCTGTGAGGATGATTCTCGGCTGCAGGCCCTGGAAGGCTTGTGATTGAGAATTTGTGGCAGGACCTAAACAACTTGTTTTTCTGCGATCTCAAGCCTTGGCCTTTTTGCAAAGAAGAATCGGGGTAAGAAGAAAGGCGCATCCACTAATAGAGTCAAGGCTATAATTGCCGCCAGGGGTGCATCTACTAAATAGTGGCTTGAGGGCATGAATACAATTAGTTATTTTGTTTTGTGTGTTTTTGTCCAAAATTAAGATAATTTGTAGAGATTTGTTTTCAGTTTTATATGAAGTAGTACTTCTTTTGATCAATTTCATCAAGCCTGATTGCTTCGACTGTGATTCAGAGTCAAAAAACTAAAAGTGATCGAAAAGAGCGGATGGTTGTGAATGTCTTTTTTAATAAGTGATGTTCTTTCATGGGATTGGCAGTCTTGATTAGAAGCAGGTGTTCTCTTAGACTGAGGTTTTGTACAGGAAATTCTCGTTAGCTTCAGATGTTGATGAAGCCCCTGTTTTGTCTTTGAGCTTCAAGCCTGCTTGGGAAGTCTTGGTCGGTCTTTCAGCTTGTCTTAATTCCTCCTCTATGTGTGCCTTCCCACCAGTCAACATCATAGAGGGATTAGAGACTATTTCTAATGAGTCCAGTTTGTGCTTTTTTGAGTAAATCTCTGTGCTTCTCTTCCATCAGCCCAGCTCTTCCTCATGCTTACTTTATCTCTCTAGTCAGTTCTTCTCCTCTGCCCCCCCACGCACCCCCTCCTCTGTCCCCCGTCCCACCCCTCCCTCCTCATCCCTTTACACAGTGCATCATTTGAAGAGGTGAGGCTGTTGAGCGCTTGGAGGAATAAAAGTGATTTATGAATGGGCCAGCCTACCTGGGTGCTAGAGGGGGAAGCCAGTGGCAGCAAGGCTTTCTGATCCAGCAGCCCATTGTTCCCTCCAGCCTCACTGCAGGGGAAGCTCCTCTGCCTCTGCTGCCTCTGATCTTTTACCGTGCCTTACTGGCGCCGCATGTTACCATTAAGTGACTCACAAACTGCACAAATACCGATGCACTGCAGGGCGCACACACACACGCTCACAGTAGTACTGCTTACAATCTATGTTTATTTATATGGCCACTCAGGCAAATGTGCACAACAACGTGCGCAGGTTATGTTGTCATGCTCGGACTGAATTAGTCTCTTATGATTGTGCGCTTTCATTTTTCCAGAATTTAGAGGTTAGTACAAGAGAGGACAGCCAGATGCACCAGCCAAAAACCCTATCGATAAAATAAAGAGAGGTGACAGGGAAGGTGTCGTAGCTGCTGAGGACAATGTATGAGTTTCTTCTTGTCACCATATGCTCGCATGCATATACACGCCGCTCACTGCCATTCATTCCAGCTTTACACAATGGTAGAATATTGGAGTGTTGCTGGGTAAAATTGAGGAGAGAGGTCACTTAGGCAAAGTGGTTTTGCTGTTTCCGTGTTAATCTGCCGTGTATGTAATCTTGTGGTGTTTACAGAGTAATATATGATAATTCCTGATTGCAGGATGGTGGGGAGGTGATAAACTTGGTCAGGGGAAAGGGTATACGCAGGTGCCCAGCTGTAATTCATTAAAAGATAACTGATTGCAGAGATATGTCAAAGTATCCTGTGGAAATGCACTTAGTGAGCTCTTGTAGCACACGTTGGGAGGTAATATCTCTATGTTAGACAGTCATCATAACATACTCCGCAGTGTGCGGCCTAGAGAGACGGATCCCACTGATTTATTATTTGTAATTACAAATGTCTCCATAGTATTATCTGTTATTATGTTCACTTGTTCAATTAGAGGCTGCATTATGTTGCTGTAGCCTATTCAAGTTAAATTACACACTGAAGAGTGCACCAATAAAAGATGCAGTGCAGTGACTGGTCCGTTCAGTGAGCCTGGGTACCAGTTTGCTGCAGCATGCACTGTGACTTAATTGAAAAGCCGGCCAATCCTAGAAGCCGTCCCAGTGTCCACCTCTGTATGCGCTGGGACCAGTCCAACAGATCAGCCAGAGGACAAGCTGATACAAGCCCCAATCCCCCTGTGACCAATCAGAATGCCTACATATCCTCCTAGGGCTGGGCCAACAGTGGCTCTGAGCCAATAGATAAGCTCAGCCATGCTGTAATGCTCTGTCTGTCCTGTGGCATGCTGAAACATTGAGTCCTGGCTGCTATGTTGCTATAGCACATGTTGGGGGAAGGATGGGTGGGGGTAGCAGAGGGAGGGAAGGATGGATGGATAGAGGAGGAAGCGAGAAAACAGGGGATCAAGGGATGGATGGAGGGAGAGAGAGGGAGGGCTACATCCCTTACTGAAGGGACTCAAGGACATAAAGAGCTTTTGGGAAAGTGACTATAGCATGCAAAGAGAAAAGCTTGCATTGTGGAGCCACTATAGGCACTGATGGTATGCTTTTTCCCCACTTGCCAAACCTAGAAAGAGCAGGATTTATTTGTGGCACTTTAAGTGCCTCAGCAATGCAGGTAATAAATATGACAGAGCAAGGTGAAATACTTCCACAGCACAGCTGTCAGGCATCTTTAATATTTTCTCCCCCCTCCGTTTAAACAACAAATTTAGTTTATCTATTTACTTGATGTATTGGCATAAGTAATAGAATTTATTTTTGTGTTTGTGTGTGCTTTAACATCAGTGATGGCACTTTGGTTCATGATTTTAATGAGACACTGAGAAGCAGGCGACATTTTTCTTAGCTGAGTGAATGCATGTAAAACATCAGTATAAACCTTGCAGGATAGTAAATATGGTTTCACACAACACAAAACTCAAAAAAAACATGTCACAGTACACTTTTAACTAGCTTGGCACCTGGCAAGATTGAATGTATTTATCTTTTTACATGTATTGATATTTTGTACTTCATAGAGCCTGACTATATAAATATAATATTGAAGATATACGTACACGCACATAATAGAACTGTTGATATTGCCTTGGATCTTAATCAGGGTTGTCTAGATCATGCTCTTTGTGGTCCCAGCCCAAGTCTTATAATTCAGAATATCAATACAGAGCCTGATGTTTTGTTTTGTTTTTTAATTTATCAAACTTGCAGGTTTGAGTTTTGTGATTTTTAAAAAATCATGTTCACTTTATGAAAGGGTATGGTACAATGTGGCCAGAACTTCTTCTCAGTATCCAATGTGTAGATATTAGCTGTTTTCACTTATAAAACTTCTGACAACGTCCAGAAAATCTGGTTAGCCTTTCACACAAGAGCACACATCAAGAGCTTGTCCGGTTCAGCTGCTTTGTCGCCAGCTGTGTTATCTCTTAATCAATATTACGTGTACCGAAGTATCCGCATTATCAACTAAATAGTGGAAAGTAACATACAGGCAAGCAGAAACCGTAGCAGCTACACTAAATTCAGAACTTGTGTTAGGAGCTGGCAAGGGTAAAGTGTCTTTAATGTCTGGGTCGACTGATTCGGACATTTGCGTTATATACGGCACCTCCAGGTTTTTGCCCAGAAAATTTCAGGGTAGCAGTCTACGTTTGAAAGGGGCTATATACAATTTTTGTCAACGTAAGGGTTATTGGTAAACTAATGGGCTCTGAGGGACACATTCAGGTCGATGTTCACATCTAAACCGAGCTTAGCTGTTGAATAATGCAGGACATGTTACCTTGGTAACCTGTACGGACGCTGAAGTCTGTGGCTCCCATGTAAATGCAGTATGACAGGTCAAGGGGATAAGGATTTGTGTTTGTTTGTGTCGTTTGGTGTGCTTGCGCATGTGTGGATGCTTGAACATGCAAAGAATACTAAGGAAAATCAACAATGGCGCAGCAATTTCTTTGCAGAAAGGCATTACATTATTGGGATTAGGCAGAGTAGCTTACGCGGGGAGAAAATCTCCGTTGCTCTATATGTAGGATCTGTGTGGAGTACGTTCACGTTTCTATGGAGCCTTATCTGTGTAACGTGTAGTACATTCACACAAGCTTCATTCCCCCGCCATTAACAAGTTGGCTGTTAGACATTTTCTGTGCTGCTCTGGGGCATATGGCCTGTTGTCTCAGTGCTTAGGGGAGGCAGTAGCTGATACAAGGCCCTTTGATCCCTATTATTTCCCACTGCAAACAATAGATTTTAATTACCAAACCGCTCTTTCAGCTGCAGCTTCTTCCTCGGCATGTGTGCCTAGAAGTGTAACTGCTGAGGAAGTCAGAGTCATCAGCTGCAATATGGCAGCTTGCTTTTGTCACTTTGGATCTGTTCTGCCAATTACAGTGGAAGAGAATTTGATGGGGTGTTATTCTCATTTTTCTGTTGTGTTTAAGGGGTGATACTGTTACTGCCTGCACACTGTGTGTAAAGGGACCATCACAGGTTACAACATACAGAGATGAGGATTTCAGGGGAAGTCCGAGGGTGAACATAATGTGTTTCTAGGGGCAAAAAGGTGGGAGGCAGGCCAGGGAGTGAGGGGTGATTTAAAGTGGTAGATTTGCAGTGAGACTGTAGATCATGTGAGCCTCTCAGACTGTCTGCCCATATGGTGACAGTGTGGGACGCTGCTGAGTGGCTGTCGATCGAAGGACCTTCAGCACGGCTGAATTCTCCTCCGCTCTGCAAAACCCAGAGTCAATCCCTCGGTTCTATTTACCGCTTTGTACCCCAGTGTGGGGTTGCAGTAAATTTCACGAGGCGCGAGCAGGCCTGATTTTGTTTCACAGAAACTGAAAGGAACTTTATAATCACAAAGCGGCCAGTATCTCAGCAACAACGAGAGAGTCATTGTCAGCCAGAAATGAAGCAATGGCTTCACAGATAAGAGGTAATTTAGATGCTGTTGGTTGTGTGAGCTTATGACGAAAAACCTGATAACAGTTTAATTGACGATGACGTGATGTCTTAACATAAGGACAGCTGATGAACTTGCAATAAAACATCGACGTATTAATGTTGTAACTCGGGGTCTTCCGTAACACAGCCTGAGGCCAAGATGGTACACAACAGAGCAGAGCACGGGGTAAACAAGTTTTGCTTTGAGTCCATCTGCGTAAAAAGCAACCAAGCCTCCAAAAATGTCCCCAAGACAAATTTCAGAACCCGACCAGCGTAGCGGAGCTGCTCCCAGTGCCTATGACGTATCACCGTGTTCAGCTGCTTCACTGTAAATTCAGTTCTCTCTGCTGTAAGGCTTTAACTGTCGCGGCACAAAGTGTCGATCAATATCATCTCTAAGCCTTGGGCTATACAAAAACACACTGAGAATGTGTTACGTTACCCATAGGTTTCCAAAGGGAGCTTTTAAAGCCTTGGTTTGGGTTCTCACTGCCATCTTTACAGTTAAAGGGGCCATTTGCTTCTAGTAAAGCAGACTAATGAGCTCAGTTGCTCACAACAGGGACAGTGGATGAGCACAAACAGCATCAGAGGTATATTGGTATATCAAAGTGCAGAAGTGTACATATTGACAAGTAGGTTGTGTTTTCACTAATTATCTTTCTGTATTATCATCAGAGAGAAAATCTGTATTTGAAGCAGTAATGTGGATGGGCAGTGATCTGTAGCATGTTCCAGGGGGCTGTTTGTAGAAAAAGGGAGTGAGCTGGGTCAGATGGGTTGGAGATGATTTCCTTTGCGCTGTTAGCAGCTTGTTTGAAGTGCTATGACTGTAATGATTGGAAAGAGAGGCTGGTGTGTGGATGCTCAGATGACAGCGCTCTCAAGCCTGTTTGTATCTTTGGCTGATAAGTGATTTGAGCCACAATTTTCATTTTCTCTGCCTTGTTTCGTATACTTTGTAATCTGTCAAGTCAACCATTTGAAATGCTATTACCAAATCCTTTTGCGTTGTCAAAGTGTCTTCACTCCCTTATGTCGGTCTTAGGTAAACTACTTGTAAGTCATTTCCATAAAGCAGGTTCATTCTGTTCTGTTTTATCAATATTTATTCAACTGTCTCCAGCTTTACATTAGTCACTGACTTAAAATGAATGCACGACCTATTTAATAATGATCCAGGCCTACCCAAGCCTGTGCGAAAAGTGATGTTCAATAATTATATGGTTGTTTTATAGGCAAAAAAATGCTCATGAGTGTTTATTTGAAATGCATGATGTATTCTAATATAATCTGCATGTCCTTGCTTTATCTTTTATGTCATTCTTCGCTTTTTGGGTAGAAGGATGTATATTATGAGTATTATGGCCGGGGAAGAAATGAGAATGAGGTTTTTTCAAGGTGCCGAGGAGAATAAAGAGCAAAGGAAGAGTAGCACGGGAACATAATTGGGTCATCTCGAACCAATGGGACATTAACGCGCCATTGGGCTTCTCTGACTGTCTTGCTGCCTCCTTCTTCATAAATTGCCATGAATCAGGACACCCCATAATACCAGGTGATTTAAGGCTAATTAAAGCTAAGCCTTTACAGGCACCCACCCACTTCCCCAAATGGACAGACAACTGTACCTGAGATATTTGAAAATGCACCTGTCGTCTCCCGAACAACCTTCAAGGCACCAGCAATGGCTTTAGTGATAACCAAAACATCATAGAAATGCACCCCATTCCCGTCTTACCCCTTCCCGGTTTATGCAAATAGTCCTTAATAAAAAGCATGCTCACTCAGGGGCCTCAGGTGCAGGCAGGCTGGGGAAGGTCACATTGTAGGGGAAATTATTCTCTTCACGGCATGGTAATGAAAGCCTTTTTTATCGAGCGGAGCCAGTGAGGTTCTTGTCCTCAGCTCTCTGCTGCACTGCTGGCCTGGACGCTACCTGTGTTTATTTACTATGTCCACAGCAGGTCGGCCAGTAGCTGTGGGACGGCCCCGACAGCGCCAACTGGTAACTAATTGCTTCTCGGGGTGGAGGGATGGCCAGGATGAACTTTTAGAGAACTTAAGTTCAAGCAGTTATATTTGCATGGCAATTACAGGCTACTTAAATTATTTGTCACGTCCAGTATCTTCTGTGTTATTTAGTGCTAGCGCTGGATTTGACATTTAAGTTCCCATATTTGTGTTGAGGTTATGCTCGTTTAATTTTCACATACACATTTTCAACAGAAATAAGCATTAAACCAACATTCCAATTAAAGCAGCTTTTTTGAAGATCGGTGAAATCCTAAACAGTTTTATGACTCGAACCTTCCCAGCTGCCACCGATTTAGGGACTGTGTGCCTTCTCACATGATGGAGAGCGCCTCCCTGCCCGGAGTGGAAGGGGGGTTCCATTTGGAAGCAGTGTGTTGCATTTGTGAATGATTTGTTGGGAACAGGGTTCACTATTTCAAAGGACCTGAAAGTATTGATTCTGTCCCGGATAAGCTGACACCTCATGTATCGTCTGAAGTCGTCTCATCTCGAAAGGCTGTTCCAAGAAGGACTCTGCCTCAGGGAGAAAAAATCCTTGTGGTGCTGGGTAACGAATATATAGATAAACCTCACTGAAAAATGTGACCAGTTCCATGAAGGTAGTGTGTATAAGGTTAGGCAACTCAACGTAAGGCCCGCTGACTATCTTTTTTTCCCCAAGTTGTCATGGAGTTGGGTCTTTTGACATGCCAAATTGCAAATGCATTGTTTTGTGTTTGCAAAAAAGTTTAATACTTAAAAATTACATATTTACCATCTGTCTCCCATCACCAGCAAAGGAAGACAGATCAAGCGTCCAACATACATCCCTGTGCTGAGTTTAAAGGGTGTCCAACTTCACATCTTGTGTCTGTAAATTAGTTGTCAGCCTCCCGTCACCATGAATGGAACCAAGCGTCTTGGATTCACCTAACAACAAATGATCGAGAAAATCATATCATCATCCACAGATTAAGACTGCCTGATAGAGATGAAAGCCGGTAAAATAACTTTAGTAAGTTAGTCAGTTCTTTATTCATGATTGTGCACTAAGGTCAAGAATGAACTTTGATGGTCAAAAACATCTTAATTTTTTAAGTACTGGAGTATGTGGAAAATTTGTACCCAGATCTGACTGTTTGATCATGTAAAAATTATGATGGTTGCAAAACTCTTTTTCAGTATTAGTTTCATTAAGCATTTTATTTTCCCTGGGCAGGCAGCACCTTTTGTTGACTAATTACCAATGCAGAATCTGGATCTCCTTTCTTGAGCTTGAAGCCTTAGTTAATAGATGATGGTATGCCAAACACGTCTCCTACATCAGAGTAACCATATGTTTGTGCGCAGCCATTAATCTCAGGCTGGATGTTGACTGTTCCCTTTTTGCCCTGTCCTACCCAAGTTATTGTCCCCCGACTCTCACTTCCTGTTGTAATAACGGCTACTGACCACCACACAGATGGCTGTCAGCCAAGCGAGGGCAGCAGAAGGGCCCTGTCGACCCCTACACACTACCATACATACAATGACAAACGCCAACACACACAGAGCTGTGGGTGTCAGAGAGTGTCCTGGTCAATGACAAATTGCAGCCCAAGACAACAGGCTCCCGTGTAACTCTCCTGAGGGACTCTTGAGATCTCTCACAGGGTGACCCAGTTCCATCATGTCTCCCCTTCTACCTCTCTCCTCTACTGTTCCCTCTCCTCAGCTGCACATCCTCCTGCATTCACACAGACAAAAGCACTGGGTTTAAAGTTCAGTTGCAATAAGGCGATCCTCACTTGACTCGAAATATCGTTCAGCTTCTCGTGGCAGATAAACCTGAGTTGTCTAAATGTTAACTCCCAGGTCATGTCAGTGTCTTCTGCTCAGTAAAAGGTCTGCAGCCGGAGTTGCTCTGACTCTTCTTCTGTCTGCCGCTCAACAACCTACCTCAGGGGCCAGCACGTAGTTTCTCTCATGCCCCCCTTTAGTCTCTGCTAACATCACTTACCCAAGAGATAGAAAAAAAGCAACTAGGATTTATTTCTTGGTTCTTAATTCACTCTCTTTTTTTTCTGCCTTTACAGCAAATAGCTTAACTGCAATGCAGCAGTGCCAGTATGGGGCATTAATATTAATGTCCGCCCATTTTGCCCAGCGTGGCAGGGAGCCTGTCAATCTAGACTTCTATTGGAGGGGCTCCCTACACCAGCAAACACCTGCCCAGCACTGATGTGCAGGCTTCTGACACTAGAAGGCGCCAGTCAGCCCCTATAGTGTAGCAGGCGTGATTTTATTGGCCGCTGGTTCAGCATATAGGAGATGTTTCCAGCCAATCCGGAACGCACAAATGTTCTATATTGCACCAATAGGAGGAGGAAAATGGGCACAAAAGAACAAAGGCTTTATGTGGGACAATTGCCCTTGATTGTGATGGAAACTGTTGTAGTTAAGAAAAGGAAACTGCATTTCTGTATTGCCTATCCATCTTACTTGAAAGCAAGCTAAAAGAGTGCTATGTTTAACCGCTGAGAATAAGTTTTATGTTATAGCTTCAGGCAAGAATCTGATGTGGCAAGGTCTTTTCTTGAATAATTTGCTTGTTTAAGTCTCAACTCATACCCAGTGGGAGAACCATGGATGAAATGACTCAAAAGTCTCCCCTGATATGGTAAATCTACATCACGCAAGCAAATAATTCTTTGTAACAAAGGCGACACATTATGAATGTGAGATTAGGCAGAATGGGTGCGGTTGCTATCACATTTAAGCAGTGCTCCTCTGCATTAAGTGGTTGAAGATAGCTGCAAGCAATGCAGGTGTGTGTGTGTGTGTGTGTGTGCGTGCGCGCGTGTGTGTGTGTGTGTGTGTAAGCCTCTGTGCAATGAGAGAGGTAGAGAGAGAGAGCGAGGGAGCCTGGGATCAGTGTGCTGCGCTGTTCATCACTGCAGCAGTACACCAGCCCCGGATCTCTGTCCGTGCAGAGGTGCTGACTGGCTGCCCCCCTGCCTCTCTGCCCCCTTTTTCTCTGCTTTCCTCAAGAGGGTGTGCTGATGATGCTCTCTTTCATTACTCCAGAAGGATGGAGACGAGCTGTAGGTTTAGCAAAAACCCGCAGGGAACCAGCCATCCTGATTGCCTTCAGTCTTAAAGCCTGCCAGCATGTTGGTTTGCATTTCTTTCTTTTCTCTGTCTTAATAGTTAACCGTATCCATTGATTGTGCAGGCTGTGGCCTTTTCTGCTCAAGGCTGGAGCCCATTTCCTCCCTGTACTGCTTCAGACCCTGTTTACCTTACTGTAAACACTATAGTGCTCGCATGGGGGCTGTTCAGCCATATCAAAGTCAGAGTAAAATCAGCTGCCTCCTTTTGTCGCAGTTCAAAGATATGCCCTGCATGATTATTCAGGGTTAATCAAGGTCAGAAGTGTTCCCTCCCGCGTTGCTGTTTTGAAGCTTATTGAAGGTACATTGTGTACCTAACTACAGACAAGATACAAGAACAGTTCAAGGAGCTGTCTCTATAGTCACTTGTTTCGTATTCCATAGTATTTGCACAAATAGAGGAGAAGAGTTTAGTTTGCAGCCTTAGTTTCTTATCACATATCCTTGACTGATGCACTGGTCATACATTAAATTGAGTATTATTTCACAGTGTTCTCTTGTACCATAAGCCTGGATCTGTGCCCAGGGGCTAAAGCAGGAAGAGTAGGAAGAGAGGTAGGGGACAAAGAGATATTAGATCATTTTAAATGCTAAACTAAAGCTGCCGTGAAGCCTAGTTGACTTAATAGGAGGTTATTTGTTAATCCACATGTATTTATTTCTAATTACAACTGTATTACAGCTCGAATACCTCATGCAGTCTTTTCCTCCTGCATTTAATAAAATATCTAAATGTGTGTGGCTACCTTTTTACTAGTAAAACAGACAAGTCTCATTTCTTTAATGAGGCTGCAGGGAGTGAGAGTCAGCTTCCCTCTTTATCCCCACTGTGACACTGTGACTCCCTCTCAGCCTTCCTCTTGTACAGCCGCCTTTGCAACCACGTCTCTCTGTGGCACACATCCTTTAAATGACCTTCAGTGGCACAGAACTGACTGGCTCTTTTCACTACACCTAGCCACCTCTGTTAAACAGCACTGTTTAAACAATGGATTTTTTTTCTTCGTCCTTCCCACCCTGTCTGTTTCTTCCCCAGGAGGAGACTTGAGTGAATGCAGCTAAATCTTGTGTAATTACCATTTTGCCTCCCAATGATAGGCGCTTTTGCGCATCATCAAGGGAAAAGTGGCTTCCCTTTTTAACAGAGGAGATGGTAGGGGCGACGGGTACTCTAAAATAACACACAGCACTTGTACCGCTCAAAGCTTGATGTAAATAACACTCTGCTTTGGAAAGCAACTCCTCCCTTAGTTGATTTAGTATTCTTGTCCCCATGTGTAAAAATGGGATATGCTCCGCTTGGGGAAAAAAAAAGTGTATTGGAATATGCTTTGTATCAGCAGTACAGACGCTGCGATGTGTTTGCTTACAACAGCTTGTGTCTGGCCATAAGCTATCATACAGTGCGGGAGGCATTGATTAATTTTGGCAGTTTACATCACGAACCATCAAATTAACTGTACTGTCTGTACCTTCTCTGGCTTTTTCCATCATGCTTCACAGCCTAGCTCATTTAACACTCACTCTTCCCCCCTCTGTCTCTCCTCTGTGCAGCGCCATGCGTGTGTTGCTATCCAAACTGCCGAGGCCTTGGATTGTAGACGAGAAGAAGGATGACGGTTACACCGCACTGCACCTGGCCGCCCTCAACAACCACGTGGAGGTGGCTGAGCTGCTTGTGCACCAGGTAACAACACACCAGCATTCACGCACGTATAAATAGCTTATTTTAATGCAGGCTTAATCACTTAATGTAATAATAAAAACAGTTATTCATTGTCTATAGGAGACCTAAAGCAGCCCAAAGCATTGCTGCATCCTCTCAGCCTGCACCCCTAGCTGTCCCTGACTACAGACCATTAAGAGCAGCTTCCACTGCACTCCCTGCAGCCAGCAAGCTGTAGACCACTTGAAGCAGCTATAACTGCCATTTTTTTTATTGAATCCATACGGTTCACAGGGCCTCCAGGGGTATTCTTTAGTGCTGTTGGGCCCTCATATCCTCCTCCTCTTGCAATCACAGCTTCATGCTCTTTTTTTCCCTTCTGAGATTGCAGGTTTAACTCCCCAAAGCCTAAAACATGCAGGAGTTTACAGCAAAAGTCACCTGACCAGGTGGGAACTGGGTTAATTGGGATATGGTGCAGGGCAGCAACGTTGCTGCAAAATTCCAACGCATGAGCGCTCGCTGTGCAAGCCTCCTTTCAGCAGGGACGGCCTTTTTTCCCAAGTCCCTGCAATGGGCTGGCTCGCAGTGATGGCTCAGCTTTCTATTCAGAAATTGCAGCACACAAGGTGCACTGCAGATTCCCTGCCAGCCAGCCAGCCAGCCAGCCAGCCAGTCAGTCAGTCAGTCAGTCTTATTACTTGGGGATTTCACACACTGCCTGATCACAATGCTTATCTCCCCTCCACATCTCCTCAGCTGAGGTGTTCGCAATTGGAAATGACAATCACATGCAGCGTTATTGTTGGATGCGTTTTTTCTAACCCCCTAGGTGATAGTTTGTTGGTCGGCGGGGTTGAAGGAAGGAGGTTCAGTCATGGCACATAAAGCCAGAATAGTTGTTTGAATCTTTCATCTTCTGAGCTAGCATTTATCAGACTTTTTTTTTTATTTATTTAACTGTTTAATCTGTACACTCGTCTGTCATATGCACATGCACATATGTGATTTATTATTATGGTTGTTGAGATTTATTGTGTGTGTTTGCCTCTCTCCTGTTTCCCACCTCCCAGGGCAATGCCAGCTTAGACATCCAGAACGTCAACCAGCAG
This sequence comes from Acanthopagrus latus, assembly GCF_904848185.1. Lineage (NCBI taxonomy): Eukaryota > Metazoa > Chordata > Actinopteri > Spariformes > Sparidae > Acanthopagrus > Acanthopagrus latus. The sequence continues at coordinate 16,052,229 of NC_051059.1, read as the reverse complement.
ACTGCATTACATCTGGCTGTGGAGCGTCAACACACCCAGATAGTCCGGGTTAGTGGGCCCTTCTCCTTTAATTTGCTTTCTGTGATATTTATTTTCTCCTCCTTTTCTCACTCACATCCACCACAAACTGAAGATCCTGCCTCGAGTTATCTCTCCGTCACTCCCTCATTCTGTACTAAACATAAAAGGGAGTAGAACAACATCAATGCAGCAGCACATTTAATTTGCACTAGCGGATGTCCTGCAGTTGAATGAGGTCCTGCTTCAGATTGATGCTGTGCAGGGAAAATGCTCTCTGAGGCAGCGTCTTGGTTAGAGTCATCTGGATCGAGATTGCCACGTTGCCATCTTGTGGACTCGAGAAAAAATGCACTCCGTAATTGGGTAATACAGCACTGAGGCAGTTCATTGTAAGCAGCAGCCTTATAAATCAGCACTGTGGCATTTGCATTGTAGCATAAAATTTGTTTTATGGTTGTTGTTAGAGCGTTTGCCCGTTTGTGTGATTATTTATGTGTTATTCTTAACAGCTGCTGGTGCGTGCAGAGGCCAAGCTTGATGTGCAGGACAAGGACGGGGACACACCGCTGCATGAGGCACTGCGTCACCACACACTGTCCCAGTTGCGGCAACTACAAGATATGCAGGACGTCAGCAAAGTGGAGCCCTGGGAACCCTCCAAGAACACAGTACATATACATCTATTATTAACCTTCCTGCTCCTCCCAGATTATAGTAATTTACTTGGGTCAAGGTTCCTGAAGGTATCATAAGGCATCACAGAATTGAGGATTTCAAGAGCCAAGAGATGCAAGAAACCAATAAACTAAAAAGTTGAATTGTATACGCTGGTATATATCTGTTACACAACTATGGTGCAGATACAAAATAAAAAAATAAATGTTTTAGGTCAAAGTAATGACATTTTTGTTCTCCAGTGTCCAGTGGCCCAATCTGGACACTGGAGATCTGTATTTTAGGAAATGTGGCACCTCATTAAGCTGATTTGATTCAATTTAACATCCCCAAATATTTGTGGCTAGAAGACAATACACAAAAATCACACTAATGCATGTAATGAAAACTTTACACTACCTGTAATTGCTAGACTGACACTCTTGGCCCTTTAAAACCCCCAGTTAAAACCAATTCCTTCCATATTCTACACCTCCTTTTTCCTAATGAGGCCAAAAAGCATAATTTAAACCCTGTATAAATTGGACAAGTGGGCAGTGTAACATGTTCCCTCCTAGGAACAGTTTATGCCACTTTAATACACAAGCCGTGTGTTTGAGACAGGACAGGGTACCTGCTGCAACAAACTGCAACATTTCTCCAGGAGATTTTGTCATATCCACTTCTAACTATTTTTGACCTTTCTGAATCCTCTTTCACTGAACTGATTGGACTTATTTGACATGTGAGACAGGTTCAAGTTCGTATAAGATGTCAAGATAGAGATACAAAAGTTTCCAGAAACCTCTATAAACATGGAAAGAACACTGCAGTCACCTCTGTTAAGACCTGCATACTTGTCCCTTATGGCCACATCAGTGATTAGACAATGTAATGAGGTCATGGCATTTAGCTTTTATGATTTTGGGTGATTGTGCTCCGAGTCGTCTAGGCAGCATTCTGCAGGATACACCTGTATTAAAATCAGTATGTGAACCCACTTGCCCGGTGTGTGAAAAATGATGACGGATCACATTTAGACAGGAAGCTGCATCACCGGACAGCCCAGTCTGCACCGGCCCATCACTCAGACAGCAGCCAGACACGAGCATGGAGCAGTCAACCAGCTCGCTGCCGCCTCTTGACCAGCCTGAATGAGCTTGTAGAGGCCAACAGGGGCATGTCAGTCCTGAACCCTCTGTATGTTAACAGCACATCACTAATGCCTACAGGGGATGAGTTAAAGGCTACAGAGGCGAGACTTACCTTACCTGTCACCTTCTGTCTCCCTCCTACTTCTTTCTCCTCTCCTCCTCTGCCGCCTCCTCTCTTCTGTGCCCTCCCTGGTTCCCCAGCAGAGGAGCGGAACAGACAGACAGTGGACCTAATTGAGATATGTGCAGTTGGGTCACTCTCCCATAGCCCACCCACCCCGTTCAAGAATGAGAATTGAATTAACCGGCCCGATGGCTCCATCAGCAGAGATGTAAAAGCTACTGGTTGAAGACAATCAGACATGGAAGGCCAAATTGCGAGAGAGAAAGAGAGGGACAGGGAGAGGGAGAGAGAGAGAGAGAGAAAGACAGAGAGAGTGTCTTTGAGTTGGGGTAGATTCAGTGAGGTGATGAGCTGGAGGAAGGACAGAAAGGCGAGGTAGCTAATGGGATTTTGGGTGGGGGTGATGGGGTTACACTGCCTGACAGCCTTCTCAAGATGTGTCTTTGATTTGCCAATTAGTGGCGATCTGACAGAATTTTGATCTTTTTCTGAAGCCATATAAATAATGTTCAATAAAGTCACGATCCTTTACTCTTCTCACTCTGTACATTACTGGTTTAGGTGCCTGTTGTGGAGACACAACACTTCCCACTGTATTCAATCTTTTCTCTGTTTTTCTGTGTCTACCTGCAGTTAATCATGGGCTTGGGCACCCAGGGGGCAGAAAAGAAGAGCGCAGCATCCATCGCCTGCTTCCTTGCAGCTAACGGAGCGGACCTGACCATTCGTAACAAGAAGGGCCAGTCCCCTCTGGACCTGTGTCCCGACCCCAGCCTGTGCAAGGCTCTGGCCAAATGCCACAAAGAGAAGAGCAGGTAAACATCCCTTAAAGGAATAGTTTTGACATTTTGGGAAATACACCTATTGGCTTTCTTGCCAGGAGTTAGATGGGAAGATCAATACCACTCTCATGTCTGTCTGTTAAATATGAAGCTGGAGCCAGGAGACTGAGAGCCAAGTTTAGCCTGAAGACTGGAAACAGGGGGAAGCAGCAAGTGTAGTCTGTTGTTGTAAGTCGATTCGGTCACAATGTAATGTTGCTCCTAAAATGTCCAAAGGTAACAGAAAAATTGGCATTTTTACCAAGCCTTCATCAGGCTATGTCAGCTCTTGTCGACTGCTTTTCACCTATCTCTGATACAAAAAGAGAACAAATAATTTCACATTTTTGTATTTTAAAAACACGTTCATACCGGCTCTGTTGCTCTACTACTAGCATGCTAGTCATTCTAGTGATCCTTTTTCCACAGCGACAGGTTAAAAATAACAGTAAACAACCAGGATAGGAGTTATGTCGTTATGGTGGGTTCTGAAATGGGGAAAAAGTCCAAACTGAGTGATTACAAGTGAAACAAAAACGCTCTTCAGTGAAATGGCTGCTGCATTCCTTCTGCAGCTTTTAGCCATGCTTAATAGCACCCACACCGTCTCTGGTCTGAATGCAGCCCAGGACAAGATGTAGTGAGTGAAGTTGTATAATTAAATGTTCCATAGCTCTGATTCTTCAAAAGTTAATTTATTTTTGTAGTTGAGTTCTTGACAAGCATAGTTTTTTCATTTTTTGACCATTTTGCCAAAGAATTGAAATTCAGTGCTTTGATGTAATCTGTCAAACCAGAGATATCAGAGTTGTTAATTACCAATATAAAGATAAATATGTGAAATCAGTTAAAGCAATTTTGCTTTATATTATTGGCTTGATTTATCAGCTATAATTTAATCATCTGAATAATGCATAATGCATTTCCCATTATCGGCCAATAATTTATTAGCTCAATTTATAGCTTACATCCCTAATTCAGACCTAGATTTTTATATGCAGTTCATTATTTTAATCAGATTTTCACATTTATGTTGCCAAATCATACTGACATTTAGAATGGAAAGACACAGGGAAGAACATGATGAATTTGCAGGATTGTTTTAGTGCTTTTTGGTGTGTTCTTACTGCAGTGACTGTAACAACACCTGCAAGAGAAAAAGGAAGAAAGCACCATCTCGAAAAATCAATGATTTCCTGTCTTTGCTAAAAATGTTTCATGTAGGGAAACACGTTTCCTTGTTCCCTTCTACTCCGTCTCTCCCTATTTTTAGTCTCTCTCTGTCTCCCCCTATTTTCTTTGTTCTCTGTCAGCCTCTCGTTTTTCTTCTAAGCTCCTCTGCGCTCTCTCTCACACACACACACACACACACACACACACACACACACTCACCGTGGTTTTTATTCTCAATGTTCCAGTGGTCAGGTGGGCACCCGCAGCCCGTCTCTGAACAGCAACATCGAGTCACTGGAGGAGTGTATGGTGTGCTCGGACATGAAGAGAGACACTCTGTTCGGGCCCTGCGGACACATCGCCACCTGCTCCCTGTGCTCACCTCGTGTCAAGAAGTGTCTCATCTGCAAGGATCAGGTCCAGTCAAGAACCAAGGTATCAGACGCGATACTGTCTGTCCCACCCAGAAACACACGCATGAGCAGAAGAGGAGCGGACACTTTGACTCCTCTTTGTTGTTCCATTTGTCTCTCCGCAGATCGAGGAGTGCGTTGTCTGCTCTGATAAAAAGGCAGCCGTTTTGTTCCAGCCCTGTGGTCACATGTGCGCTTGTGAGAGTAAGTTAGAGACACATTACAACATCAAACATAACCCTGACATTTCACCACTCACTGAAATACTCTATTATATAGAATAAACTCTGCGTCCGTGCCTTAACAACGTGCACTCTGTCCTTACCAGACTGTGCTAGCCTCATGAAGAAGTGCGTACAGTGCCGGGCTGTTGTGGAACGCCGCACCCCCTTTGTTCTGTGCTGTGGAGGGAAAGGTATGGAGGATGATGCCGCTGATGATGATGATGATGATGATGATGATGATGATGACCTTAGTGAGTGAATCTTCCACACATTCCCTTTTAATTCCCTCTACCCTTTTTTTTTTCAAATTTCTTTCTTCTTTTTTAGTTTCCACTTGTTTCAGTACTATCTGCTTTAGCCCTTTTTATCTTTTGCTTTGTTGCTGCCTTGCTTATGCATTTTATTCCTTTGTTTACATCACTGATATGTTGTTGTTTTCTCATCCTTGTAGAGATGTTAGAAATGTAGAAATTAAGCCACACGTTTGAATCAGTCGATGTTAGTTTCTAAACTGTTTTCCACCACTAGATCTTTAATCATTGCATCCGTTGTTACATTTTTAATGATGACATAATTACACAGGGAGGAGTAAAGCATGAATAGATAAATAGGTACGGTGTTGGCTGAAGATACATCTAGGGAAACTAAATGGACACTGGTTTCACAAATACTTGGCTGCCTTGTGGAAAAGTTCTCCAAAGAGAGAGGATTTTCTCTTTCGAATCATAATCTTTTCATAAGCAGGTTCTCAGAGGCCATTCCTGGATGCAGTTTTGCTGACCCGCACTGAATAATACAATAATGTCAGAGAACACAGCCAACCTTATTACCTTATTCATGTTTCTGTGGCCTCTAAAAAAAGTTTGACTAATCACATTCGCTTAAAATGGATGGACTTATTTGTGAGCATATGCTAAGTGCCCTGTAGCCATAATGATATATGCATATTAATACCCACCTGAAAGTGCAAAAAGAACTGCATTATAATGCATCCGTTGTCAAGAAAGACACAGAATGATATGTTTTTTTGCTGAAACAGCTCACAAGCATGTTTTGTAACTGGATGTCATCAATTTTACCCCAAAAATATTGACACTGTCCGGTGAGTAGTGATGTAATGTAGTGTGTAAATACATTTGTTTTTGGTTGCATTCACTATCCATCATCCTGTCTCCAAGTTGAACACAGTGTTATTCCTGTCGTGTTTTTCACATTTTATTTTGAGTTAAAAGGGAAACTGTTGTAAGTTCACTAACTCATGTTTACCCCCCGTGTTGATTATTTAACGTCCTCCACGTGTCGGCTTGTTGGCATGCAAATCTTACCTGCAGTCGCTGCCAGACGCGCAAAGAAAAAGGATGCAGTCCCCCAAACACACATACACTCATGCAAGGGGCAGCATTGATTGTTTATCTCCCTTCATCCCAGTAACACCGACCATCGATGTCTGTTGCAAAAGCAAATGTAGTGCACGAAATTCACCTGTCAGTTTGATTATTTTGGCTTCCTACTTCTCTAGTTTAATACTTTCATAATGAGCACAGGCAGTAGAATTTTGCTTTAGCATTGGCTGATTGCAAAAAGAATCACTCGCTGCTATGCATTTTAACTCTTAATCCTACATAAAAAAGACTCTATTTCCCTTTCTTTTCCTGACCACTGTTTCCAACTTGCTAGATTTCTCTTCAAATTCTTTCTCTGGACCTCCCTCAGAGGCTGTAGTGAGTAGTTTTGGCCCGCAGGCCAACTGTTGAGCTGGTGAAGTCGGCTCCTGCTATAACAATGTGACTGGTTATTCCCAGCAGGGAGCTCTAACACTATGGCAGGGGGATCGCAGGATCTTCTCCAGCCCAACAATCTGGCACTAAGTTGGTGTAAGTATACCTCTATGATCCCCTCCCTTATCAGACCCTTTTTTTTAAAGGGCTCCCCACAGTGCTGCCCTGGCCCCTGTCCCCTCCCCTTAAACCCCCCCTTCCCTTTCTCTTTCAGCAATTCACACAAACCATCAACAGTATATGCTGATACAGTAAATGTGTGATGCACATGCCAAGAATCGCACAAGTCTGGACTGGAGTCCCCAACAGGGCTGCAGTCCAGCCAGTAATACATTCAGGCAGTTTCACACTGGTATCATTATCCACGTGCATCCTGTGGCCCTTACAATGCCAGTATCGCTGTATGATGTTTTGTCCTGTGCCAGTTTATATTTCCGATAATTACAAAGTATTAAAAGAGAATGCAGTGCCAACACGGGCTGCTAGAGCCCAAGTTTTCGTCTGCCAAACATAATAAAAATCCAGAGTGCATGTGTTTGGGATCCAAGCTCGTTTCACAAAACTGGTGTTGTAAATACACTCTAGTTCCCAGCTTGTTTCGTAATGTCGGTGTGGCTGCATTTCTGTTTGATTGGCTATATAATTTTATCTTCACGAGGAGGTGAGGTTTGATGTGGCCACTGGTGCAAACTGTTAATTTGTTTAGTCTCAAGGATGGTGACTTAAATTCCCCCCCTTTTTTTTTTATTCTCACCGTGCCTTTTGTATCATTGTGTCCGAGCAGCCAGCGGAAACATCCCAGCCTTGCAGAGGGACAAGGACAACACCAATGTCAATGCTGACGTACAGAAGCTACAGCAACAGCTCCAGGACATCAAGGAACAGGTGAGGCCAAACTGAGGACTGCACTGTAGGGAAGGGACCAGCAAGTGGGGTAATCCTCCTACTGGTGTGTGAATTTACATTCAATACAGTAGCTTGAATAGTATTGATATTCAACACCACAGGGAAGAACTGGCGCAACACTGAGGGCATAACATTTGAGATTTTTATTAGAAGATTATAAAATTAGTATTTAAACTGTTCCAAAATTCAGAATTGACATGATCAATATTCACTGCCTTCTACTCCAGTTAATAATCCAATCCTGAGTTACAGTGAATGTGAAAGTGTGGCTGCACCTAGAGCTGCAACGATTAGTCTATTAGCCATATCTATTTTTGTAGCTGATTAATAGCTTGAAGAAAATGTTAAATGTTTCTTCTTAAATGTATGGCTTTGCATCATTCTTCGATTGTATGATAGTAAATGAAGACTCGTAGGATTTCAGACGATGATAAGAGCAATTAGAGGATGTCACTTTTGTTCTCTCAGCATTTTTCAGTGTTCTGAAAACTTGACATCCTGTAGAATAAACCATTAATGTGTTGAAAATAAGCATCCCTAGTCCTTCGAGTGAAAAGATGCTGGCTCCCTTTTGATTTCCTGTGTCAGTCGAAGCGTTTGGTGAGTGTCGGGTGTAGCAGTGAGGGATCCAAATGGTACAGCATATCCAAACGTTATGCATCAGTAAGATTTATTGAGATCTTTAAACGCTTAATTGAGATTTAGGGCTGCAACTTACTATTATTGATTCACCTATTGATGTGTTTTCTCAAATCTAATGAGAAAATGGTGGTAAAAGGCACATCACAAGTTCCCACTTTTAATATTTGAGGATATTGAACTTTACAAATTATGTGAAAGACATAAAATCTCCAAATCCTCATATTTGAGAAGCTTGAACCAGTAAATCTACTGCAGTCTTCCTTGATAAATGACCTAAACGAGGGCTTAATCATCAAAATTAATTTCGCTATCAGCTCATCCTTGCAGCTCTAGTGAGACAGATTTTCAACACAGCACAGAATTAAATGAGCTTTCCTTGTAGGAAGTAGTACCCTGGCTTTGCAGCATGTGCGGGGTTTAACTATAATATTGCTAACTAAGCTGGACACACCCTGTTTTTTACCTAGACACAAACCAGGTGCGGTTCGCCACCTACACAGGAAGATGACAAAAGAGCCGGTTGTGATGAACGCCGCTGTAAAATGTGCGATCAAAAGGACCTCTGGGTCGTAAAGTTTCTTTAGGAGGGCTCGGCTCAGTTATTGATTCTGTGTGTGACTTTATTACAACCAAACATGAGGTGTGATCGCTCCTCCTCGTCTGTCCGCAGACCATGTGTCCGGTGTGTCTGGACCGGCTGAAGAACATGATCTTCATGTGCGGCCACGGCACCTGCCAGCTGTGCGGAGACCGGATGAGCGAGTGCCCCATCTGCCGCAAGGCCATCGAGCGCCGCATCCTCCTCTACTAGACGCACCCCATCCACCCCCCCACTCCCCCACAGACTTTCTCTTTCTCTCTTTTCTCTGACGGCCCACGCCGACCACGCCCGCAAAGCCACAATCACACCAGCTGCTGTTGCTGCTGCTGCCGCTGCTGCTGCTGCTCGACCATCCTCACAGCACCCGAGTCAGCCAGCCAAGGGTGTTATCTAATGTCTTACTCAACACAACAAATGCTCTTTTAATGGTTTGATTGTGCTTCAGATGGAATCTGTTACAAAACAAGGAAAAACATGAACTGACTTGACTCTGTCACCATCATCAAGACGCTTACATCAAGGCGTTTTTCTCTTCTCCCACCATCCCCTTTCTCTTACGTGTCATTTTCTCCGTTTTTACTTGATATGTGATGCTTCTTTTTTTCTTATTTACTCGGTGGCTCCTTCTTAGGCTCACGGCCTTGGATATTTACTTTTTTGGGCACGTCCCATTTGCAGATTTTATCCTCCAACAGCTGTGCGCATCCGAAGCGTAGAGGAGATGATGTAGAGGTTCGGCCCGTTACCTTTTTGATGTAAAGTTCTCGTGCATCTGTCGCAGTCAGTGCCAGCTGCAGTCGAGTTTTATTGTATTTGTAAATCTTTATGCACGTGTATTGGTATCAGAAGCTCCAGATGTGGATTTTAAGTACTTAATTTTTCATGACAGTATGGCAAGTTTGTGACAAATGCACCACTTAAAGGTTCAGTGAGTGTTTTTAGCTTCATGTCCGTGTTCAGTTTTGGCCCCGTTGTGACGCGCTTTACGCCGACGTCCTGGCAGGTTCGAGACCGGATGTTGGCAGTTTTGCACTAGAGAAGCTGAGTCAGGGTAAAATAAAAAGCTCTTTTCTGTGCAGTGACGAAAACACAGATAGAGCCTTAGATACACCCAGGTAGCACACCACACCCGTACTTTGTTTACCGAGCTGTACAGTGAACGATGGCGGATGTCGCAACACCCTTTCAGCTGCCCGATTTTCCAGAGCCGTTGTGTCGGAGTTCGAGAATCCAAGACGAACGCATTCAGCTTCTGTCCAGTGATCAGCCCCCCACCCCCCCTGCTGTGCCTGTTTGTTGTAAACACACATGATGCAAGACATTTCTGTAACGAAGAGTATCTTGTCACAACTTGATGTTAAACTGTTGAGACTACGTGGTATTTGTCTGACAAAAAAAATATGTACAATTCAACGAGCATTGCTAATTTACCATTGATGACTCTGTGCCATTTTTGCTTCCAAAAATCTACTTGTTATATAACTTGTATGGGGATAAGGTGCTCTTTATCTTGTATTACTTTTATTTTTTAATTTAAGTGTATTTCCTTTTTCTCAAAAAAAAGATCGACATTTATTGAGCTAGAGAGTACAATCTATTAGAACACTAAGATGAAAATGTAGAATAAATTATTTTGTATTGCTGCCCAAACAAATAGGATTTATAGGTATCACTGCCTTCCTAATATGTAGCCTCAAAAATCTCTCAAACATTCTGCTCTGATATTAATGTTGAGATTCGTTTGTGAAGTTTTTATTTGTTTGCTTTTTCGTTGGCAATAGCTTTCTAGCAATCATCAGTAGAAGCGTTTTTCTCTGAAATAGGTCTCTGTAAGCCTAATTTGTTTGTTTGTGAAGCAGAAGACAAAGAAAAAAAAAAAAAGACATTTTGTTGTCGAAAGTGTCAAATATGTTTTCACCAGTGTTTTATTTGGGAGGAAAGCTAATGATTTTTTAACAGACAGAACTTGCCTTACCTCTTTTTAAAAGGCAGTTGCCCCTGTGGAGACTCAGTGGTGGCTAGCTTGCTCCGCTATGTGGGAATTCGCAACGGCACACAAGCTTTTTCTCTTTCCTTTTAGGACTGAAAGCAACTTCTTTCTGAGTACAGTTTTGATTCTTTTCATTGATCATGATAACACTTTAAGCTAGAAGCACTAATACGCTTTATGGTAGTGTTGTCTTGTTATGGTTGTTCTGAAAAAAAAAAGCCTATTTTGTACTTTATTTTCAATTACCTGTAACTGTCCTGTTGGTAATCGGTAGTATTTTTCTTTGGCATGAATGTTTGACATATGCAGTACGACATGTATCATGGAAAACCGTTCAGTCTGTATTGCTAATAAGTGCTTTTAAAAACAACCATATAGCTGAAATAAAGTTCCAAATGAACCATGGGACATTAGAGGTTTGTTTTTTTGTTGTTGTTGTTTTGTTGTTCATGAGCTTGTTTTGTTTTTTTGGTTTCTCAGATGTATATAGCTTCTTATTTGCATTTTGTTGCTTTTCCCCTGCTGTGCAGCGTCTGCCTCACAGAGGAGACAGGCTGGCAGAGATGGGAGGTGTGAGGTAATTGAAAATGCTAACACCTAATAATGACTCAGCACCGGCGTGTGATAGGTCAGCTATGCTAATCAGAGAGAAGAGAAAGCAGTAGAGAAAACCACTCAGGGGAGATGAGAGGGACCCAAATAGAGTGATGCATCTTCTCCAGCGGGCGCCGTGACAGCGGGACATCTCACAAGACATCTCCATAGCGCTAAGAAATTATGACCAAAGGCCATTTATGTTCTAGCTCATTGACTAGTCCATTCATAACCTGGACATCTTTGGGTTTTGGCTCACGCGCAGCAGCCCTACGCAGCTGCTCATAACAAGACATTCATCATGCTGTCACCCTCCGTCAGTGCACGCTGACTGTAGGGGAGACTGTGACACCTCCTTACACCCTCTCACATCTCTAACTTGGCACAAGGCCTAGACAGTTGGTGTATAGTCCAGTGTCATGTCATTGTCATTTCATACTCAAGTACCTGTCTTTAGAACAATGGGCCCTCATGCGGTTTTTCCTGCTACAGTGTTCGACAGCGAGTGAATGGCAGCTGCTGTGGCCGGCCACTTAAAGCCCCTCTTGTACCAAGTTTCCAGGAAGTCAGCTCTGCTTCTTCACATGGTTCCATTCAGGAATGTCTGAACTTTGGTTTTATGTATTAAAGCAGCCCCAATTTCCACTGGTTTTAAGCAGAACCATCGTAATCAAGTGTGAACTGTCAAGTGGAGGGTGTTGCGTAATGCTCAACAGAGGTAAACATACAAGTAGCAAGATGGTGGATTGCTTTTTTGGTTTCCCAACCACCTAATTTAATGTCTGGGTTGGTATGAATATTAATGTTGAGTAGAAACATTAAGGTAATTATTTAATGATTCAAGACAAATTAACTTCTCCACTCATATTAACTAGATATTAATCCAGTAGTACTTGAAGGAATTTTAATATTTACAAATATTCATGAGGTAATAACACAAACTAATAACATATATAGTTATATAAGTGTATTTTACAAAACTGTGCACAGCGCAACTTTAAATCAACTTTCAGTTTCTGTAAACTGGAAACCCAGAGCTGAATAAAGTTGGACGTTTAAGTTCATGAGAGAAGCTTTTATGTCATCCACGAATGCATGGCTGACGCTGAGGATTTACTGTGAAAACTGAAATGTCCAAAAAATTGTGAAAAGTGCCCTTTATCATTTCCCCTAAACCCTTGATTTAGTTTAAAAATAATCGCGCCCCCCCCCCCCCCCCAAAAAAAAAATCTGTAGCTATATAGTTAATGCTTTAGACTAATAGATAATGTGAGTATGTAAGTAATAAAGCTTAATACAGCATCTTTCATAGATCAAGGTCACAAAGTGCTAAACAGGACAAACAATGCAACACAAGCAGCAACAGCAAAAAAAACAAACAAACAAAAAAAAAACTGCAGTTGTGTTATCAGAGCCCTCCTTGATGAGGGAACGCTGATCTGCAGCATTGTAATGCCCAAGATTTTAAAATGAGATGCTCAGTAATCACATGAGAGTGTGATATGCACCTGTCCACATACTTTTGGCCGTGTCAGAATCACTGAAAGCATGAAATTGCACCTTTAAATCAGGCTGCGGGGGTGAATGGAGCTGTTCAGGGGTGAATGTCAGGACCGGGCTGCTTGTCCATCACTGTGACTGACTGCAGACCAGCCCGGCCCTGCTGACTGACTGTCGGGGTGCTGGAGACGCCACTATCTCTCCCGATCCTGGGGAGGATCCCTGACCGCCACGCCTGCCGCTTTCAGCTGCTCGCAGACTGCAGTGTTTGCTGACTGGACTGCAGGGGTTGTTACTCCCACACCGGGGGGTCAGCTAATCCCCTCGGCTGCCCCGCGGAGCGTGAGTGATGGTGGCCTGGCACTACAGGCTTCGCCGAGCAGCAGATAGAGACGAATTGAACCCCCCCGGAGAGAGGAGCGAGCATCCACGATCAGGAAAATGACTGTGACCCTGCTTCAAGTCTGCGCTGTGATCACTGAGAAGGGTCGGTGACATCCATCTGCCCGCAGGGGAGGAAAAAAAAAAAAAAAGTCCACATCCCCCTCCTCCTCCTCCTCCTCCTCATCACCCTCCTCCTCCTCACCCTCAGGCTGTGCCCTTGGTGCTGGTTCTGAAGTTATGACCTGACAGAAATGAATAAATTCTCCTCACATTGACTGTGAGGTGACATGACATGCAGGTTTCAGAGCACATCACAAGGTGGCAGTACATCCAATGACTACATACCGTACCGCGGGCCTCTCCTGTCACAGATGGCGACTCTATATTTGTGGCGCAGAGGACGAAATCAGGAAGAATTTACAGTAGGATGCTTCCTCATGTAGTCTATTTTTGGTGTGACAGCCGGTTGTAGTCACCATCACTCATCCAGAGGTTGTTCTGCGAGCTCGCTTTGGAGACAGAGCTGTTTATCCTCACCTTGGAAGGAACAAAACACCTTAAATTTACCGGCATCCAATACAGAACTTGAACTTGGCGTGCTGTGGTCCTGGCTGTGTCTCATTAACCTCCTTGAGCTAGATCAGAGTGCTGAATGCTTTTTTTTTTTTTTTTAAAGCTCCACTGTACAGTTTTTTTGACCAAAAGAAGAAGAGTTTGTTTTGTCTGATTGTTATCGCACAGCATTTATTCGACAAAATCTTTCAAATTCTCACACAAAAAAAAAACAAAAAAAAAAAACAAAAAACCTGTAGCTGCAAGAAATCAATTCTTCCCAGGCAACACAGATAAATGGGGAGAAACAAAGTTCTGTCTGTTTTTTTGGCCACTTGGGCTTTTCCTTCCATGTTGGAAGAATTGATCGCTGGCCGTCTGAAGGTCCTTTTCCTTCTCTTTTCTCCCTCATGTCATCCAGTTCAGAGGTCCGGTTTGAATTTATTGTCTCAGTTTATGGCCCGGGCTGAGTGAGCAAAGTGCAATCTGGCTGTCTGGACAGACTCTTGGAGGAGCAGGGAACAAGGGAAGGGCCTCAGGATTTATGTGCGCTGCGATTTGGGACCCATTTTTTTTTTTGGGACTTTTGGCCAGCTAATTAGGGACGTTTGTCAAACTAAGGACATAAACTGTCCCGTTGATTTTTTATTTATTCATACCTTATCGAGGTTATTGTAAACCTTTAACCCCCCCCCCCTGTCCCCTAAATGTGATATAACCTTACATGTGTTTGTGTGTTCGAACGGGTTGCTGTACCTGAAGGCAAGCGGCCCCACCTCCACAGTAAAGCCATAAAGTCAGTTATCCTCTCCCACAGATTCCTCCTCAAAAACATGTAAGCCCCTGACGTGCTGATTGCTTTATTGATATTGATCAGGGCAAAGTGTCAAAGCACTAGTCCATCTCTCTCTCTCTCTGTCAGCGGCGGGTGATTGTTATTTATGCGTGCCGAGAGGGAGAAGGTTAACACAAACACCAACCCAGCAGGGATTCATTAAAGCATAAGTAAGCGAGAAGCAGCTTCTCTTGAGCTGCAGGTTTTCTTGCGTGTCATGTAATATTTGTGACCCGATGTCCACTTTAGCTGTGTTCAAATGAAGTTTCAATATTTTGTCTTTTTTCAGTTTTTATTACTCCAAACAACCAAGACATCATGTTTTGTATCAGAACATCGGGGCCACATCTAATACTCTGCACACAGTTGCTTCAAGGTTCGACACTTAAGAACAAGTCACGCACTTTGCTGTTTCGTTCAGCTGTTTTTGGAGGGGCTGATTGAATTACGTTCAGTTAATGATCTTTTCCAGGGTACTTGGCTTTCAACATCCCCACACCAAATATTCTGTGGCTTTTGACCTATTGGTTACAGCCCCACTCAGTGCTTGTCCTTATCATCCCGGCACGATTGGAGGCTGGAGCCTGCGAGCCACATTTACAGTGCAAATGTTATCGTTCCAATGACACTTTAAACAGTCTTTATCAATATATAGTCATTCAAGGTTTATGAGCTTTGATAAAATGCCACTATAGCCTGGCGGGGTCATTACGACGCGCAGCGTGTTCTCGTCGCAGATTAAAATTATCATTTTATGTGGATCACCTGGAACTTTTTTTTTTTTTTTTTAAATTCTCCACAGGTAAAATAAACACTTGTCGAGGAGGACAGAGTGGCCTAAGTGCAAAAAAAAAAAAGGGGGGGGGGGGTTATTGATTTTCTCCTCAGGAAGAGCAAGCGTAAGGGCAAACTACAGTGTGAGTTTGGCAGAACCTTATCATCCTATTATCTTTAAAACAGTGGGTTATCATAATTGCTTACTTAATAATTCTATAAAACTGTGGAGGCTCAACCTTTGCCTGGGCAGTAAACTGTCAAGTGCTTTTGATGCTGAGATTGAAAAAGATCCCTGACGCCGTTAGGAAAGAAAAAAAAACCAAAACACTGCTGCAACCTATTAATTTTATTGGGTAGATTACAAACACTAACACAGCAGTAGTTTCCAGTCACGTAAAAAGTGGTGAAAAAAAAATTGAAATCATTCATTAAAAAAAGAATGAACAAACATTAGATTTATTTCTTTAAAAAGACGATAATAACTATCAGTATCGGCCTGTTACTTCAGGGCGACGAGTGAATTCTCCAGATAATTAACCAACAGAACGCTCTCTTTAGATGTGACGCATTTCACACCTCTGCAAGCGTGTAGAACAATGGGGGAGACATGCTTAATCAACAAGTGCAAACCTCATCACATTCAACCCTCAGCTAAGACAAACAAGGTGGCGTCGGCGACACTGTCCTCGGCTTTTCTTAAAACGCGCTCGGCTCTGGGATCAGTACTTTTAAGCCGCATGCGACTTCGACAGTTTTGTAATCCCTGTGAGCGCAGATGGAGACAACAAGGAAAAGAACTCCCCCAAGCCAGATTTTACTGAATTCCCCTGAGCAATCCCCACCCCCCCGCCCCTTTTTTTTTCTTCTTTTTTTGGTTTCCTAACAATTTCTTTCCATTACTGGAGAAAAAAAAAAGAGAGCCAGCAAATGCTACAAAGACACGTTGTATAAGAAAACAAGCGTACATCTGGCAGGTGCTCGCCTCCGCCGAGCAGGCAGTAACCTTGGAGGGAGTAGACAGGAATGCAGCAGCCCTATCTGAGCTCAGAGGGAAATACTGACTGCAAAGGCCCTTTTTTTTTTGTTCGGGAGAGAAAAATCAATATTCCAGAGTCCATCACACGGGCAAGCATTTTTGGTGGGTTTTTTTTTTTTTTTTTTTTTCCATGTGGGTTCCAGCTATGTGAAACAGGCTCAGAGTGACCCCTGGAAAAACTAGTTAATGCCTAACTTCTTTATCTTTGTTTTACAGCCAAGGGTTGTACCTCCAAATCAATACACGATACACAAATATCCCAGGGCTCCGTGTTCTAGACTGAGAGCGGTGACGGGGGCTTGAGAGTTAGTCGGCTTCGCACCACCTGGCAGAGAGAAAGGGCCCTCTTTAAAGGCCACGAGCTTCTGGTAGAGTCAAGCACCAGGGATTATACAGAGAGCAATATTTAACAGTTTCACATCATGTTTTGGCAATTCGAAGGCTGTCCGTGGCGAAAGTCTGAAAAACTTTTTTAAAGTGATGCGCCTTCTTATCGGGAGTTAGACAAGAAAATTGACACTGCTCTCAAATTTGTAGACTGAAGCTGCAGCCAGTGATCGGAAACTTAGCATTGGCCTGAGGATTGGAGACTGTATGGAGGTCAAGAAGTAAATGTGCACATGACCACCCATCACACTGCAATTTTTAATTTTTACGCTTTACTTCCGTATACTTTTTAAAAAAGATATAGCTCATGTACAAGGCTAATTTGTGAACTTTAGAGGTGCTGGTAGGTGGATGTTGCCGCCTTTGGACAGAGCAGTCCAGCTGTTTCCAGTGGTTATGCTAAAATAAGCTAATCAACCCTTACATTTAGCATACAGACTCAAAAGAATTGGATTAAATACAAGGAAACGTAAACAGAGTGCATGTGTATTGTATTTGCAGAGTTGCTAAGTGGGCCTACAAAGCTAATAGCAACATAATTAAGCTCTAAAGTTACCTAATTAGCATGTTAAATCTCCTCCTAGCTGCCTCCAGTCTCTGTTCTAAGCTAAGCTAACCGACTACAGGCAGTAGCTCCATATTTAGTGAACAAACAAAAGAGCTATACTATAAATCTTCTCATACGTTTAACTCTTAGCAAGAAAGTAAATGTGCATATTTTCCAAATTTCAAGTATTTCTTCAGTCAAATTCCCAAGTATTTACATTGAGGTATCGCGTGTGCTGTTCCTAATAACACTGCATGCGGGGCCAATATACCATTTGACAAGTTTAGCGAGTAGCACAAAGAATACACATGCATGTACAAACATAAAAAATGTTTATCAAAACAGGTTTTCAAGGGAAAATATCAAAAACCTAAATTGCTACGATTGCCTCTGGTCTTGATAACATCATTTGATAGCTTCCCTGCCAAGAATGAATGCTAAGAAAGCTACCGCTAGTAGCCAGAAAGCTTAGCTTCGATGAAAAAACTGGGAACACAGGGAAGCAGCTAGTCTGCGCAAGGCCTCAGCTTCAAGACCTCGCTCTTATCAAAGCTAATTGGGAACTACCTGTAGCTCCATATTTAGTTTATTTAGCTTTAGCTGGACATGAGAGCTAGACTTAAATATTGTCATATAGCTAGCAAGAAAGTGAATAAGCATATTTCCATATTTCAAGTGGTTTGGTGGTAGTTGTTGGGGTCAGTGTAACATTAGACTTGAAGTTTTAGGCGACAGTCAATATTGTGACCATAACACTGCTTGTAAATGCATTATATGACTGCTATCGTGCAGAAAACAGATAGCCCAGGCAACAAGTGTCTAGGCAACATAAACGTTTTATCCAACAGGTTTTTGAAAAATGAAATTAAAACAAAGAAATTTTCCTAGGATATTTCCTCTGCTCTCCCCCACTTTGTCACCTTCCTTCCAGAAAAATAGATGCTAAGTAAAAAAGAAAGGCCAGATGCTTGGCTTTGCACAAAAGCTGGTTTCATTGGGAAACAGCTAACCTGAGTTTGTCCAAGGACAGTTCCCCTGCCTCCAATCTTTGCTCTTATTTCAAAGTCTTGAAAGTCTGTCGATGCCAGCAAAGTGCATTTTCCAAATTTCAAACTGTGCTATTTAAGATTTGCCCCTTTTCAGTGTTGTGTTGAAGTAAAGGCTAATGTTTAATTTCTGTGGAAGAATTTTTTTAAAAAAAAGAAAACACCTTGTCAATATTAGTGCTGAAGGTCTCAGCACGCAGCCTGGGAATGCAGCATCTGGACCGTGATAGCACACCGGCGATTTTCCACACTGTTGTTACAACCTCCTCCCCCTTTTCGGACGGACAGCCGGCTCTCACTAGATGTTTACAGTAAAGACCAACATGCTGGAGGTTTTTCTTCTCCTCTCTGTGTCTACGCTGGCCGAGATAGTTGATATCTGTCACTGTCTGCTTCTCCGTCCCTGCAGACCTTGTAACGAATCAACAGAGCGGCTCCCGGACAGATAAAATGCCACATCACAGTTTCAGAGGCCCGAAGCGGGTTCCAGTTCCCAACCAGTGTTATGGTGAGAGAAAGGAGCATCCACTTAGGGAAGACAGAGCCCCCCCCCTTCTCTGATAGTAGCTGGTAATCTCTGAGGTCGACCTGTCAGTCAGTTCCTGGAGACAGATGACGTGAGGCCCCTGATAGGCTGTCTCCAACGGAGGAGACACCAGCCAGCCGCACGGGCTGCTGGGACAGAGAGCAGGACCTGAGGCGACGGACGGACGGTTGCCTGGGGGGGAGAGATGAAGACAAGGTGTGTCAGGGAGGTGGTGTGGCAGAGGAATGCCAAGGCAGAGAGGTGGGGGTCATGGAGAAGGTCTCCTGATGAGCAGAGAGACAGCTCTCTGCTGGAGATCGTTGCAATGGCTGACAAAGTTTACTTAACACCAACCCCTGGGAGCTCGGGTCACCGGGGCGGTGGGGGGGAGGAGGAGGAGGAGGCGGAGACCCTGTTTCGCCTGCAGACTGTTGTCACAGGAAAATATCTGGAGAGCTGCGAGGAGACAGGATGATTAAGAGTGCCGAGAGAAGGATATGCCGGTCCGGTTCAGATGTTTGAAATTAATTTTCTACCATCTAAGCAGCCACTGACTCACATTCAACTCAATTTGAACACGCAGTGATCACATTAACGTTCAGTCAGTGAGTTTTTAATAAAGTAACTCCACTTTTGTGCAGTCAGAAAACATCTGTCACTGAAGTCTTGCGCAGGAAACCAAGCGGCTTGTGACGTCATTTTCATAGCGTCCGTGTTTAACACAGTTTGTCGTACACGTTTGGTTCCCCGACAGCATTATCTCATAAATGTTGTTTTTTTTTTTTCTTTCTGCAGTTGACTTTCAAATCGCAGATGTCCCAGATGCAGCGACAGGGAAGTGTATAAAAAAAAATTGCAGAGCCTCTCAGAGAATCAACCTCACAGTACTATTACAAGAAAAAGTAGTTTTATACAATACTTGCATAAACTTCAATGTGATTCCAGCCTGACCCCCCGCCGTTAAAGCTACAGTCATCCTCTCCTACTTCACTACTGGCTGAGACGCAACGTCAGCCACCTTTTAAATGGTTTTAACGCAGACTTCATTAATTACCCTGTTGAGAACCCAGACATTTCACCTGATTATCTAACCCAAGGTGTCATCGACCATCCAATATCAGAAATGCCGGATGACAAGAGCTCTTATCAAACTTTTACTGCTGTGCTGCAAAGTCAGGTTATCAAAACGTTTGACGCGTGACCAGTAAAACTGAACGACAAACACTAATTTTTTATAACCTGATATTTCTCTTTCTATCAACAAAACCCACCAAGAGGCCAAAAACCAACAACACTGTGGTTGTACTTCCAGTAAGTACGATCCAGTCTAAAACTGGATCACAAATGTATTCTTTCATTTTAACACCTTTTTACTTTACAACGCCCGGGCACTGAAGTCTGTGGGCAAACAAGAGCGAATGATGAGTTTGTTGTGCACTATTTCCTGCTGCAGATGAATACGTGTACATCATTGGGCGAGTGCGTGTGAAATGGACTTAAAATAAAGCAAAAGCTGCCATGTTCATGCTGATGAGGAATCACATGACAGTGTGACACCCCTGTGTGTTATTTACTACATTTTATTAACAAATGAGGCCTGCGGCACAAAAGAGAAACAAATACATCAGCTGTTGTCAACACAGTGTGCAGCACTTTGCTGAAATGCACCGGGGTTTGAATTTAGAGCGTGGATACCCAAAACTGCTGGGATCTGAGCTGGGTTCGGTCGAAAATTTGTGTTATATTATGTCTGTATGTACGAGTGTAGACCGCTGCCTATAGTGTACACGTCCGTAATCAGTGTAAACAGGCCAGCTGTAGCCACGGTAACAGCTGTGCAGCAGGGTAGCACAGCCTCAGGTCCAGTTTCACACATCGTCTCCATTCACACAACACACCTGAAAACGTACATCCCATAGGCGTACATGAGGCATGTCCGTGCTGTTGGAAAGATTGTTTACTCTGGTTGGTTGCTTAGCGACATAATATTCTATGAGCGAGGCAGGGAAACGTGACCGCTCTTCATGAACATCATAAGCAGTCTTTTTTTTTTTTTTGTCTCTCTCTTTTGCCATGCTTGCAATACCAGTGTTCGTTTTATGTCTTTCTAAATGTGAACAGTAACAGGGTTTTAGTTTGGCCTCAAGTCAGGTTCGGACGTACGAAACAGTAATCCTGTTGATTTCGGGGGTCAGGTTCAGTTACTGCTCACTGCGCTTCGGTTTAAATGTATGAAATTACGGAGCTGAATCGCATGGAACCACTGAAAATAGATTCTATCAAAAATTATTAAAAAAAAACAGAAGTGAAAATTGAAAGATGAAGTGCTGTTTCTGACAAATTCTTAATTATTTGGACGTTCTTATAAATTCTGTATATGTCATAGCCTTCTTTTAGGGGGTGCCACCCCCCCTCAGCACCTCTAGCTCCCAAATCCATGTCCTCATCCTCAAAAAACCATTACCTAGACTTCACTGCAGTATTTACAACATAGCCGCAACAGTAGTAGTGTAGCAATGCACACATGTCAATCTTAACTAAAAAGAAAAAAAGAAAAGATCTAAAAACAGCTAGAAAATGACACTTATTGGTTTTATATGAACGCCCTCTGTGTAGGCGGCTATCATGAAGCATTTTCCAAATCACATTTGATATTCCCATCATCAGCAGGTCTCCCTCGCAGGTTTTCCTCTTTGTTTCACTTCGTGGCCCTGCAACACAGATACAGTGTCACCAGGCAACTGACAAAGGCTATCAGTATTACTTTAATATGTCAACAAATCCAAAGTAATCCTGAATGAGGAGCGATAGTCATTTGTTTAATGTAAAGATGTTATCAATTTTTACAAGCTGGCTGTTGGCTAACTTCTCCCGCTGCTCTTCAATCAGAGTGAGTCTTCACTTCGGCGCGGCCCAGCGGCACAGTCTTTCCTCGATGGCAGCTACTGCCCATGACTCCTATTAGATTACAGAGGGAGATTTATCGAACCGGCTTCCGCTTTCTCAGATAGGATAGTGACAACACTTATCTCCAGATATTCCCTTATCAAAAAACAATTTAGTGAGAGAAACAGACATTAGCCCAGATTTTTTTACACTGCTGAGTGCTCCGGCTTAGCCTCCTCGGTACAAGGGTCTGTTTGCACTGTGCACACACCTCCATCCGCTTGGATAGAGAAGCATTAACATTGCCTTAGTGCGCGCTTGATGTCACTGCCATTACGTTCGCATCAAGCTCTTGGACTTTGAGACTTGATCAATTCTGCTCGGATGTGGAATATGGAAAAAAAAAAAAAAAAAGGTGGGGTGGGGGTGGGGGGTACCATGAAACAATTCGAAAGAGGAGACGAGACCAGACTGAAATGTTTTTGAGTGTGCGTACGAGCATTGCGTGTGGTTGACCCGGCAGGCCCGGGTTAGCAGCTGCTGAGAGAGGCCACTACAGGAGAAGGAGCCGGTGGGTCATCACGAGGTTATCCTGACCTGAGCTCGATTTTATGCTGCCGCCATTTATCTAAAACATAGGGAGGAGAAACTGTGTGTTTGTGCAAGGTTTTCTTTTTTTTTTTGTATGGATGTGTGCCTGTGTGTGTGTGTGTGTGTGTGTGTGTGTGTGTGTGTGTGTGTGTCGACGGAAAGCAAAGGCTAATTTTCGAAGTAGCTTGAAGATTTTGACAGAGGTGTTTATCAAATATTCATTTGTGTGTGTGCGAAGCCAGAAGGCCATGTGGGGGAGTTGGGCAGGCAGATAGCTCCGACTCCTGCTACTATGACCCTGAAGGCTAAGCGAAGAGAAGAGAAGAGAAGAGAAGAGAAGAGAAGAGAAGAGAAGAGAAGAGAAGGGAAGAGAAGAGAAAAGAAGAGAAGAGAGGAGAAGAGAAGAGAAGAGAAGAGAGGAGAAACTGGGTGTGCCGAGGCTTTATGGAGCTAATAACACAGTTCAACCTCCAATTATTTGACCCCATTCTGCTTATTTTTTCGAGGGCTTTCCAGCCAAACACCTGCTGGCATGTCCGATGAGATGGTTCATGTGAAGCCGATTTGCCCAACAAGCATTCAGACTATTTGTTCTCTCCGTGGATGATGCCTGTAAAAGGGGCTGCAGGTGCTTGGGCCAGGGGCACAGCGTCTAGGGGCCACGTTAACCATTAACACAGCCATATAACACTGTTACTGATTAGCGCCTCTCGCTCTTGAGACTCCCACTGAACTCAGTCGCAGGTAGGAATCCCGCTAGGTGTGTGTGTGTTTGTGTTTGTGTGTGCGTGGCGTTGACACACCAGCCCTCAGCAATTGCGTGGTGTTGGAAAGCAGCCTTTCCCTCCCGAGCCATAATTCTTTTCTTTTTTCTTCTTCGTCTTCTTCTTCTTCCCCTCCCCTCCCTCTATTCATCCCTCTCGGCTTCCTTCTCTCCCACGCAGTCCTCTCCCTCGCTAGATTCCCTGCAACGACCTCCATGATGACCTTTATCCTCTGCCATAAAACGCCGGAGACGTAAAGATGTCTTGTACAAAGTTAAGAGGAGCCATGTTTGACGTGTAGTGCTCCAGGTACTTTACTCCAGGGCAAAAGTCTAAGGTGTAGAGGACACTGACGTATGACTCACAGCACATGTACAGCGAGGCCCGTTGTCGCGAGATGAGGAAATATCAAGGTGTTGAGCTGCAATGTGGACAGATGTTGAACTCGAGCTTGTGCGGCCTTACGCTGTAACGTTTCCAACACGGTGCAGGTAGATTGAGATTAATTTGAGACGATACGGATGAGAGAAAATGTTTGCATCTTTAAAGAAATAGCTGAAAGTTTTGTGAAAATTCACGTTCCTTTCTAGTGTCAGTCCGGAAGTTTGATACCCCTGTGACGTCTGTGTGCGAAATTTAGAGCTAGGTGATCAGCCTGGATTAGCGTAAAGGTGAGCAGCAGGAGGAAACATCCATCTCAGTTCTCAAGATTGTTCAGAAACATATCTATCTCATATGTTTAACCAATGGTTTTGAGGCAAGTTTATCTGTAAATGTCTTTACGCGTCATTTACAACCGATCAAAATCATCTTGGGCGGCACTCAACACAAGATGGAGTGACGACAGGGCGCCCCGGTAGCTCAGTTGGTGTGCGGGTCCCCTGTTCACCCCTGTTTGAGTCCGATCTGCGGCCCTTTGTCTCTCTTGTCCTGTTTTTACTGTCATCTCTCAAAGCTGTCCTATCAATTTCCATGAAAAAGGCCCTCCCAAAAAAAAAACATTTGAGATGGAGTAATGATACCTCTCCACACTAGTGTCAGGCGAGCCCTGGCATAAAAATGGCTAAATCTCTGGAAAAGACAAAGTTACAGCTGCTGGCTTGTTCACATTCATATGAGGAGCGACCAGGTTAGGGTTAGGGTAACTTACCATTTTCAGAATGCGGGTAGCTATCTGTAAGATGGTTGTTTCACAGAGCGATGGTGACTTTGAAGATGGTAAAGACAGCAGAAGGGCAGGACTAAACCAAATGAAATAGTCAACCGATGGCAGGTTTCTTATACCAACAGCCTGCTTCTAGAGATTCAGACTGTTAGTAAGCTTCGGAGGTGTCAGTATGTTTAATTTTGAGTGAGTTGTTTTTCCCTCAGCATTCAAGGCATTTTCATTCAACTCTCAGCAAGACAGCAAATTAGCATTTCGCTACCATATGAACTATTCTTGAAATGCATAAAAAAGTAGGCAACACCTCAAAAATTATTTGTATCAAGCTTTGCAGCCACAGTCGACAGTGCAGAAGGATGTTTTGATATTTACTATATTATTGAGGTAAAAAAAAAAAAAGACAAATAAATCTTTCCATAACTGAATAAACAATCTGTTCTCAGATGGCAGGGTCTGCCACATATAAACAAAGTAAAACAGTATGACATTGTGTTATTCTTTAAGGTCAGTTTGTTTATTCGGTTATGAACACAAAGAGAGTCTGTTTACTTTGTTTGTTTAGGCATTGAAAAAAAAAACAGTCAATAAAGCTCTTTGTCTTCTGATTAAAATGTAACCAAAACTACATAGTGCACCTTTCAAGGGGTCTGTTAAGTGAAATTTAATATGACATTTACTGCTTACTATAAAAGAAATAATCCCTCTTCACTGACTGTCTCATCTAGATTAATGACATACAAGAAATACTGTCGGCTACATTTTTGAAATTCACTTTAAGCGCCACAAAACAAATTCCACTGTATTGAAGTCGTGGCAGGAACCTAAAAGACAGAGACGGATGAAGATCGGAAAACAATAAAGCATGAAAGACAAATGTAGCTGTGATATTACTGTATTCACACTGTGTAATGGAGCCACGCTGAAGATAGTGGCTCCATCCTCGCCTCGAATCGCCGGCATTATCGCGCCGTGTTAATCGTGTTTCATGGTTAATATCAGCCCAGTCCAGACCTCAGACCTCGGTGATGTCTGCCCGCCCGGGCGCAGCATCTTGAGGCTGTAAGGCTGCGTTCTAGCTGATCTGTAAACACTGGGCTTAGTGGAGCCTGAGCTGCTGACCGGTGTCTGTGAAAACAGCCCACAAATGCTGGGCAGGGTTTGTCTTTGTGTCCAGGGTCAACCTTTAAGGGCTTAAATTTGATTTTTCTTTTTTCTTTTTTTTTAAAAAGTTTATGTGTTGGTACAATTTTCTGGAAACAATCCCCCCCCACCCCCCAAGGCTCCAGCTACACACACAGTCTTTTTTTTATATTTATATTATGGTTGTACAACATTGGCTGTGATAACAGCATTCTTGTGGAATAACTGGCGATGTGGACGTGACTTTGACACTGAACGGAAGCCAGGCCGATCGAGAGCCGAGCCAATGGCAAGTCAGATCAGCCGTGTCTTTCTGAGCCCCTTTTGTTGAGGCGCACAGTGCAAGTCACAATAAGGGATTTAACTGTACGTGCTGCAGATCACCCAGATATGGCCGCCCTTCTTTTTTTTTTTTTTTCCTTCTCCCCAGGCGGTGGCGGTCAGGGCATAAACCGGCCGTGTTTGTCAGAGAAGGGCAACGCCGCTCGTGTTTAATTTTGCTGTAACATTCACACAAGGAAGTTCTGCATTCGAAACCAATCTGTTACCTGCCAAGTAGAAGGGATCGTGACACATTGTTTTTCGACCGAGCCGCGTGTTTTCTGCCAACAGAGACGCAAACTGGCCCGAGACATTATACTCCCACCATGGGCAAACATGCAAACACTGCGAGCCACTGCTCCGTGTGGTACAGTACACACCGTTAGAGAGGGCACAAAGGAAGGCGCATGATTGGTGTGTTTGACAGCGATCTGATAAAACCATAATTGGAGCATGTAGAATGCATATGTTTCCCAGTCAAACAAAAGCCCTGGTCACGCCATAGAAACTACCCTCTCAATGTTTTCATTGTCTGGCAACTGACTAAAGTGAAGGAGAGGGCGACAGAAACCTCCGAGTCAGTCTGAGTGTGTTTAATGTGTGTGGAAGGGGAGCCGTGTGAGTGTGTGTTTGTCTGCGGCGAGGTGTGAGAGGGCCGAGACGAGGCGAGGCCACGCGGTCATGGAAGGACAAGGGCCGCGCAAAGTCGGCCGCGTCTGGTGGAGCTCCAGACCTCTTTGAGTGGAGCTCGGATCTTATCAGATCGCGGAGGGTTTTTTATTTGTTCTCCCGGCTGAAAAGCCACAGGCACATTTGAACACATTTCACCCTGGAAAGAAAGTTTAGCCGTATTTACAGAGGGTCAAGGCCGAACTCGGGGCACTTCCTGCTTGGAGAGACGGTTTCTTTGCAACATTGTTTAGCATCTTGCTGCTATTTCTGCAAACGAATCCACTCTTACCTCCAGCTGCATCGCACTGTAGACACACGCAGGTAGATTAGATTTTATTGAAAGTACTTTAAAACTGTTGACAGTGTTTAATTAACCACATTTAAGCTACATTTACTTTGTTTTTTGGGCTGTTACTCATTTTATACACTCTACAATGAGTCTTCCACTCGCTTGGTAAAGTATGTAGTGGCTATCTGATGGTTCACCTTATCCAATTTCAAAACAAAAGGCTATTTTCATGCATAACATTAGCATTTGCTTTGAGCAGAATTTTTGGAAAATGGCTTTGCTGGTTGTGTGATGAAAAGCAGAAGGCTGCTGACCCTTTTTCAACATCTTCGATGGCGTCTCCTGACGGTGGCATCAGACACTTGGAGGAAAAAAAAACCAAAACAGGCAGTCAAGCTAACCACTCACAATTTTTATGTCAACATGAGCTGCAGTGGTAGAGAGATTTTTATTAGAGATTTTCACTACTCTCTGGGTATTTTGTTTAATATTTTGAGAGGGGACAGTTTAGAGAGACGGCGGGAAATGAGAGGAGAGCGAGATCTACTTTTTTAAATTGAATTATTTGTTCAAGTGGCAGATGCCAGAGTGCCGTGGTAGCAAACGAGTTAATCACAGCGTTTCTGGAGCAAAACCAGACCTTTGTTGCATTTTGTGCCTTCTTCCTTTTCCCCTTATTTCCTGTCTGTCTCTTCTTCAATTTGAATTGGTCCGATAAAAGGAAAAAAAACGATCCAATCCAATTTTCATGATAAATTCAAAATGGCTGTATGGTTCACAGTTAAGATCCTAGAGGCCTCTGATTCAATCTGGACATGCTCTATTGACCTACAAAATCAAATCAATTTTGGTCGAAGTTAAAGGGGAGCTTCAGTAGTCCGAATTTTGAGTTTTCAAACCACTTTAGCCCCTGAAAAATGTGTTTTGGAATTAAAAATGAATAGTTAATCAATCAATTGGACTACATTAGGGTCCCTAATGAAAAAAATCTAATAATTTTATAGTAGTCGATAGAGAGAGATGGAGTAAAAGTGAATATCAAATGAGTCAGTACTCTCGGAAAAGATAAGCCTTCAAACTAATTTGGACAGTTGAACCCGCTCCCTAACCCCAGGCCAAATATTCAGCCGTTATTAATTTGATCATTTACATCTTATTTACACATCTGGGAATATAATGTCCACTCATTTTATTAAATGTAACATCAGTGGGCAATAAGGGAAAAAATCCTTTCACCCAAATAGTGTTGAGACGGAGGGAGTAATCTCCTTTTTATCTGAAATGATAAATCAAAACAATCGGCTTGAGAGGTGAGTTACTTTCTGTATGTTTAGGTTTAGGTTTACGTAATCATAATCCCAAACTGTCACCTGTGCCGTTCGACTCGCCCCCCCGATTTAGATCTGAACAAATGGTGATTGTTTCAGTTCCGTGACACACTCCTCTCATATCTTTCTAATAAGCAGCTCTAGACCTTGAAAGCATGAGTGGGCCTGCAAGGTCTGCCAGCTGCTCTGTCCAAACTCCACTCCGGTGCCGGGCCCAAGTATCCAACCCACAGTACCTCCCCACCGCCGCCGCCAACACCACCGCCATCGCCATCCAGTCACCTCTGAATTGTCTCTGTTTTGCTATCAGTGACGTCACCTCTCGCCCAAGGCTGTTTTCTCTCGAGCCAGGGCTCCAAACAGCTGATTCAGGGAAAGTCACAAAGTGTACTAGAGACCTGACCTTCTGCTCTGAGACAAAACACATAGAGAGGGTCTGGCTCCACAGGATGGAGACGTACGCTTGGAAACAATAACACAGCCTCTGGATCTACACATGAGCGGGAGAGAGATGAGGCTCTGTTTTGCAGAGACAGAAAGACGGGCGTTCGGCGGGCGTCTTTGAGGCGATCGACCCCAGCTACCACTCTTGATCCCTCTTTGATCTCGCGTCACTTCTTGTGTGAAGCGCTACAAATCCAATCACAGATGAAGTTTGTTGTATTTGAATAATTGTAACAAGGCCTGAATAACTAAAACAATCTAAAATTTACAAGAAATAAACAAGGTGAGAAAAAAGTCAATGTGCACTTTTATGTCCTTGCCAAATGAAATGAAATGATCTCAACTTGCCAAGAGTCAGATGCTACATATGAAGCTAAAGCTGGTAGCCAGATGGTTTAGCGATGCACAAACAGGGAGACACAGCTAGCGTGGCTACGTACCATTAAGGTAAACAAAAAAAAGGCAAAACTATTAGCGTGTTATAACATTCAATCTTGGCTGTTTATTTTGTATAGAGCCACTTTTCACTTCCGCTGTTCCCAGCTAAGCTACTTTGTTGCTAGCTACAGCTTCTTATTTAGAGCACAGACGCGAGAGTGGTATCAAACATCTCAGCAACAAAGTCAATAAACATAACTGCGAACTACGGGTGTGTTCGTAAACCGATCTGATGCCCCACACTGAAAGTAGAGTGGCTGGTAATGTCTAACAGTTGCCATCGACAGCATTAGCTGGTAGCCTGAGGTCAATGTGGACATCTGATGAGCTATTTGACGTGAACATTATAACATGAACCATCACTGATGACCAGTACCTATCAGCTAACTTCAGAAAGACAAAATTTTCCTCCTTAGCTATCAAATCTGAGCTTGGGTGTCTTATTTTTTTTTTTTCAGTGAATTCAACCATCAGTCCAAATTACCTACATTTTGTGCCAATTTGTGTGTTCTGGTGCATTCAGTTTAATTTTACAAACAAACCCTGTGTCTTTAAATCGTCGCATGACCCCCCCTTGTGACCTGCCAGAGGGGTCCCGACCCCCAGGTTTGGAACCGCTGGTACTCAGCTGCTGTTTGGAAGAGTAAAGACGACATTTTCCAATAAAAATCCACTGAACCTTCAAAGCATGTGAACTGAAATAAAGTATTTTTTGGACTTTGCCAGAATTTGCACGATCCTCTTTCTACTTTTGAAATGAAACAGATCTGCATCCTGTCCTGAAATAAACTCTAATCATCATTTGTTTTGACACAGTGTAGATAATATATTCAGTTTCTGTGCAGCTGTGACCCTGATATATCTGCCCTGTGGTTATTCTTCTACAGTTCCATGGTAGTGATCGCATTTGCAGATAGAATTAGCGGCTAAGTGTGTTAAACTGTACACCTTCGCCTTATCGTGTTTTGATAGCTTTTTAAACAGCATTTGTAGGTGATGGATGGGGGAGGCTTATCTAACTACTTGCTCTTTCCTCGGACAACCAAAAGTAAAAGCAGAAAAAAAAAAAAAAAAAAAGATCACAGCTGCCCTTAAGTCTCCAAATCACCCGGGGGGGATTCCTGCTATGATTCTACCAATTATGAGTCAGCTCCTGAAATTTCATGGGAATGAAAACCAATTAAATAAAAACAACTTTCCTTCTGTTCTTTCATTCAGGACTACATCAAATCTGCTCTTCCTTCCCCAGCTCCTCTGTCCTCCATCCACATCATAGGATTTTTTTTTCTTCTAAAAATAGCAGGTGAACTTTGGTCGTTGGCTGACAACACGCCGCTGATCGAAGAGTCCACATCAGAAGTGAGGGCTCGGGAAAAAGTGCACAAACTAATTTCATATCTGGGCGCAGCAGGAGATCATTCCCCTTATCCCGCTTAATCCCACATCCAATATGATTAAGCACAACCTGATAAACGTGCAAATTAATATTATAATTACATGCAGGCGAGACTTTGCTCCACTAATCCACTTAATCCCTCGTATTACAGACCCAATGTGCTCAGCCTGGGTTCGTCCTGTGAAATGCTTTGTTTGAACAACAGAATGAGCCCTGCAAAGTGAAACATCGGCACTTTAACAATCATTTTATTATTATTTTTTTTAATCATCATTTAACTGGAGTGTTATCACTGATATCGAGGGGGCCTCTTTTGCAAGGGAAGTGCAAGTTGTAGAGCCAAAGTTAAGACAGTGGGTCAGGCTGATTTGACATTGTGTTGCTGATAAACTGGAGCTGCTGAAGACACAAATAATCGCCCATAACAACAGATAAATGGGCCGCCATCTTTTCTCAAGTTCCTGATTGTGTGTTTTTCCCAAGAAATGTATAATAGCTTTTCTTTTTTTTTGGGGGGGGGGGGGGGGCATGTTCTAGCCAAGACCATAAACTCACAGAAAAACATGTGTGATGGTACAGGATGATTAGCAGCTTCCAACCAATCCCCACCATAAAACCACACACACACACACACACACACACACACACACACACACATTCATGCACACACACTCAGTGCAAGCAGGCAGGTGAGCAGGGCGTTCCGTTGTGGGCGAGCCAGGGGGAAGCAAGGACGCTGCATGTCCAAAATGACAAAGGTTGCTTTTACACCTGTCACAGCCCCGTTTAATCATCTACCACTTCAAACAGGAGAGCCAGAGTGACGCTCGCGGCCTCCCAGCAGCCTTTGCTCCGGCGCAGCAGCCCCGGGGGGGGGGACAAGCTGCCATTCAGTTGGGAGACGGGGAGAAAAACAGACTCGCGCAGGTATAAAACTTAACTGTGTCTTCCATAAAACAATAAGAGCAAATAGGTCAATGTTTTAAGGGCTGCAGCGGCGCGGCATAGTGAGGTAATAGATGAAGGAAAGGTGGCTCCCACGGGTGCTGTGGCTAATGTAGCATCAGAGAGTTCTCTCACAAAGTGGTTGATTTAGAAGTGATGCATTCATCTACAAATTCACAACAAAAGGGGAGAAATAGATGTTAGCCTGTTGTTGTTTTATTTTCTGGATTACACTTTTTGTGTCTGAGCTGTTAAAAGCACTCTTTTTAAAGGTGCACTGCATAGTTTTTGGGGTCGAAATTGAGTAATTGAATAAATGAACAAACCCTCTTCGTATTCATGACTGAAGAAAATGAATAAACAAACTGACCTTAAAGGAAAACAAGATTTCATACTGCTCTACATTGTTTCGATTTGGCGGACCCCACCACCTCTCTAGCTTCAGACAGTGTTCTGGGCTTGTTTATTCAGATATGTAAAAATAAAAATGTCTGAGTTCATATTATTACGTAATTAATATTGTAAATATTAAAATTCAGAGTTTGAATTTCTTCTTCAAAACTACATAGTGCCCCTTTAAAGGTGATGGTACACAGATGTGGTTAGGTGAACAGAAGCATATGATTGTATGCAATAATATAATATTATAAGTGATAACTGCTTATGGAATATGTATTACAAAAAATAGTTTTCAAATGTGATTTTCTTTTTTTTTTTTTCCTTCTAATTCAACAACCCAAGCCAAGTGTTTTTCACACCAAATGTAAAGGGGTTCATTTATTAATCTATTTATTCACCGAATCAGGATGTTTTATTTTGAAATTGAGTGTGTCACTGTCTTTTAATTTAGAAAATGATTACTTAAAAAACTAGTCTGACTCCTATGTGCATTAAGATGCTGTGTCACCTGCTACAATCTTGAAATGATTATATTCATACCACTGCCAATCATATATTTTTAAAGTATTTAATTTCCCATATCAGAATAGTACATTTTTATAAATGATTCAAAAATACTAGTTTATAAAAGAACATCAGCCCCATGTCCTTTAATATCAGCACATAATAAACACATCTCTAGCAAAAAAGGTGTATTTTAAAATATAAGCAGCAGCATTAGTGTCCTTTACAGACTGTTCGATATAAATCCAACAAGTATGTCTTATTATCAACAAAAATGACTGTTCACTGGCGACTTAAAGGGATAATTTGACTTTTACTCTGCTGCTACATGCAAATTGAAATTAATCTAACGTGATAATTAAGCGCCTGCTCGCAGCGAGGCATTGTTCTGCGTACAAAAGACAGATAAAAAAGGAAAATGGCCATCAGCAGCTGAGTGGTGATCCGACATGATGAATGGCGTCTCTTTCCTGCGTGTTTTACATGCGCTTACAGTCGTTTCTCATTAATCACGACCCGAGACATCAGAGACATTCTTGTGTAAAGGGCGTGTTAAATGTCCACAATGACTTACTTTTTTATCACCCTGCATGTATCAGAGAGAGGGGAAGAAAATCCCAACCGTATTTCAGTGACTCTTTCTTTTTTCTTTTGGCTGAGTCACTCAGAAGCAAATAAAGAAGCGATCACCGTCGTCAATAATAAATCACATGCGAGGGTTTGAATCCCTCAGTGGAGAATCTGCGAGCTCAGCGTTATTGGTGCCCCCCCCCCACCCGTTATCTCCGCAGCATCGTGCATATCGCAGCAGTATTGGCTAATCAGGAGCGGCTTGTAACGAGAGCTGGAGATAATCATTATCAAGTCGGTACATAAGGCGCTGACACCTGGAGAGGGGTTCAGCCATCAGAGCTGCGGGGAGAAACAAACGGGGACCAGGTAGAGCCACTGAGGCCGCGTGGACTTCTGGGTAAAAGAATAAATCAATACATAAAACAAAAAAAAGGAAAATTATTATTATTATTATTATTATTATTATTGGGGTGTTTTTTCTTTTATTCTTTTTTACAAACGAATTCAATTTTGCTATAATATTCTCATAATATTCAAATATGATTATAATAAATATACATGATATGCTTACGATAATAATAACAACAATAATAACTGTAATAATAATAATAATAATAATAATAATAATAATAATAATAATAATAATAATAATAATGATGATAATGTTGCATTTCGAGGCGTCCTCCAGTGAAATGTCTGATGGAGGTAATTAGATCACGGGCCCTGTCTCTGACATCCACGCGGGCCTGTCGGTGTTTGACCGTCTGTGGATAAATGTGGAGACAGGGCGGCGTCCTGCCACTTCTCCTCGCGGGCTCCGCGTGTCAGGGCTGCACACTTTGACATCACTGCGAAAAAACACCTCATTCATCAGCCCACCCGCCCCCACCCCGATGAGGCTCCGCAGCCCCCGTGAAGCAAGAGGAGTCAAAGTTTGGGAGAGAGGAGTAGGAGGAGAGGAAAGAAAGTCAAGGGGAAAAAAAAAAGAAACAACAGGGTTTTGTATTCTCGCACCTCTTTGACAACTGCTCACTGGGGGCGATGGGATGGGAGACAGTAGCGCACCGGTGTGGTAACTCCCTCTGAAAAAAAACAAAAAAAAAAAAAAAAAAAAAAGCACGAAAATCCTCTCCGGTCACTAACGCTGGCCCACTTCGAGCCTGTGCTACAGCAGGAGCGCAGGAGGAGACCGGAGGCCTTTGGAGACGTGTCTCCGTGCGTAAAAGTAAAAGACGTCCCCAAATATGAGCAACCAAGTGGGGCATGGACGCACAGAGCCACAGAGCTCCAGTGCAAAGTTGTATCTAAATGTAGACACTGACAGCAGCGGGGATAGTTTCGATATGAGCGACCACGGTGCTGTAAAAGTTCAGCGACAGCAGTGATGATGATAAGCGAGCAGCGAACAAACGACAGCAGCTCCTATAAAGGCGCTCCAGCAGCCTATACGCATTTGTATCACTGGCAGAAATATTGCTGTGCTTTCCTACATGGAGTTACTCTTTAGCCAACAATGACCTCAAACATGTATCAAAAATGTAAATAAGGCAGGAGCTATTTAATATGGCAGCCTGATAATAGCAGAGGTAATAAAAACAGGCTTGAAGTAATATCAAACAGCTGTTAAAGACGCAGTGGCAACATAATAATAATAATAATAATAATAATAATAATAATAATAATAATAATAATAATAATAATAATTTAATGACAGATAGTAGTATTTGTGTCA
Source organism: Acanthopagrus latus (assembly GCF_904848185.1). Lineage (NCBI taxonomy): Eukaryota > Metazoa > Chordata > Actinopteri > Spariformes > Sparidae > Acanthopagrus > Acanthopagrus latus. The sequence continues at coordinate 16,017,957 of NC_051059.1, read as the reverse complement.
GTAGTAGCTCTAATAGTAACAGCTGTTGTAGCCATAGAAACAGTAGAGATCAAACTGTAATAATAATTTTGAAAAGGCCTATTAGTTTTTATAAAAGCAGTTGAAGTAGAAATATCACTGATTTCTGAATGTGTTGATCTGACATCAGCAACATATTAGTGTGAGGATGTAAACCACAGTAGTTGTAAATGTAGAGGGCTAAAGTAGCTCCATGAATGATTGTTGCCATGGAAACAATAATGATATTAGCAGTGAAAGTAGCAGTACATCCTTCTAATAAAACAGTGCTAGTGGAAGCAGAAGTATGACCATTTTAGAATGAAACACCATTATATCAACAGATTATTAGTGTTTGATTGTGAGTCCAGCTCTCCAGCTTCCAGTGGTACAGGAAGTGGTAGTGGTAATATTTAATCCAGTTTAGTCCACAAGGCCCCTTTGCACTGTGATTTCAGCTGTTTGGTAATATGTATCAGTAATGTATCGGCATGTTTGTGATGAATGATCAGGGCCTCTGTGAGCACGGCTCTCAGTGCAGACCTGGAGCTGGCGTGAGGCTGGTGACAGTCAATGTTGGGAGTCCTCAGGTCTCCTTCAAGCTTAGTCCGTCTCGTAGTGACACGTTTGGTTTGTGGCCACAGCAGTAATCACTGACTGAGGACTTTTACTCAAGTACAGTTTTGAGGAGCTTGCACTTTCACTTGAGTATTTCCATTTTTTATATATATATATATATATATATATTTTATTTTTGTGCTCCTTCACACTTCCACCCCACCACATCATGGAGGAAAATTACTGGACTTTTTTTTTTAATTCACTTACCACATTAATTTGCAAAACTTTAGTGACTAGTTACTTTGCAGATTGAGAGCAAAAGTAGAGCAATGAATTAAAATGACTTTATTTCATTGGAAATCAGAGATAAAACAAAAACAGATCCTGATAGTAAAAATGCTGAATATTGGGGTTTAGATAATCAGCGGACCTCTGGTGTACAGTATACACATACATGTAAATCTATAGAATTTACTTTTACTTGTACTCTTGACACTTAAATACATATGATTTCAGATAAGACTGAAATACCATTTTATTAATAATGAATAAAAAGTCCTGAAGCGTCTGATATCAATTGTGCTGACAGCTAATTTTGTGTACTCCAGGTATTACAAGTACAAGAAAAAGTAAATTATAGACTGCATGTGTATACTGTCTTGGTAAACCAACCGAATATTGGCATTCTGCATCTTTCTGACCAGGATCAGTGTTGTTGTTGTCTTTTATTTTTAAATCAGAGTGCAGACAAAAATGAATAAATTTAAGATGTGATGCGATCAGCAAAGAATAACTTGTAACTTGAGTCATGAGATAAACATGGAGAACACATGAAAGCACAATACGGAGTGGAAGTGTAAAGTAGCAGAAGATGAAGTACAAATACCTCAAAAGTGGACTTAAGCGAAGTACTTGAGGGAATGTACTTAGTTACATTCCATCACTGCCACTATAACTTTTGGGTACTTTTTTTTTTTTTTTAAAACATCAGTGGCAGCATTATTAGAAAAAAACAGATGTTGGAATAACTCTGTACTGGTGGTAGTCTTAGCAGTAATAGTAGTAGTGATGGTATTAGTGTTAGTAATAATGTTGGATTGATCAGATGTGTGCAGCTCAGTCTCAGTTATCTCCCATCAGACTAAATGCAAACACACACACACACACACACACAAATACGTGCTGACCGGTGAGTGTGAAGAACCTGAGAGCACTGTTTGTTAACCTCTGTGAACACGCACGAGGAGACCTGTAAATGAGCGCATGATTCAATTGTCACCTCGCGGACTTTTGATCACCTCACACACACATACTCTCTCTCTCTCTCTTTCTCTCTCTCTCTCTCTCTCTCTCTCACACACACACACACACACACGCACGCACGCACGCACACTCCACTGTGTGTATGTATATTGAGGCTGAGCGAATCATCGCGGTTCAAAGCGAGGCTCCTCTCGCCACAGAGACGTGCTGAGAGTTTGTGCTCCCGCTCAGCTGAGGCCATTTAATCCTTCAATGAGAGCGTCTGACTTAAATAAACTAATTAGGGAGGGGATTTATTGATCACCGAAGGAGCGCATAGAGAGTAGACAAAAGAAGACGAGGGGGGCAATTCATCAAGGGCTTCAGTGGAGGGACTTCAATATAGAAATAAATAAATGAATAAGGTTTTTAGTTTTTTAGTTTTGTTTGTTTTACTTCATTAATAATCGTAAACGGATCCACGCAGTGATCCGTGAGTGATAACAGTGTGATTTGATCAATCAGTCGTCTTAATTAATCGTTAACAACTAGCCACTTGTGGAAGAAGTCTAAATGACAAATAATAATAATAATGATAATAATCTTTGAACGATTCCTTTAAAAGTAAAAGTACTCCAGTATAAGTATTTAAACAAGATGTCTTTAAGTAACGAAAGTAAGTGTTCTTATGCACACACACAGGCCCTGTGAGGGTTTTATTGTTGTGTTGTTTTAATGTTATAGGATGGTTGTTAATGGTGCGTTCAGGTGTAAATAGTATTTTGCGGCTGTGCTTTGCTGAGCTGAAGCTGATTTTAACGACATTTCACATCAGATTGTGTAAAAATGTGTTAGATTTTATTAAACGGCCATAATCAGCTGTCAAATTAGTGCATTAATTCCCTTTGAAATTTGGTAAAATATGACGTAAATTGACATGGAAACCCTCAAGTAAATTAAGAATACCTCAAGAGTGAATTTAAATAAAAGTACTAGTGAAATCAGTGGAGTAAACGTATTCCTCTAAAGTCCAATAACTGAATGAGAAAAGTGTTTCTGAATAAATGTCAGTACTTTTAACAAACATCATTGAGCAGAACAGCTGCACCACACTGGAAAATAACAGGTTTCTATCAATAATGACAATAATAATAATAATTGTGATGATAATGATTAAATCGTCAGAGATGAGTCGAGACTGACTTCACACGTGGAGCTGTCACAACAACTCGCCGAAAAAAAAAAAACACCTTCATTTGCAAATTATTTAAAAAAAAAAAAAAAAACCTCCCAGACATGATCAAGTCACTTTTTTCTTCTCCTCTCCTCTCTTCTCTTCTTTTCTTTTCTTTTCTCTCGTCTCTCCCCTCCGTGTGATTGATTGGAGGAGATCATAGGCTGGCACCCCCATCGCGTCTCCAGCCGCTCGCTCCGCTCCGCTCCCCGCTCATGATTGGTCCGCCTCCTGCAGCCGCGGCCACCAGAAGCGCCTCCTCTCATAAACCTCGTCAGACCGCACCGACGTTTCCCATTTACTTCCAGGAGAAGCAGCGACTCACTGTTACACGAACTTTTGGCGTGCGACCTATGGCACACAACTAGCAGGTAAGTCAGTGGAAAAAAAAATGTCTCTATTTTTTTTTTCTTTTTTTTTTTAGTCCCACTTGTTGCTTGTTTCCCTCCCGCAGCTGGTTTCTTTAACATCTGGCGCGGCGGCGGCCCGCTGAGCGAAATCATCTTTATTCCGGGGTATTTTTTTTTATCGCTCCTCCAGCCCTCTCGGCTCTTATCTGTTTGGGGTCTTATCAAACGGTTATCTCTTTTGCTGTGAAGACATATTGCGTTTTGTTTCCTATCTCTTATGTGTGTGTGTGTGTACTTGTGAGTGCGTGCGTGCGTGTGTTTGTGTGTGGGAGGACAGAGATTTGACATGGACGGATCCTTTTTAAGAGCGCTTGATGGGAGAATGGCAGTCACTGCCGGTTGGATGTGTTTTATTGGATACTCGTAGATGAGACGGAGTCAGAGCAACTCAAAGTCGAGACTCCCGTTTTAAATGTGGAGCGGCGCGTTTCTCTTTTAAAGATGGGGACGATGTGTACACCAGAGGAGGATTTGCGCTTCTTCCAGAAACTTTGGCGAGTTTCTACCCAGATGTTCGCTCGTCCATAACTGTTTGCCTCACATGCGTAAAGCTGACTTTTCTTTCTCTCTTCTACTTTCTGTTTTGCTACAGGGTGGACTACTCCCTGACGACTTTTAGTAACCGCAACGGTGTATGGAAAGTGCTCCTGGATGGACCTGGGCGAAAACAGCTGGTCCATGGTCAAGCGAGAAGTATCCAGCAGCCCAGGGTCACCGGCTGAGCAGACATACCTGCCCGGTGACAGCAGGAGGGACGGTCCCTCCGCGGACGAGCTGAGGACTCCTCCGAGCGACCTTGACGCACTGGGGCACCGCCGCTCCGACGGCAGATCTCTACACTCCTACGTTCACTTCGGACACCATAACAACACCCTGACCACTGCCGAGGACATCCCGCTGTTTACGGATTTAGACCAGGGCAGCAAACTCGTCCTCTCCAGCGGAGCGCACAAGGCGAGCTTGCTGGTGGACCCGACCGACATGTACCAAACACTGGCCATCGCCGCCGCCCAGAGCCAGACTGGATATGATTCCTCGTCTGGTGGTTATATGCACTCCAACCCCAACTCCCCCGTGTACGTGCCCAGCTCCCGGGTGGGCCCCATGATACCCAGCCTCTCGTATCTGCAGGCCAGCGGCTCTGCGCAGCCGAGCCACGGCGTCTCCAGCCACTCGGTCTGGTCTCAGTCCACCCCGGAGAGCCCTTCATACAGCACCGGGAGCCCGCACGCCTCCAGCCGGTTCCACTACCCTCCGAGCCCGCCCATGAACAACGGGACGCCCCGGGACACCGGCTACGGCAACGCATTGAACGTGAGCAGCAGAGACCAGTACGGCCTCTCCCGGCCCCTCGGTGGGACCTACGCCAGTCCGTACTCTCCCTATGTGGCGCCGCAGCTGTCCCAGCTGCCCTCGCCTTGGACCGGGGGACCTTTCGATAACACGATGCTGCACACCTTGCAGAGCAGAGGCGCGCCCTTGATTCGAGGACCAAACGGAGGTAAGAAAAGAGAGAAAACAACTAGAAGGGGACAAAGTGATGGAGTGACTTTTATTCTCACTGCCTGGGGTGGAAAATGAGGATTCAGTTCATATCATCAGGCCACTGCTGAAGTGGATTTTAGTGCGCTTTTATAAGATAACTTGACGTCTTTGTGGAGGCCAAAGCTCAAAATGAAAAAGAAAGATCCGATCTAATATTAGTCTCGTAAAGGAAACACAACAATGTTCCTCTCGTGATATAAATTCTGGCTGGATGTGGTCTGAAATAACTGGCGTGTGCGTCCTGTAGAGAAATGAATCCTTTAAGTGTGTAAAACAATAAAATGTAAAAGAGTAAAACTATATTTAAAGTATCCAAGCATTCTGACTACACTTAATAAAAAGAATGATTAAAATTGTCAGATTTGTTTTTCCTGCATGCACTCTGTGGAACTGATTTGTTTTCGCTGTCATCTTAATGTCCAAGAAACACAATACCTCACGATGAAGTACAACCTGTAGGCAGATTCTCCTGTTTTTTTTTATTGCGCTGATCTGGGTTTATTCTCCTCTCAGTTTCAGATATTCTGGACGACATGTCGGAGAGCAGGGAGTGCGTCAACTGCGGCTCCATCTCCACGCCGCTGTGGAGGCGCGACGGCACGGGCCACTTTCTCTGCAACGCCTGCGGCCTCTACAGCAAAATGAATGGGCTGAGCCGGCCATTAATTAAACCACAGAAACGGACGGTAAGGAGCAGGGGACCACTTAAGCGCTCAGTTTCCTGCCTAATTGTCTCAAACGACGGCCGGAGGTCATCGCAGATGAGTGTCAGAGTGTCCGAAGATGGACAGCTTGAGTTTTTATTAGATTTTTTTTGTTTTTATCTATTAGAAAAAAAATCTTCTTATATCTGTGACTGATGACAGAAATCTATTTGTAAAATACATCTCAACGCGTACATTTGATATTTAAGACAGCATTCATCCCACTACAGAATAAAACGACTTCACCAGCCACCAGTTATAATAATTAAATTGATGCAAGACGAGGGTTATTGGTAGCTTCCCCGTGATTTGGTTTAAAAATAATTGAAGGTGCTGTTTTAATTGGATTACACGCCGGCCATACAAGTGGATATTTGTTCACGTAATTAATCAGGCACTTAATCTGTCAGTGCCTCTGCAGGATAACTTCATCTTAATGGGGGGCAACAGTAAGAGCAAATCTTTTCCTGGTGCCATTACGCGCATTACGCACGGCTTTTTAAAAGGTAATCTGATCACAAATACGAACTCCACTGAAAATGGGGCATCCTGTGCAGAGCCCTGCGTAAATAGCGTCTAAATGGATATCATAATAGGAGCCGTATTATTGTTAGGAAATAGGGTGTGAATGGTCCGAACGATTGTTGAATTAGTGGAGTGTGCTTTCACTTTAAAAACAATTTATCTAACAAAACCTCTCAAGTCTCAGGAGATCTTTTCATATGTTCCAGCTAATCAGAATAATAATAATAATAATAATAATAATAATAATAATAATAATAATAATAATAATAATAATAATAATAATAATAATAATAATAACGATCATTTAATATCATGTATTTCTGTCACCAGTCGACGTCCAGAAGAATCGGCCTGTCCTGCGCCAACTGTCAAACCAGCACGACCACTTTGTGGCGCAGAAACGCGGAGGGAGAGCCGGTGTGTAACGCGTGCGGGCTCTACACAAAACTACACGGGGTGAGTGGAAGACTACAATTCACGTTGATCTCAGATTAATATTATTAGTAATAATAATAATAATAATAATAATAATAATAATAATAATAATAATAATAATAATAATAATAATAATAATAATAATAATAAATGATGATCCGCAGGTACCTCGGCCGCTCGCCATGAAGAAAGAGGGCATCCAGACGAGAAAAAGAAAACCTAAAACATTGAATAAAACAAAGGGATCCTCTGGTGAGTTATATGAATATGATGATAACTGTAGATCATTTTTATCAACATGTTGCCTCTTTTTTGATATGGTGATCTCAACAATATTTTCTTGAATATTTTCTCTAGGAAACAACAACTCGGTCTCTATGACTCCCACGTCCACATCTTCATCCAATTCCGAAGACTGCTCGAAAACCAGCTCTCCCTCTGGACAGGTGTCAGGGGTAAGACATAAATCAAAATGTCTTCTGTTTTACTTTAAAATGATCAACGAAATGTAAAACATTAAAAAAAAAAAAGTTACTTATGGGTATTTATAATTTAAAGGAGCACTCTGTGGCTTTTTCGGGTCTCATCAGAAAGATTTTGAAAGCAGCTTATTATGACCCATACTGAGATCAGTACAATGTTGGTATATAGTCCTATATTCTTGGGTAAATGTGTAATGCTGTTTTTCTTCTCTCCCCATCATAACTCATAATACAAGCCTTGACACATGGATTTAATGTAGATCGACATCCAAAGCTCATGTTTGCTCCTCCAATTCCTCCTGCCATTCTTTGTATATGAGCATGTAAAAAAATTTTTAAAAAATCACAGCATGTACCTTTAAAAATCCCATCCTTTCAGCGATTTCAGAAAATTTCAAACTTTGTCCTCGACGCAACATCAGGGTTGAATATTTTGTAATGAGCAAACTGAAAGCATTATGACATCTGCTGCAGCAGGTGATCTGCTGATCACATGCTGGCTGACTTAAACTGTGGTGGTGATGACCGCTCAGTGTGTCACACTGTGTTATATTACTGTAAGATTTACATTGTTCATAATCTGGTGCCTTTTTTTTCCTTTTTTTTTTTTACAAGTGTAGTGCAAGAGGCCTGAAAAGAAGTTCATAAAACATGAAAAACACCACAGTGGACAAATGCTTATTTTATGCAGAAATGGCAGTTTTAGTAATGTAGTTTGGTTGATTATTGCATTTTTAAAAAAAATCTCCTCTGGTGTTGTAGGTCAGTTCGTCCGTGCTGTCCAGCTCAGGGGAGGGAACGGGCTCCGGCTCGGTGGTGAAGTACCCGGGACAGGACGGCCTGTACACCAGCGTGGGTCTGTCCCAGCCGTCAGACGTAGCTTCAGTGAGGGGTGAACCCTGGTGCCCCATGGCCTTAGCCTGAACATCTAAATCTTTCAGGAGGACAGCAATCCCTGGCCCCTCTTGTCTGGATGCTATGTAGTGTGGAAGTATTCACGGGAGGGGGAAGGGGGGCACGGTATTTGTTTCCTTCCTCGCAGCTGATGCAAGAAGAAGACGAAGAAAAAAAAAAAACAGTGGGACAGGTTGGACAGAAGGGTGAGACGACCGTCAAGTCACACTGCAAGCTTGAGCCGAGCGTGGAATAGCTGGTTGCCAGATTGGTGTGGGGGATCTTAAGAAAACAAAGGGAATCTCCAGGCCAGACGATCAATCAGCTGGCCTGCTTTTTTTTTTTTCTTTTCTTTTCTTTTTTTTTTTTTTGGATGCTTTTCTGGACCTGCCATGCACTCAAAAAAAAAAATCTCTCCCATCCCCGCCGGCACAGAAACCAGTGAAGCCGTCTTGTACATAACGGATTTTCCTCTCTGTTGATTGGATACCACTGCTTCATTTAAAAGCGCTGTATTCTTTTCAAGGACATTTTAGATTTTTTGTTTGTTTGTTTGTTTGTTTGTTTTTGTTTTCTTTTTCCGCAACTGGAATCAAGCCACAAGTGCCGAGACAACTTTTATGAATCAAAAGTAAACAAAAAAAAAAATATTTATAAATCTTCCATTGTTGAAAACATGGCTATGATTGTTAATAAAGATATCAATATAGAGTAGAAGCTGAACCATTCTGATGTCTTCTTTTCTCTTTGTTTTTTTTTCCTCTCCTCCCCTCTGTTTTCTTTTTTTTTTTTTTTTTGTAGTACAGTAGTGTTGAATCTGCACGTTTTCCACTGAGAGCTCTTATTGTATTCGACTGAAACTAGACTAGTTTGGTTCAAACAGGGTATAAAAGTCATCTAGTATTTAATTATTTTAATGTAGAAAAAAAATGCAAGTAATCAAACTCATTCAGACTATTTTTCTTTTATACATTAACGTCCGCTGTGTGATGGCATTAAGGTACTATGCTCAACTCTTCTGACATGTGGAGAAGTTGTTTGAACGAGAATAGCTGTGGGCCCCGCCGACCTTTATGTTACAGGACACAAACTGCAGACAGGAGGCTGCTGGCCTCGCTGCCTGACTCACTACAAACTGTGTACCTTTCACAATGCAAGTATGTACCGTCGCATCATTTTAGAGCAGGATTAGAGCAAAGCAGAGAGTGAGGTCACCCCTCTGAGCAAGTTCTTGTTACTTTAGATGACTTTAACGAATCCCTGCGAGGGCTGACACCAATGTAACTCAAAAAATGAGGTGAAAGGGAAATTAAGGAAAGTGACAAACATTGTGGCGCGGCAAAAATATGAAAATGTGAGACGGTATGTTTGATATGTCACACTGCTTGTCTCCATGTCCTTCATCATCGGCGTGGGCGGAGTCTCAGAAACCAACCAAAGTAATCACAGTGAGACAATCTGACAAGTTACATGTGGAACTTGGCGTAAAAAAAGGGTTATTTTTCTTATTTTTTTTTTTCTTATTTTTTTTTTTCTTTCACAGTTTTCATCCAAAGAAGGTTATGTCATTCATTCCTCTGGACTTATTTATTTTTTGGGGGAAATATCATGTTTTATTTTAGCATCATTCTCTCTTTTTTTTTGTCATTGTTTTTTATTTTTTAAGGAATTATTTTTATTTAAATTCAGTCCAATAAACTGTTTCTGGTTATGCAAATGAATTTTAGAGTTACCCTGTGTTTAAAAGAAGAAGTGGTGTACAGAACCATGTTCCTGCGTGATATTGATATTACTCAGGCATACTTGTGTATGAGGCAATCACAGCCTCCCTACATTTCTCCCTGGCTCAACTAAAACGGGATCTTACTCAGATGTTCAAATGATTGGGAGGCAAGAACGTGAAGAAATAAAGAACAGTGACCAGCTAATGCAAGGCGAGGATAAAAAGGAAAACTGTGCCTCGTTTTTCTGAATTTTCCAGATATCCATCTGAAACCCAAAGAAATCTGCCTGCAGATTTTCGGGAGGTTTGCTTCCACACTCTGCTTATGTTTCATTAAAGCAAGCCTTTATTCTTCCTGACAGCTTTTTTACTTAAGAGTTTTTCTTCTCGACCGGCCCCCGAAGGCTCAAAGCACAATCCACTTTCCTGTGTCCTCTTGAACCAGCAGCTCAAAGTACCTGTCACAATGTTTACTGTACTTAAGCGAATATGGCCTGTGAGTAATACCACATGAAAAGATTTTAGAGATGGTGAAGATTTATGCCTGAGCTTAGCGTTATCTGTCTGCTCTTTGACATATTGATTTAGCTGAGTTTATTGAGTGTGGAGGAATGTGCTCCACTGCACTAAGGGCCACATCCACGGCCCTTATTTTCCTTCATTTTGCAAAAGATCGAACTTTTTAACATGTCATTTGAATGATGCAACTGCTGCCATTTGCTTCAGCCGAGAATCGTCCATCACAGGGTTTTTTTTTTTGTTTGTTTTTTCCAGCGTTGGTGTTTCTAGTGTCGAGTTTGGCTGTAAATGGCAAATGGAAATGTTTGGCATGTGTTCATTTGCCTCTGGGTGTTATATAAAACACAGTTTGTACACCGGGACCACCGGGCGTTAAGTCCTTGAGCTTCCACGTAGATAAATTACAAAACCACCTTCAGATATGTAAATGCAAACTAGTGTTGAACTCAAAACACGGGCAAATATTTATAGGTTTCTGAATTTATGAGGTGGTCCTACCTTGGCACTGTCTGACTGGTATCCATGGTGCTGCGAGGGAGGAAATATAAACACAACAGCGCAGAAATCCTCCCTGCGCTCTTGCCTGGATAGATGTTCGCAGAGCTGAGGGTCACATCAACAACCACGTTCGCACAAAGTGATGCGAACGCCAAGCTTACAGTTATTATCTGCAAAGTGATGGAGAGGGGATGTGAATGATGTTTGTCACAGAGTTGGTGGGAATGCTGTCCAACTGAGCACTGGATGGAGGGGAAAAGGGAGATGGAGTGAGAATACAGAGATCTTGATGGCTGCGCAGGGTTGAAAGTCCTCCCAAAGTAAACAGTACATGCTAACCCAGCAGCAGCAGCAGCAGCAGAGGCAGCAGCAGGAGCAGCAAACTACAGGCCCCAGGGCTGTTTGACCATGGGGCAGCAGCACAGTGTGGCCCGGTGGCTCCCTCAGGAGATGCCCGTTGATCTTTCCATGTTGCCTTTCAAAGGAGAGCACTGCTGGCCCTGCCTCCGGAAGAGATGGGATCTCTGACTCAGCCCTTTTGGGTTTCCTCGACAGACACGGCGGCACATACTGGGAAGAAAAAAAAAAAACAAAAACACTTCAAAACATGATAGCTGTCCTGTTAGTGGAGTCTTTTTGGATTTGGAGTAACATCAGAAAACGTCTAATGGAGGGAGAGTTCATGTACTGTTCTGGATTATTATTTGGTGGTTTATTGTCTAGAAAGCCATAAAGCCTGCAGAAAATTTTGCCTTCTCTTTATGCAAACATATCTATGACTGTACAGTATAATAAAGAATAAAAGGCGCCACCGCCACCCCTGCCATAAACGATCGCAGTCTTACTCACAGGAAGTTAGCTACACAAAAGGGGAAGGTTCAGGAAAAAATAATAAGTAATCAGGAGGCCCCTCTCTAATGATAAAGTCAGTAAATGCTGTTTAAAAAAAGAGAGCAAATAAACCCTAAATGACAGTGAAAGGTTTGGCTCCACACAGAGATGACCTCATATCACTATGTATAGACAGTGTCACTTATTACAGAAACAGTGGGAGTGTGTTCAGGGAAAGGTTGGGTGTTGGAAGGAATGACACCTCTGGTGGAGGAGAGCGAAAATCAGAGGGTGGGACACGCTGAGACAAAAGGAAAGAGCTTTGTTGTGATGAAAAAAGGAAAAGTTCCTTGACAACCTACAGCCCTTTAACCGGAGAGTGAATCACAAGCTGCAACAGTTACCTATGAACAAACATTCAAGCTTAAAAGCTGCCACGTACCACATAACATCCGGAAAATTACGTTTACTCTCAGTTATCTGTCAAAGTGAAACAGATGTTTTGAGATTATTATTCAAATAACTTCTAAGTTCTGCTGCTTTGCATGAAATTCAACTGTTTATAATAATGAATCCAACCGCCAAAGTTTTTCTCTCCTGATAATGATTCTAAGACACCAGCTGGTGGTATCTGATACCATCGATTGACTCTCAGTTTGGTACAAGTGCCCTCCCAAATTAAAAAAACTGTGCACCTCATTGTGAACAATTCACTGGAAATATTTATTTGTAAGTGGACATGACACCAGGGATTGTTGCTGCACTTCACACTGAGCTATAAGCCACAGTGACTGAATAATGTAACTTCTAATAGACTGATTTTGAATAAGTTATTGGAGAAACTGAGGTTTATGTTATCAATCATTTAATGGTTTATCCTTGATCCTTACCAAGGTCAGTATTAGTGGCAGTGATAATCCAGTGTATCAGATTGGCACGTCTACAGTCGTCCCTTCAGTATCTCTGGATATATTACAGTCAATTATGTAATTATGTACTCAGTTTTTGGCAGTCCAATTGCCAGATTAAATGTTAGCAATGAAAGTTTCAGCAAATCATTGACATGTTGAACCCCACCATTTTGCAATGTTTATGTTTGTTGAATACAATATTCAACGTGATGTTGTGAGAACAGTGTGTTTAGGTACAAAAAGTGCTTGGTTAGGGTTAGGGAAAGAATGTGATGGCACACAAAACGGCTGTAAATTGCCCCGATCCTGGCAAAGATATCCTGCTTTGTTGCTACTAACATGGCTGGAAAATGTCCCAAAGTCTAATCAAAAATATCCAGTGGTTTCATGCTTACAAATGTAGAATTGCTTTATCAAAAAATAAACCGCAAATTTGTGCTTACAATTGTTGACTCACCATCTTGAACCGTAGTCTCTGGCTTGGCAGTCTTTTCACCTGAGGCTCAGTAAAAATATCTAGTGGTTTAATGCTCACAAATGTTGAAACACTACCTTCAATAGTAGTATCTGTTCTGGCAGTCCTCTCACCTAGGGCTCATTAATACTATCCAATGGTTTCATGCTTACAAATCTTGACTTGCTGTCTCCAACAGTTTTCACTGGGTTGGTAGCCTTTTCACTTAATATCATTACAAATATCAGGTGGTTTCACACAATTCACCGCCTCCAACAGTGGTCTCTGGCTTGACAGCCTTCTCACCTGGCTCATTAAAACTATCCAGTGGTTTATACTCACAAATGTTAAAACACCATTGTGCCTTGTCAAAAGTATACAGTGGTTTCATGCTCACAAATGGTGATTCATCATCTTGAACAGTGGTCTCTGACGTGGCAGCTCTGACATTTTGTCTCAGTACAAATAACCAGTGGTTTCACACTTATAAATTTTGAATCACCATCTCCAACAGTGGTCTCTGGCTTCACATCTTTTCACCAATCGCCCAATAACAGTATCCAGTGGTTTAATACTTATAAATGTTGAAATGCCATGACCCCTTGTTATAAATATCCAGTGGTTTCATGCTGAAAAATGTTGAATCCCATTCTCAGACAGTGGCTTGGCAGCCTTTTCATCTCGGTTTATTAGAAATATCCAGAGGTGAATGCAACTGTTTCAAATGATGAAATGCTATGGTCCTTGTGGTCAAACAGTGGTCTCTGGCAGGGCAGCCTTTCGACTAGGAATAGCTTCACTCACCATAGCTTCTACTTCCTGATGTCAACGTCAGCTCATAAACATGTAATCTAAAAATGATATGACATGACACATACAAATTTAAACATACATGTGGTTTGCACAAAAGTATATAAGTATATATAAGTGTTATACATGTTATAACTTTTTGCCATAGTGCCAAACGAAACTGAATATCCTGATAGAAGATTTTATCCACATCTCCCACACCTACACCATCTGTTGCCTTCTTTGATGTGTAACTTCATTAAGGGACATTAGAGGAACATTAGAAGAATTACCTGATGAAGAGTCTGACATATGAAAAAAGGTCCTGGCTTCAATCAGGTAAGGTTGATTTGAAACACACAACCATTGTTCTTGACAACTCTACTGTGGTTAGTGTGCCCCATATGTCTTTCATCCCTCATCAAACAATTAAGACACAATGCTGCAGAGCCTAACATGTGTCGGGAAAAACATATTTCTTTACTTGAATATTTTAGCGTCTGGTACTGCACGCAAAGTAAATAAAGCTCTACTCTGATATGCAAACATTCAAGACAAATGGGACGGTGTCGGGATTAAATGCTTTGCCTACTGGTGAAAAAGCTGGTCACGTTTTGTGTTTGTTCAGTCTGTTGTTCCTCCTAAAGGGGCAGGCTGCTGGGAACTTTCTGCTATGAATAGTGTGCTTAACTATGTACACACAAACACGAGGTCACTGTAGAGGAGGACTATGAAACATTTCTTTTTGAAAAGGACATAGAATAAATAACAAAGTTTTGCTGCTGCACATACATTTGTGTTGTTGTTGTGTATATCCAATTCTTTTTTAAAGTAAAAAATCATGTTATGTTTGAATCATTATTTTTCCAAATGTCTCATTTAGGTCCATTTCGGTTACATGTTGTATGAAGGATCTTACGTTGATGAACCTGAAAAAAAGCCTTGAACCTGATTCGATTTTTGATGACTTGGAATAAATGCTCTGATGGGCACAAGGTAAGCTTGTATTTTTCATGCTAACTATGTACTTCTTTTTCTATTTATTAACCAGACAGCCTAAAGCCATGCTAGCAACTCTCTGCCATAGCTTGAGATTCTAACAACAGTATGCTAACACCGTCACAATGACAGTGCTAACTTGCAGATCTAATGCATTTTAGCATTTAATTTTAATTGGCACTGAACATCAACTACAGGTCAGGCTATTGAAATGATTAAAATACTCACAAAACACCCATTGAGCATGAAAAGTCAAAAGATCACCAAAGTTACTACAATTAATCATGAGGAGAGCTAGCTAGCAGATAAGTTAGCTGCTATGTAACACTAGTAGCTGAGGGAGTCTGTCTGCGCAGTAACTGTGGGCAGCAGTGCTCAGTCAGCCGGCCTCCCAGTGACCACAGTTGGACATCACTCGATAGTGAACACAGCCCCAGTATTACAACGAGGGGATACAATACAGAGGCGATTTACAGGAACTATGACCAGGACTAAGACTCCAGGGACAAGAGAGGCATGAAGGGGCACAGGGCCATGAGAAAGCCGGGCATCAGTTGCAGGCGAATACAGCACGTAGAGACAGAATATCTTTATATGACACTTGATGAATTGAGGATTTATTTTGACAGAACCAGAGGTAATTGTAGCAAGACAAACCAAGACTGTTTGAGTGAAATTTATTTTGTTTATGTCGAATCTGAATCAAGTGTTTTTTTTAATGAGTCAATGTTGCATTTTACCTTGTGTTAGTTCAGAAAAAGAGAGAGACTTAAATTCAGATGGTGCATAGTTGTAGTTTTTTTGTCTAGTAAGGGAAATTGATGTAAAAATATTTATTTTTTTACACTGAGTTTCTCGTGGCGAACTCGCTGCTTTCACATCTCCCTACGGGATGTACTATCGCTTCTTGCGGTACAAACCCTGGCTAGCTGGTTCAGTACATGGACATCTTTTTCATAAGTTCAACCCTGTTCTTCACATTCTGTTGATAATGTTAGCTCATCGTTTTGTATTTTCTTAACTCAAATTCTTTCCATGTCCACAAATTGCCCCCATTCGCCAACATTGTGGCAAAATGTCAGGGGTATAACCCAAAGTCTGCAGAATTCATCCTTTGGGACGATAAATGTCTGCACAAAACTTCAAAGCACTCCATCCACAAGTTGCAAAGATATTCTATTATTAGCTGCTATTTTGATGCTGTGTTTAACAACTGGTCATAGGGAGCTGAAAATACTGATGCATATAACAATGTAATTAAATCATTATTAATAGAATAATGACAAATAGAACCAGCCTATTGGAAATGTCACAAATGTGTTTGGGAAAGTTTAAACGGAACATAATACCCCAGGAATAATAAAATGAGGATATTCTATAGCGGCTGTTTCTCTTCTGGCCTCCCTTTCAACTAAAGAAACTTTTCTTGTCAGGCTGTGTGTATTCACAGAAACAAAGTAAAGTATGTAAAGTATGTGACAAGCCCAACACAATTTGACTATCAAATCTATCCCCCGTTTCTACACAATGCAATGACAGTTTTGCCAGACAACCGTTATTCTCTAATGGAAAAGTTATTTCATTACCAAGCCCTCTGTCTAAAGGGGTCTGGGCTTTGAAAGTCGGCCACTAAATCATGTAACTCGTGTAAGTATTTTCTGCTGCAGCGATCCAAGGAGTACGCCGAGATTCTTGGGAGTTCAGTGCAAGGTTACAGCTATCTCTCCTCTCCTACTAGCCCAACAGTCAGCCTTGTGTCCAAGGCGTTTTGAATTAAGTTCAGCGCTCTCGTGTATGGGAACCCGAGCTCGCCGCCAAATGCAATACTTCCCGGAGTATTTCTGTCAGAACCCTGGCCTTTAAAAACAAAACACAGTGAAATCACAGCAGGACTGTTTTAATCAATTAAACATATGTCAACAAGCAATATGCTAATCACTGTCCCGACGGGGAGAGCAAATTCTCTCCTGGTGATGTATGATCAGAAGTCAATCATCATGACTGTGAAAGGACGGAGGGACAAAAAACTGGGTTCAGGTTCAGTTTTTAGATGAGAAATAAAGGGTTGATGAACATTTGTGAATATAGTTGGGATAAACCTTTTCTGATTCTTGCCATTATCCTTACTGTTCTGGTGTAAAACAGACAAAACAATAAAGTGAGTCAGACGCGGGTGATTTCCATGCATGTTGTATGTTTGTGTTTTGAGTGTGCCTGTTTGACTTGGATGAAGAGCTGGTGGGGAACAGTGCCTTCCTGACTGGCATCAATTGTTTTGCTCGAAGTCTCCAGCCTTCTGGAGAATCTGCATGCAGTCATCGCTTAAGTCATTTGGGTCAACTTAGGGCTAGGGAGTTTGGTGGGATTTTACCGGCCCCTCCTACCCAGAATGCAGTGCAGTGTCTCAGACTTTAGGACTTCAGGACGAGGTATGCTTGTGTAAACACCATTTGGCTCACTGAAGTCTTGAGATGTAATAAATTTACATCTAGAGCTCAAGATAGCAGCGCAGCCACACAGCGAAGACGGGGGATAAATTGCAGGATGCAGCAGCCTGACAGACGAGACCAGTGAGGCTCCTCTCTTGCCTGCTGATTGGGCGTCTCTCTGCGGAGACCTCTTATGAAAACTCCTGATAACCAAATGAGCATCTAAAATAAATAACAGGCTGACGCATGGCAGGCTCCCAAACAGAAGAAACAGACGCTCATTAAAATCTCACCAGCCGTTTTCAGATTTTAGCTAGCCATTCTATTTACTTCCAACTTATTTTTAAAAATACTACCTATTAACAAAGACAGCTCTGCTTTATTTTACTTTTGCAAGGAATACACAAAGCCAAAATCTTGAAAGAAATAATGGGGGTTCAGCGAACTACTTACTGAGATCCCAAACAGAAGAAACATATGCTCATAAAAATCTCACCAGCCGTTGTGTATTCGCATTTTTAGATTTTTCTAACCATGTTGTTTACTTTCACAAAATCTTAAAAAGAAAACTATTATAACAGAGGTTCACCAAACTAGTTGTTGAGATCTCGAAACGTGGTAATGTTTCAGCAATAACTATGATGAAATGTCACATTTCTTTATTTTGCAACTGTGCGCTTCTCGTCTAAAACACAGGAGATGCCCCGAAAACACATCAAAATACCGTTTCATTGCCACAAACAAAACTTGAAATTGAAAAATAAAAAATTCCCAATCACACTAAGATATGTCCTTGTCAAAAATATCAGTCACACAGGTTGTAAACAAAAGAGGACATCTATAGTCAGTTTCATGTGACCGGATAGACAAAGGCTAACAATGCATAAAATTATAACCCAAACTTTACCTTGTGACTTCCACCACAGCTTACCAGAGACTGAACTGCATGGCTAATATCACAGATCATTTAAGATAGCTCTACTAGCACTACTGTTAGCAAGCTAGCATGTTCACTGTGTGAGCTAGAATACTGAAACAGTGTGTTCTTACAGATCACAATTATCTATTTTTTTGCGTTTTAACTAGCATATATATATATATATATATATATATATATATATATGTATATATATATATATAAATATATATATATATTATTATATATATAAATATATATATATATATATATATATATATATATATATATATATATATATATATATATATATATATATATATATAAAGGGGAAATAGACAACTTTCCAACTATCCCACATTCTAGCGTTTCCTGTGGTATTACTGTTGCTGCCAATGTTGGAAACATAGCATTAGCAACATGGCTGCCACAACCAGCCTGGCTAATGTCGAAAGCAAAAAAAATTTTGCCTTGAAAACCATGATCTCGGCACTCTGAAGAGGGAGTAAAACACTCTGGTTGTATTAATCAGTGGGTTTTGTTACAGACTCACTTAGCAGAAAGACTACTGAAAGTTACTGTTACCTGGGGAAAACGACCGTGGAAACAATGCCTCTTCCTGTTTTGGTTGCCTCAATACAAGACACGCTTCCTTGGTGATTATTAGATACAAATCTCTACACCGTACAATTGCGCAAAGGAGGAAGGAACATTGAAATCTACCACACTTGTGACCTCTGACCTGAAGTAGACAAGCTAGCAAGGTTACCTAAATTTAGCCTGCATGTTTTCATTGGTCATCAGGCAGTTGCCTAGCCTTGTAGAAGCCCATCGAGAGTCTCCCCCGGAGGTCACAGCCTTACTTCCTCCAACTTTGATCTGCCATTTCCTGCGCAATGAGGGTTGATTAGCGACATTACAGGCGTGCTGCTCACTATAACAAGTTATCAGTTTTACCTCCAAAACAGTGGCAGACAATCTGGCAAAACTATAAGCTTGTGGTCATCTGTGTACTTCAGGATTAAATGCTGTGTTCCAAGATGTCAGACTGAAAGGACTGATGGCCGGAGGTACAAAAATAAAACCCACGTTGTACCAAAATGTTGCTTTCCGTTTGAAAATAGAGTATGTATGAAGTCTTCTGTGAACCCAGTGACTGAGCACAACAACAGAGCTGCTTCCTTAAGCTCCCCTGACCAGGCAGACCCTTTGGCTGAGGCGACCAATTAATTATAGACGTGACTTTAAAACTTCCTGTTTTTCCCTCCTTAATTAAGCCAATCTGCCCGGCTGCTCTACAGAGAGGAAATGCCTCAAAATAGTACCCAATTTCAGCACATTCAATTATTTTGTGCCCGGCGCAGATTGCATCGGTTGTGTTAATGCACAGATCAACAATGTTTGATCACAGGGAAATTATGTCTGTCATTTCTTCCTGCTTCGCCCCCGAATATTGTGGGAATTGCGAGGAGAGTCGGTGCTCGACGTGGGCACAAATTAGCCACTACGTGCCCTGAGTCAGGCCCATCCAGCATCAATCTCTGCCGGAGATGTTTATTATTACACTCATGCCGTCACTTAGGGGAGAGGGAAAAAAAAAAATCCCTGATTTATGCCTCCACTGTTACCCTTTCCTGTCCTCATTTATGAAAACAAAATTCCAGTGAATTCCTGCCATATTAACACTGAGCAGTTCTGAGGTCAAGCTTTCACTTACACTGCACAATTCCACCGTCTGTGCACAGATATTACACTGTTAGCTGCAGCTTCACTGTACGGCTCCGTTGTTGCCAGGAAGGCTGAGTAAATGGAGTCTGAACACAATCTCGCAAACTGACCTTGACAGCAGACACACTTCATATCTCTCCGCCGCCTTTTCTGCCCCCCCCTTCCAGTTACACTAAATCCACAGCCAGTGATCAAGAGCACCAAGTCAACTTGACTGTTATCATAAATGCACCGAACTTGTTGAACACCTGCCAGCGTTTTTCACTGGTGCCCTTTTCAACTTTGAACCGAAACTCACCTCTAGGCCTCACCCTCCGTGTTTTTCACCGGGAAACAGGAAAAAGGAGGAGAAAGTGAAGACGTGCGTGGACGCAAAAACCACGGCTAGAACGTTTTTTTACAGGGGGAATTTATGTTGAGTGTTTCTTTAGAAAAACCTGGAGTTTGACCTAATTTAACAATAGAGCACATTGGAAGTAAAATTCTTTCCTAAGCATATCGGGGGAATACCATCTATTGTTCTCTCCTGCAGTATCTTTGAGTCAGATCGGTGAGGATGTAGGTGAGTATCAAAGTTTATGTATTTTGCCTGTGTATCATGTCAAATGATACACAGACAAAATACTCATTCAGTAATTGTTATTTCTGTGACACCTTTTCAGTTGCGTTTTGAAGTGGAGGCAGTGCCATGTGGTCAGAATGAGGCTCAAAGGGTGAATTGAATTTCATGCTTTCTCATTACTGCACAGGGTGGGTGCACTGTTAGGTGCTGTGTCTGAGTCATTTTCAACCACGGGTACACAAATGAAAGTAAACTCAACATTTTACATTTTACATTTTGATGTGAAACTAAAGTTGTCATGAATGAAAATCTGTATAATTCAACACTGCTGACCCATTTTCTGATTCGGATCTAATTGTTTTTACCACTGTGTTTATGTATAAAACCTGTTTTTGTCTTCTTTTTTAAGAATGTCTTTTTTGAGAATTACATGTTTTTCCAGCAAAACTTTTTTCCCTCAGTTTTGCAAATACAAAAAAAAATTGTTTCACACATATTTTTTTTTCTAGCATTTTTTTCCATTCGGTTTCACACACACATAGATTTTCATAGATGGGAAAATATATATATATATTTTTAAGAATTTATGAAGATTATCCTAAAAAGTTCTTTTTACTCTCCACCAGTTCTCAAGTCATAAACACAGAAGAGAAAGTGATGTGGATTGCCAGGGAAAAAAAAATCTTCACTTGCCTCTCAGGGCCTCTGAATCCTCCTGCTCATTACTCACCAAGTATTTGCTGAATGTAAACATCTCACCAGCTCTCTCCCGGCTCAAAATCAAATAAATTGCACCTTGAAGCTCCACTTGTATGAAATGAATGAGACACTTGAATTTACGCCCTTCCCTTCCTTTATGAGCATGTACTACGAACTTTCCTGAGAAATATCCTAAAGAAATGAGCCATCAAATCACACCGTGCTAACCTATAGGCTCATATAACATTGTACTCATCATCTTAGCTAAACCGTTAAAATTAACCAAGTGTCAGCTAACTGTGACAACACCCATTGGTTGCACTATAGGTTTGGACCCTTGACCTTGGTATTACAAATGTGCCATCTTGGTCTTTGAAGCCAGAGGTGACCTTATGTGGGCGAGAGGGTGGAGCCGGGGAGGATATCCTGATTAGATCTGACTGAAAATCAGAGGGCACCCTGTGGTGGCAACTTCTCAATCACAAGCGGAAAGCTCACCCTGCTTTATCACCTGTTTTACTCTAAAATGGCACCATCATTTACAAACTGATCATCACGTTGTGTTGAAGAAGACTTGAAACTAGAGACTGAGAACACAGACTCATTAGGAGACTGTTTGCTGAGATAACAGATCAAGTGTCAAGTCAGGTCTTTTTCCTATAAGCTTCCATATAATCAGACTGATTTTGGGAATGCTTGAGTTTCCCCCCTGCAAAGCATTAGAAAGAATGAGAATGCAGGTTTAAGGCATTTCGGACCTTGAAACTCTGTGGATATTTTCTCTATAGTCGGGGCTCTTAACACAACCATCAAACAGTAAACCCACAGAATATCTCTTATGTGCAACTACAACTGTCTGTGGCAATGCACAAGTTCGACAGGTTGACCCAGATGGTCCCCCTATATCATTGTGTACAATATTCATGCACAGTGCTCACTTGTTTACACTGAAACACCACCCAGCGTTCACAAATCAGAGGTCATTTCGATGTTCTCAATTTAAGACACTTGTCTTTTGTGACCCCCAAAGAGCCGCAGGGCCTGTCTGGAAAGTGAGTATAATTTATATGCTGTTGAACTCATTGAAACAAACTGAACCTGAACCTGAACTCCATTAACTTCAGACCTTAAAGTCCCCCCTGAGTTTTGTTTTAAGTCTTTATTTCTCATGTTTGATTACTTCAGCTGGCTCAGAGGTGGCAACTGTAACACGGACGTCGCCGCTAAAAGGTGCTGGTTTCACATTGTTCCACAAGTGGCTGAATTCCTGTCATTCTTCAGTCTGAAGAAAGAAGAAAACATTGCTTGTAATTTTTTGTAATTCAAATACAGAGGAAACAGGCCTGCTGGCTTACAACTTATTTGGCAAAGACTGAGAGGATCCTGGCCGATCCGGAGACGGTCACTCCGCGTCAAGTGTCACGATGTTTTTCTGCAAAGCCGGGCCCTGCACAGCTGAAACATAAACCGAACAATGTGAACTAAACTGCGTTCCTTCGAGCGGGTTGCTTTGTTTAATCTGTTCTTCCAAAATTCTGAAGGCCAAGTATAAGAACGCATGGAAAGAAAAAGGGCAATCTGATTTGGTGTACTGGCGGTATGACATCATCAAAGTGAGGAAATCCAAGCAGGCCTACGAGCTGTCCTGCGAGAGGCCCCTCAATAAACAGGCTGGTTATCACATCACTAACATTTATTTAACCCTTCTGCAGAAGGTGTTCTTGTAGAGGGGTGCGCAGGGGAGGGAGCTGTTTCCGAACCCCCTTTGGCTGACCTGTTACCAACCTTCACTGATATGCAAAACACTCATAAATACACACAAGCCCGATGCAGATTAATTTACTCGTATCGTGTTGCGACACACAGTTGCTGTCTTCTTTCTGCTGTTTTATGCTGCTCTCAAGACCCCCCCCGCCCCCTACTCCCTCGAAGTCCACTGCTCTCCCACTCCATCCAGTCCTCCCAAGTTTGGCCGTCTCTCTGGCAGGACGGAGGACTGAACACATGACTTCACCAGAGAGAAAGCTCGCGGGGTCAAGAAATGAAAGGACGAGAGGGGTTGAAGGGGACGAGGGGAATACCTTGCGCCCACTTCCATTCCCTTTCCGGTTTTCAGTGAGACAGTGCACGCGGCTCTCTCCCACACATCTCGACATCCCAGCGCCAGGCTCTGTGTTTTCTTTATTCATTACTTAAAGGAAAGAAATGTAGCCCATACCAAAATAAATATGGCTCTCTTGGATTAGACCATGTGTCATAGTGTGATAGCTCCAAGGAAAAGACTGTTGTTTTAACCGGAGGAGGATGGAACTCTTTGGCTCTGCAGAGCGTCTGTCACTCTGCTCTTTGTCTCCGTCACACAGCACAGACCAGCAGCAGGCACCCTTATCGCATGATTTAGACCTAAATACATTACTTTAAAGTGGGCGACACTCAGCGGTGAAACCAGATTCACTGGGTGTCACTCTGAAGTTAATGACCTGAGACTGAGCTCTTGGTTTAAGGAGTCATTTTACATTCTTTAGACAACTTTTTTTTTTTTTTTTGCCTCACTAGCTGCACAAGTGTTTCTCTCTTTTAGTCGATCTGCCACTTTATTCCAGACTGAAATATCTGAACAACTATCTGATATGTTGCAATGACATTCATGGTCCCCAGAGGCTGAATCATAACGGTTTTCCCCTCAACTCTTCCTCTATCACCATCTTAAGGTTGAAACTTGCTGTACTTACAGCCCAGTCACCAGGATAAAATGTCGGCACTTCATGGTTAAGCAAATTGCTGAGTGGTTATCATTTGTGTCATAAGCTAACAACATTATTGAGAGTTTTTTATTTTTCACATCACAGCCACATTACATATATTTGACCTGACTTTGATATCAGGAGGAGATTGAGGTGGAGTTAAAGGCAAGGAGGCTGCCAAGCCAGTGACCACAGCTCAAGACTGTGTTTCCAGATTTATAAGTGTTCAACCACTTGATATGTTAAGATGACTTCGCGACAATTTTCCAATTTTTTTTTTTCTGACGAAAACCTCAAAATGTCTCCAACCATGTTTGTGGTGACCAAAACAGGCTATTTAGCCAAAACCTGATCTTTCCCTAACCCTAACCAAGTGTTTTTTGTAACTAAACTTAACCAAATCAAGTTGAAGTTTCAGCACATCCATAGTTTGCACAAAGTTACAATAGCATCATTCATCCTTGCAACTAGCTTGAACAGTTATCTCAAAGCATCTTCATGTCTAGGCGCAGCCACACAAAGGAGCTAGCATGGCTGTGGACTCATGTTCACCGTACCTCTAAATATTTAACCTCGTTAAAAATAGTCGTTTTTGTCGCCACAAACACAGCTTGACCTCTCCTGGGGTGACCTAAAAAACATCTAGCGGTGTCGACTCCGCATCTCCCGACATGACAGTCAGCTGATAAACTGCACATGTAATGCAAATATAATATGACAGCTGCCCAAGTTTGCGGAGGGGTTATGTGCCCACAGGTGACGGGACTGTTTCAAGCTTCAGTTTCAGTGTTAGCATTTGACTATTTGCCTAAGAA
Organism: Acanthopagrus latus; assembly: GCF_904848185.1. Lineage (NCBI taxonomy): Eukaryota > Metazoa > Chordata > Actinopteri > Spariformes > Sparidae > Acanthopagrus > Acanthopagrus latus. Next base: position 15,993,311 of record NC_051059.1, on the reverse strand, counting down.
TTATCCCCGGCTTTTGAAAAAGTTGAATCCATGGAAGAATTTCTCTCTACTTGTTGCATATGACATGAATGTGTACCTTCTCCTCAACAACCTCAGCCTGCAGCGAGAGTCAAAGATTTTCTTTGAGTGTACTGAACGTTGACAAAATCAGACGAAGATCACGACTCTGTTAATTATTTTCTCCCTATCAAAAGTTTCTTGCCATTCGTTTCAGAGGAACTCCAGCACTTGTCATTAGGAGTCCGCCGCTGTCCTGGTGGAGCGTTCACTTCGGGTGAGGTCTGATAAACGGCCAATTGAACGCTCTGTCAAGCAGAACCTTCCTATGACCCTAACACACACACACACACACACACACACACACACACACACACACACACACACACACACACACACACACACAAACATTTACTGCACTGGCACAGTCTAGCACAATCCTTCGCTAGAGCATCAATAGTTTGTTTATAATTAGCCCTGGCACCTCTTGACTACTTAGAGAGAGTGATTGTTTTTGAAAATGGCCCCTGGGGTCCTGTTGACTGATTGGCCTGAGGTGGTTGGGGGGGAGCCCGGAGGGGGAGATTCGAGGGTCGGCAGTTGCAGTAGAGGGTCTGTTGCTGGCCCACAGTTGTAAGCTGCATTCCTCCCAAGCTGCTCTGGACCCTCATCTGACAGCCACTCTGATAATATCCCAGTCAGATAGAGTCGCAGGGGCGGCATGTCTGAGCTCTGTTCTGAATCACTCAATTAGTGCAGGAGGAGGAGGAGGACGAAGAAGAAGGGGGGGAGAAGGAGGGGGAGAAGGAGGGATCTGAAATATCTTTGTTCTCCAAAACCCACACTAGCAACACAGAGTACCACTCAAACGGCATGAGCTCAATTATGTTTATGCAGAGCAAGGCAAGGTGTAAATACAGTTTGTGTGGTCTTGTGGCGAGTTCTCTGTTGGTGGGGAGAGGTGTGAGCATGTTTGTGTGTGTTTGTGCTGACTCTGTTTATGGAGAGTTACATCAATTTACAACCTGACTCCACGTGTGTGCCAACACCTGCTAAATATATCTATCACCCGAAAGACACCTGCATCTGTATCTGCCTGTTAGGAATACATTCGAGAGGAAAAAAAGATCTACTGTCAGTTTAAGCTCCTATCTAAAGCAAAAAAAATATAATTTTTTTTAGCTTTCCAGCACTCCTGGTGTGTCCCTGTGGTGTTACTGTTAGTGTCACTGTCGCAAAGTCAACGTTAGCAGCAGAGCTACCGCTCGCGGCCTGGCTACTCAACAAAGCAAAACACAACAGTGAGAATCCCACTTCGATAGGAGAAGCCCAGATTTTAATGCCAAAAAAGACAGAGTAAAACACCGATCTAGCAAAAAGAGTCCTTATGGTGAGGGTCAACACAGATCAACAAGGTAACACATTTTGGCACAACACTGGCGCTCTCCATTGAGTAAATGCCCCTCAGTTCACTTTTCTTTCACCTCGATTTCCATCACTCCATCCCTTCAGCAGGGTTCTTTTTCTGTCGTAGTGTAGAGTTTCCACAGTTATTCCGGTTGTTCAACTGTTACCTGGGGATAGTGACCGGGCAAAACAATGCCTCTTCCTGTTTTGGTTGCACAATGGCAGACGCGCTTCCTTTGTGCTGTTATTAGACCTTAATTTTCTGTGAAAACCTAGCCCGGTGACGGAACTCTATAGCTATAAGATCTTATAGGGAACCAATCTTAACATGGACGGTATCATTTTTTACTTCAGAATAATAATTTTACTGCCAGTTCAAGGTCATTTTAGTGTCATCTTCTAAAGTGATGTTCAATATATCATAGAAATATCAAATGTTTAATCTAAACAATGTCAAAAAAAGACTTTTTTTAACTTATTATTTTATATATGATAATTAGTATAGTATAGTAGTATTAGTAATTGGTACTCAACCACAGTGGAAAGGTCAGGAACTTGCAAGGGGAACAAAATCTGATTTTTCTGGGGGGCCATGACTCGAGAATATCTGCTTTAATACAGCGTGTTTGATAAATAATTTCACAGTATTATCTATCATTTTCATGAATTATTCTGATATCACACACAAAATGCTGAAATCTGGTAACACAGTGGCATTGCTACAACAATGTCTACGGGCAAGACACAAAATATTCAAAAGAAAATGGAAAATAATAATAAAGACAATAATATCCCATTTGGGTAAACACCAGGACTGAGACAAAGAAGTCAGACTGGACTTTGCGTGAAATGGAAAAAGAAAATACATGTTATGTGTCACGTTAATCTGTACATTCTTGTGTTTTCAACATCAGAAGCCATTTATACTCATATTGTGATATGGTTTGCATTCTTTACATGTAATGTGTCCATATTTTAAACTGCGAGGGAGACTTTTATCTCTGAGAGTTAGACAAATAAGTCACAAGAACACTCAGCCAATCCTTTGACGAATACGTCCTGTCTGCTTTATCGCATAATGAGCAGCAGCTCTGTTTGTTGGGTCATTTCTCACCAGGCACATTGGGACTATTCGGTTTTTTAAAGGGCAACAGTGTAATTTCAGCTGAAGCGGAGGAGCAGGGTCTCAATGGTAAAATGAAAACCCTCACCCAGGTCGTCCACTCTCTTTGGATTGTTTTCTCGGTCCCTGCCAGCCTGCGATCGACCCCTCACCTCCCGCCGACCTGTCACCTGCAGACACCCTCTGTGGCGGCCTTTGATGTGCTGTTTGCTCTTATGTACAGTAGGGGTTAATCACACACCTTGAGAGAGCGACGTGGAATTCCATACAATGGGTCCGTTGGCTCGTGTTGTCTGAGGGCTAAGAGAGGGATTAGAGATTAAAGGCCAGCCAGTGTGTGAGGTAAACAGCAGAGAACAATATTAAACCCACTCCAGGTTGAGCCAGCGGATGTTGGTGTCACTCCATCTTTTTGATGTATAGTTTTGACTGAAAGGCTGGTGGCTGCCAGGACTATGTGCGTATTTTTCTCTTGTTTTCACTTTTGACCTGGAATTTTCTGCAGTTTTAATAAAATCAAATGGTAAAATAAAGTGTAATTTAAGCTGTGCAGAGGAAAGTGTGAGAATTCTAACGTCATGACTTCTTAATGACCGTCGGTGCCTCATTTGAATGTACGTGAGCAGGGCATAAAGATGTTAATGGCATGAATTGTTCTTAAATTATATTAACATGGTATGGCGTCACAAGAGTGCCATTATTATTTCCTTTTTTTCTTTGCTTCTTTTTAAGGCACTCCTATGACTGGATAATAAGGGACATTAAAGGTGTTTTTTCTTTAATTGTTTTATTTGACTGATCTTTTAATGTGTATCTCTTTGGATGTGATACAATGGTTTTCTGCATAGTTTATTTTCCTGGCTCTTGTCTCTTTTACTATGCTATATGAAATAAAGTGTAAAAGAAAAAATGATAATGATAATAATAAAAACACATTATAAAAACAACAAATGAGGTATAGTTTGTCCTGATCCTGCCTTATCGCTTTACATGTTTGGAGGTTAGTAACCATCTATGGTCACCTTTTATCCAAATTGAATGAAGATATATTTCATTGAAATCAAGTATAGCTCAGACATGACCACTACAAATATGTGACATCTGTCATGCTAATGTTCCCCTCAGTCTCAGCAAAGCTTTGGGAAAAAAACAACCTCTAATCTGGGAAGTAGCCCAACATTTTTGTATTATTCGTTCAATCTTGCAGCTTTGTTGCAGGAACTTGCTCGCGCTGAAAGACGAGCTCCCTAAGAACAGAAAACATATTCCCCGCTCAGGCACGGCGCTGTTTAATTGTAACAAGACACTCCCTCCAGAACATGCTCATTCACATGCTAATTAAAACTGAAGTACATGAGTTATGGCGTAACAATTTCTCATAAAAAGCGCCATTAATTTTTATGACAGCAGAAAACAAACCCGAGTAAAGAGTACATAGGTTATTATCTCACGGTAAAATGTCTGCAGCACACAGTGAATGGACAGGGAACATGCGGCCCCCAAAGGGACCGAGAAAAGAAGATTAATAGTGCTCATCTTGATGCAGACCACCAGCAGTGGTGGGAGACGTATCCAGATTGTTTAGTTAAGCAAAGCATCACCAACATACTACATTAAAATCAAAGGTTCTCCATTCAAAGTTGCTCATTTCATGTTGGAAAAGGAGATTTGGACTAAACTGCAGGGTTGTTTGAACCGAACAGGGAGAGCCTTTCCTTGTAATATTTTCACCTTTACTGAATGGGGATGATGCGGTGTGTGTGTCATCATGGTAATATGTGGTCATCTTTTGTAGCATGAACGAGCACAGAAGCAGTTCGCAGTACTTTGCCAGGTGTTCACTGGTCTGTCTGTCTGTCTGGGGTGAGGTTTCTCGGCTTGATAGCGTCATTACCACAGAAGACACAGTCATGAAACTTCACAAGGGTGTAGTTAAGATCAAAATGAAGGCCACGATGGATGACCGGCAAGGGTGCCAGATCCAGGGAAAGTACATTGTGCCTTGTGTTTAAATGTGAAGTTTTCTCCTGATGCATGCAGCCATTAGCTCCTTTCACATCTGCAGATGATGAAAAAGATTACGAACAAGTTGTAATCCATCACAGTGAGCATAAAGTCAGCATTCATTTTGTCAGCTTGTATGCCAATGCAATACGTACTTGTCAAATCAATCTGCACTTAAATTGTGTTTCCATGTATGAAAAATGCTAATTGGAGGTGATGTTCTCTGTGATTGATTATCCTGAATCAGTAACTGCTTATGTGAATGGGAAAACACTTCCGAAATCTCAAACTCAACGACATGGTGCATAAAATCCTCTGTTATGATGTTAGAAGTATTTGGTATGAGGTAAATGCAGAAAGCTGACATGTACACAACTACTATGACCACGGAAGACTGAAGCAAAGCGTCGTATTTTATAGGATAAGATAATCCTTTGTTAGTCCAACAACGGGGACATTTGCAACATCACAGCAGCAAAGAGGATAGCAAATGAATGAAAACACTTCTAACGAGTGAGTAAAAATATAATAAATATAAGTACAAAAGCAGTATAAACAATGTAAATCGTACATAAGTATTCACACTAAGATAATTGTGTGTTTTGTGGGTACAATCTTTATCTGCAAAGTTTAGTAACTGAGCTGTTGGATGAACACTGACTAAAAAGTAAAGGTACAGCAAAGTATGAAATAGTTTAAGGCGGAAATACTCACGTAAATTAAAAACTTGTACTGTAACCACATGACGAAGCCCCTCATCCTTCAAAACAACGTGGAGAATCATCTGGCTCGTGACCCTTTCTTACCCTCCCTTAATGATTTTAGGAAAACCCCATTTAAAAAAACAAATACCACAAATAAAATCATTACTGCACCGTTTTACCGCAACAGCAGCATAACGATGGAGCCGCTCTGTTGTTTTAGTCACAGCACTGCCGGTGAATCATGTTGTGACAATATTTACTCTGCATCACAGCCTCTTCTCACAGATTGCGCAATGCAACCGGAAGTCCACAAGCAGACGGCAGAGAGTGTGACTGTACACAGCGTTACGGCTTTTTATAACATGGTTCTCTTACAGCGCTAAAGCTGATGAGCACTGTTGCCAGCTCTGTCACTCCCGCACAGTCCTCTTCGACCTAAATAACTCTTGTTGACGTAAAGTGGGTGTGATGGTAGTGTTTGTTAGTAAGTAAGTAAGTAACGCCTCCCCACAATGCAACTTGTTCATTTGAGACACTTTTAAAAAAAAAAAAGATAGCTACATGCAGACTGATCAAATATTGCTACAAATATGGGACTTTCAGATGCAGAGTGGGACTCATTTGACTCAGCCGGAGAACTTGGATTGAGCTGCATGCCTTGTTTGGTATAATTTTCTGCTTTGTCCTTGTTGACTTTAGTTGTTTGGAGATGTCTAATTCTGGGAGCAGACCACTCATCATTTTTGCCACAGTGTTAGTCACGGTGTCACATTAGGCGATCAACGAGTCACATAGCATCCAACTCGCCAGAATAAAATGTTAGCCGGTTTCAGCGCATCTTCAGACCACTGTTACGTTCACATTTGTATGTGTCATACGCTATGCATCATGTTGACATTGCTACCATGTCTGTCATTTCACATTCATGTTTGACCTTACTTTCAAATCGGGAGGTGGAGGTGAGCCAACCAAGCCAGTGACCACATTTCAAGACTGCGTTTCAACATTTGTAAGTTCGTAACCGCTGGATATTTTGACAGTAAGTCGGGGCATCCCAACTGGCCTGTGGAGACCGCCTGTGTTCTTTCCTAGCATTTCATATTTATTTCTGGAAGTTACGCAGTTTGAGAATTATGTCATGTGAGAGCAAGAAGGGTCTGTTTTCAATTAATTTTCTTTTGCAGTGCGTGATCACTAAGCTTGAGAAAAATAGGACGAATAAAATGCTGGCTTATCAAAGGCATTTCAAAATAGGTACCGACTCGGTACCTATTTTAAAAGGCACTATTTGTTAAAAAAGCAGATTTTGAGTCTCATTCCCAATTAGTCAGTTACTGACGCTTTGGGAATGTGTGGAACCAGTCATGTGGCCATTCCGAAGTTTCAGCGTCAGAGAGTTGGGAATGAGACCCAAAAAAACGACTTCTTACAAATAGGACCTTTAAACTCGAACCAACTGCATTTTTTCCTGATAAGTAAGGTGGAGACAGATGATGCCACACATTGAATTTCTCTGGTAAACTGCATCATGAGGAGTTAAGAGTGCCGAAAGACGTGGAGCCTCTGGGTTCAAAGAGAATTGCTGATGAGATTTCCAAGAAGAGGTGTCAGTAGGAGTCAGATGCTGCCTGTGAACAGGCCTGGTTGCTCTTTGCACAACTTCTTCATCCCTCCCTCCCACTGGAATCTGATGACAAACTAGGTTTAACCTCCCAGCTATGAGTAGCTGGGTTCAGCTTCTTATTGCTCTGTGTGGAGGAGTTGCTTGTCTGGTGAGAAATGAATTCTAGTGGTAAGTTATGATTCAGGGCAGAAGGAGGTATGCGTGTAGATATATATATATATATGTATATATATATATATATATATGCTCTTCCAGCGTGCTGTGATCTGAGTCACAAGCACCTTTGGTCATTGTAACGGACAGGAGCAGACGAATGACTCTGCAGTTTAGAGTGGAATCCGAATGGAAATCAAAAACAGTGATTTCTGTTTCTGTTTCCTGCTTTTTTTTTTCAACCATCTGTTAAACATAAAGCTTCACTTGAAGATGTCTGACTGACTCCACATTAATCTAAGTGGAGTTCAAGGAAAAGCATTTAGAGCCATTGTATTGTAAGTTAACCTGCATTTAGAGATTATTAGGCCACTTGGCCAGCATATCAAGCTGTGATCATAGCATTAACATATTCTCACTGGATAGAAGTTGATTTGCTGAATGTGTTAGCAAAAATACAGCATTTATTTTGAGTCTGCTTTCTGACTGCCAAATATACACTCAAATATATTAAGGTAAATATCTGGATCCTTAGCTTTTATGGTGATGAGCTTGCAGCTAATGGTGCCTGTCAGCCATTTGTTGCTAACAGGTAGTGTGCGTAGGGATTGGATTGGATTAGAATCAAATTTGGCCACTGTGTTAAACTACAATTAAGCCTTGAGCTCTTCCTGAGGTCTTAGTACACAGGCACAAAGATGCTTTAAAGTAACTGAAAATTAATCTTCGTTTAGCTTGTTAGCATGCTGGAATTTTCCTTTCAGCACTAATCACGAGCTATAGCAAGCTTTAGCACTGAGTTCTTACATTTTCAGGTGTATTTGTTCTTGTTGTTCCATGCAGTCCTTTGTTTTAGTCCATCAGAGTAAAAATCAAGTATGCATTATTCTCTGTCAATTATCATTAAATTGCATGATAATGCACATTAATTTGGGAGGTATTCTTTGAATATTCTCTCAACAATAGCAAAACATACATACGTAGACTTGATTGATAAATTAAGCAAGTTCCAAGAGTGTGCTAATATTTTTGACATGGTATAGAACTTAATGAAACTAGTGCATATCTGTACTAGTTGAAATAATTAGTTGAGATGTCAAGTAGTATGTATTGGGCTCAAACATTCAAATCCGATGGTATGGCCCTTCAAAGTCTACCATTCATGGTTTGTGTTTACAGAGATCTGGCCACTGGTTTGCTGGCAAGATCCAAATGACGCCAGCCAGTGCTCAGAGGTTTAAATATAGACCCAGGAGGAGATAAAAACTAGTGAAAGCTCTATTATCTGTACTTCAAAGAAGTCCAATTGTCAATACTTCCACATGGCATTTCAAGTCGTGCCAGGTCTTTCATCTCTGCTGATGGTCCTTTAGGGAACAGGCACTTAGTTGGAGTCAGGAAGTCATTGGCACTACTTGGCATCCTGGTTGTTTTGGTACTTTATGATCCGATGGTGTCTATTTTTCAGAAGTACCTTTTCTCTCAGCTTCACTGACTCTCTGAATTAATGAGAAATCATGTTGTATTTTATCCCTGCTGGGGAAAAACCCTGAGTATACAAAAGCCTAAGCAGATCCCTCTTACAGTCACCACTTGGTGCCACCGTCTACGTTTTCACATGACAAATCATCCGAGTTTCCAGCCTAGGTGTTTCCTCCGAAACCATTTCACAGACAAAAGAATCCGAGAAGTGCTGATGTAGCATGAAGGATGGTGTTTTCATAAGTGGTTCGGCGTCTCTGTCGCAGAGCCCGCCACACACCGCCATCCATTATCTTTCCATGGGACAGGGGAAGTTATCTTGGGGACCTATTGTGTTCTCGGTGGAGTTTTGACTGTGTGTGTAAGTGTGTTTGTGGCACCTCTACTGTGCATACAGGAGGTGTCGGGGAGACCGGGGGTGGAGTCTGGGATCCCAGAGGAAAGTCTTGGCTCCAGGGGGCCTGTCCTCCCCTCTGGCCCTTGCTGGGCTGCTGGGGAAGCCAGGCGTGGAGACAGTAGGATGGGGAGTAGGGGGGGGTGGCCTAGAAGCAAATGAGCAGAAGAGGTGCTAGGCCGGCTCTTGCCCTCTCACTGACAGGATCTGGTCAATGTCCTGCCGCCAAGGGTCGCGGCCCAGCTTACGCACACAAACTTATCTCCAGTGCATCTGCTGGGCCGCCTGCGCAGTCAGGCTGTCTCCACTGCGGGCCACGAGCGTTTTCCTGCCGGGGGTGAGAGGAGGATGGTGGGAGGATAGAGGGAGGAAGGGCGACTGGTGGGGGAAGATGCAAGGGGGGAGAGAGAGAGAGGAGCTTGAAGCAGGGAGGGGGCTCAATGTGAAACTGCCCCTTGTCGAGGCCTGCCAAGTCGCTGAGCTATATGGAAAACACGAGCTGCCTCCAGGGTAACAGGACCACTTCTGAATTTCTACAAACAAAAATAGCTCCGATGTCTGGCTACGACCTCTCTGTTCTCTGGCCCTCCTCGCTCTCTTGTGTGTCTGTCACATTCGAATTCCCACACCAAGACAAAGCTCATGTTCGAAACTAAACAGCCCACAAGAACAACTTCATTTAGTGTGGCTTGGAGGAAGTAAAAAAAAAAAAAAAAGGAACGCAGAAATTTAATAATTGTGCAGGGTCGGGCGTATTTATCATTCCTTCTCTCGTCTCAGATGGAGATGACCTCGTGGTGACCAATCGTGTGGAGCTCAACCGAGGTCCCTTTGGTGAGCCATTTCATCATTTAAACAGCACGAGTTCCAATTCTCATGACCTAATGCGTTGTAGAATGCCTGAAATCTGCTGCTTGTGTTTTCTCTTCTCTCCCTCTACCCTTTTCTCATCAACAGCAACCAGGATCCATAACAGGAAGACGTGGTTGACAATTGTGAGCTGTTGGGACAAGGTGATGAGCCTGAAGTCGAGACAGACTGAAGTTTGCATGTTGGAAACACTTTAACAGTGTCAGTCATGCATCAGTTGCTAAATTTAGATTATTATTTTGGCATTTTTGTCTTCAGTCAATAGTTGAGAGTACAGATGCAGGACAGGAAACACAAGGAGAGAAAGGAGTGTGACATGTAACTAGAGTTCCTAGATAGAATCAAACCAGGAACTCTGCAGTTAAATACTTAATATCTCAACAACTTGGCTACCAGGCCACGCTTTGGATCTTATATAAGCATTTTTCAATTCTCTTGGTATTTCTAACATTGTATGGTACTTAGCAAAAATAATTGATCTGGGAACTCGGGGGCATTGTATAACAAAGTCAGATAGGACAAGACACAAAAGATCACATAACAATGAGGTCAGTATAAAATCTGACATGCTGTTCTTAAAAAATAAATCTCTAGGAAACTGTTGCAAAAATAGATGCAACTTTAAGTCATCATTTTGTTTACTTAATATCCACTGACATGCTTAAAAAGTTTTCACTGCAGCATTTACTTAATTTCGTGAAGTTGATTCAACGTAAAAATGGGATGTGGAACTCAGTTGTTCTTTCTATGTGCATCACAAAGCCTGACTGAATGATAAGTTGATGAGATCTAAACTATTCAGAGCTGACTCCACTTGTTGCAAATAGTGTGGAAGCTTATGAAAGAATTAGCCTACTTCTGACTTGATTTGTTACCTCAGTAAACAGTTTCCTATTAATTGTATGGTCTCAATTACTAGTTTCAAGTCTTCTTCAATACAGCATGATGCTCATATTGCGAGTTATGGTCCCAGTTAAAGTAAAAAGGACGATAAAGTAGGCATGTCATGACCATGGATGAAAAGTCAGGATGGAGGGACAGCAGTGCATCCACCATCTAGTCCAAATATGGCCACAAAAAGATGGCTATGAAAAGTATTTAGAATGGTAGATCTCGAGCCATTATGGGTTTGCACTTGGATGCAAACTCAGGTCTCCTGTTTGAAAGTTAGACCCGCTGCTCCCTCTTGCCAACAGTGTTGCAACATGATGAGCACAAATTGTCCAGCAGTTGTCAAATATGGACCGACTCGATGTTCGTAAAACTGAATGATCATGTTCCTTTCATTGTCTGGCTTATTTTAACAATGCCACTGCATACTTTCCAAAAGAGTGGTTTCCAAAAGCAGAGAAATAAGACCCACGTTGGAGTAAAGGTCCTATCCTTTAATGGCGCAACAACAGATAACATTAATAAACTTGTCAGTATTGTCTTTGTGTGTGTTTGTTTGTACTACATTGTATTGTATTACAGTTCAGATAGCGTACCTGTTCTTGACCCGAACCCCTTCTTTGATTCGTCCTTGGGTCAGTTGCCATAAATTTAACATTTTGGCTGCAAAACACGAACCCCATTCCCCTCCATACACTTATTCTGCAGTCTCAGGACCTGCAATACATCCTCCAAGTCCTACATGACAGCACACCCGACCCTGACACATGCACACCTATAAACCTTGCGCACGCCAACTCCCCTCATCTGCTACTCATTGGGTGCATTGTTAAAGCAGGACATTTAACACAAAGATAAAACCACACGATGGGTGCTTACAAGGCAAAGTTAGGCCATGTGACCTCCAGCGCTGAAACTGTTTGACAGTGACTGAAGGAGGAAGGGAGCAGCAGGGCGAGGGCGCGATTTGCAGCTCGTCAACTGCGTTTGCTTTGCTTGATATTAAAAAGCGAACGGGACAGTAAAATGGAGCTGTTTGAGGCCCATTTTTGAGTGGCAAATTGTGGCTGATTTCGCTGACACAATAGGAAGTACCACAGTCACAAAGTCCAGAGATTTTATGGAACTTTTTTTAACCTCACCATGTATTTAGGATGGAGGGTGCAGGGAAAGAAATAAGGAGAAGAGGGGAGGAGAGGCGACCTCCTTAATGTACATTCTGTTCTGCTTTGGCTGTGATTCCCAAGGTTGCCTGTCTAGTGTGTGTGTGAGTGTGTGTGTGTGTTTGTGGGTGTGTTTTTGTGTGTGTATGTGTGTGTGCGTCGGTGCCAGGCACAGCGTCTCTTCTGGCTCACACAGTGTTGACCCTGCCCTGTACTCTCCTCCCACTATGGGCGAGGCTTTGGCGGTGCAGCACGTAGCAACACTGTGCTAATACTGATATGTGCAACGCAGATAGGTCGACAGACACACACACACAAACACACGCGTGCGCGCACACACACACACACACCTACACACGCTCAGAGAATAAAGACTGGGATATTTGCTCATTGCAAAAGTACATTTAAAGTTCAGAATCTGCAGAAAAGTATTCAACACTGTAATTTGCCCAACATTGCTGCTTTTAGCGTGCAGCAGAAAGCTCTTTTCATCGAGCTCACTGTTATCTGTGGAGTAGACAATGGCCCTCCGGCTGCCAATCAAAACAGCGTAGTAGCTTTATTAATGACGAGGTGTAAAAAAGTCAACACAGGTCACATTTCTCTTCTGCTTTACAGTTATTATGGATCGACTGCTTTAGAAGAACAGAAGAATTCAAATAAAAGTCTCCATTAACATCACCCGACACCCTCAACCACAGATTTTTATAAGTGAGACAAATATTCCCGTGTGCAATGAATCGCAAGGTATGTGAAGGTACATTCCTGTGAAAGTTCTACCCCTGATTTAGTGCCTCCTTGCCCAGGTTCAGCTCGTTTTCAAACCCCCACGTTTGTGTGCGAGGGCCCGCGTCGCTCCCGATCGTATCTCGCCACCAGTCTCACTTCACGTCTCTCACCCACTCAATTCCAAATGAATATAAATGAGTGTTTTGATTGTGAGACAGAACGAAAACAGCAAAGTATGTTCCCAAAAACACTGGCTAATACTCTTAAAAGGAGCAAACTGGTCTGAAAGGAAAACAAAAGTAGGAAATTCCTGTAAAAAAAAAAAAAAAAGAAAAGAAAAGTTGTTGCCAAATTGTTTTTTCATGTCTGCTTTTGGCTAATGTGCAGAGGGAACAAAAGAAAGATGAGGGCAATCAATGATTAATGTTCGCATTGTAATCCACGTGAAATTTGACACATTTCTGTGTTTGTTCTTTGGCATTTAGCTGCTATAATAATCCAGTGCGTCCTGCAATAAGTGCAACAGTGAGACAGGCCTACATTCCTCGACTGAAAACGTTACAAAGTGACTAATAGCAGGGGGGGCAAAGGTCAAAGCAACAGGAACAAGTCACTGGATGTGACATGAATTTGTGCAAAAGCGGTGCAGAATTTCTTGTGCTTGATTAACTATATATCCCGCCTTACCATTTAGAAAGGGAAATATGAAAAAGTAACTGACCTAATGTTCCCAAAAAGTGATTTCGTCATTACTGTGGAATCCTGAAATATGCCAGGAACATGTCAGAAATATAAAGGAGGTTTTGAATAACTTTAACCCTGCCTGCCTCGCGGTCTGACAGAAAGTATGTGCTAATGTGTTTATAGCGTCAGATGATACCGCGGGATATTTTCAACAATGAAAGCGTACGGAGAAATCTGCGGCGACGCGGATTTGTTTGCCAGTCGCGGTGGACGATCGTCACGCGAGCATCAGCTAGCTGACTGCCGGCTGAATTGACAAGCTGTCAGATTGAAGGCAGACGTCACAGTGCCTGAAATGTCTTCTTCTGGGTCTTACGATGATCTGAAGGTTGTCCCAGTGTAAATCTCCCAGTTCAGGACCTGGGCTGACCCTCCGAGTTAGCCTTTGTTTGGCAGACGCCTCGGCCCCCTTTAATCTTGCGAAGAGATAAATCCTTTGATGGACCTGGCCTGACTCAGTTGAAAGTGCTGCCCAGGCTCCATCTCCATAGATCAACATAATACGGCATGTTTGATGTTGGGGGGCTGTGGCACGCGGGTGGGCTCTTTCTCCACGACCTATAACAGACTCATCAATTCCAGGCCATGACCACAGACCCCACCACCGCTCCACGCCTCCCGTCTCCCCCCACTGCTCCTTTAACCGTGGACCACAAGCAGCCCTGCCCTCTTGACCACAGAGCGCCAAACACTCAGGATAAGGATATCTATCTGTGTCAGGCACAAACAGACTTCTGACTGGGGCCACGACAAACGATTATTTTCATGTCATTATTTACACGGTAGATCAACTGTTTAGTCTATGAAATGTCCCAAAAAGTTGCGGAGAAAAAAAAAGTGCTTGTCACTCTTTCCCAGTGCTTAAAGTGACATCTTGGAATTGCGTCTTTCATCCAGACAACAATCCAGGACCCAGAGACTCTTCGTTTACTGTCATAAATGACAAAGAAAAGCAGCAAATCCTTACATTTACAAAGCCGGAGCAAGGAAAGGTTTGATATTTTTGCTTGGAAAATAACTGAAGCGATTAATCATTGTGAAAAAAAATGATTTCCTTTCAATTGACAAATTAGGTGATTGACTCGCTTCTGCAGCACCACTTCTGACACCGACCTATTTCTTACTCAATATCAATGACTGTTTTGAAAGGCAATAATTAACTCTTAATAAACAACTCGCTGACAACAAGATTGCTGGTAGTCACTGCTCCTAGCCAACGTAACTCCCTGTAAAACACCAAAATGCAGTCCAAATTAAACAAACAAGATATAAACTGCAAATTAGGGAGCTTTTCAGGTGCTGATGGCTAGCTTTTGGTTCCTTTGGAGCTTTGCTAACAACATCATGGATTTGTGTTCATGTCATGTATGTATGTGTGTGTTTTCAGATTCACTTCGAATTTTACAGACCCCCTGATCAGGCTCAGGCTGTACACACAAAATCTTTTCCTGGAATTCTTCAAAAAAACAACTAAGGGTATTTCCTAAAGATTACTGCACACTATTTCCTCTTACTTTGCCTTGGAGAGTTGACGAATTGTGGACTCATCAACTCTCCCTGGATAGATTAAAAAACACAAATCTGCTTCAGAATTTGTTAAATTTTGACTCTTGTGAAAATGAACGATGCTGTTTTCCACTGTGTACATCACCGGGCTGTGTATAAATGTCAAGTGAGAGCCTGCGATTAAACCGAGGTGAACTTCAGGGAGCTCTTTTCGATTCCTCTGATAAGACCCCCCCCCTCCACGGTCCCATTAGGGACGAGCCGTCCCCGTGTGAGAGCTCAGTACTGGCCTCACACACTCGCTCTTATCTAAATCCTTCATCAACGCACACCTAATCTGACCAGGGCTGCTAATGTTGATAGATTTGATTCTGCGCTGGGGAATATGGGAGAATTCAGAGTCAAAATTGGAACAATAACAACCTGTTTTATCATCCCAATGCAGAGAGGATTGTGGATTTGCTGCATTAGAAGCATCGTCTACTATTGAGTATAATAGTATGAGTTTTCTTTTCTGACTGCGGCAGTAGCTCAGGCACTCTATAGGTGTGTGTGTGTGTGTGTGTGTGTGTGTCTGCGTGTGTGACATGCATGTAAAGATCCCAGCAAGACCAACTAAGGCAGGCAGTGACACTAGCACCCCTGAAATAGCTTGGAAGGCATTTTAATTGCTTTCCCCTGCAATGGCTCAAAATGTTAATGGCACAAAAAACAAAAGGGTGGCGTGGGATTCAACAGATACACTTAGGATACGTCACGGACCAGGAGTTTCCCCTGTTGAGTGCTAAATTCCATTTATTCCTTTTAATAAACCAATAAATACTCTGCATTTTATTCCCCCATTGTGTGTCTGATCTTTGCCCTCTTCCTTCCACTTTCTGTCCTCTCACCTCAACGATATTTATTTTTTAGACCTCTCCTTTCCTTATTAAAGCCACGGCTACTGCACAATGCTTTATCCATGACGAGACTAAACTATTGTCCTTCCCTCTCGGGCAGTGAGGAAAAATTTATGATGCATGTTGGCTTGTTTGTCTTTAATCATTGTGAAGTAATAGCAGAGTCATGTGCGCGAAGCCTCACAATGAGGTGCTGAAGTACTTCATGAGTAGGAAACTTCACACAAACACAGGAAGCTCAGCGTTTCTCACCGAGGGCAGGAGTCTTTGCTGCAGGGACTGATGGGCCGCTCAGATTAACTGGGGCCAGAGAACCTGCAGTTCCTACGCTTTATTGTTGCCCAGGCAAAAAGGCATCGTACGTAGATCTGCAGGGTGTTTAAACCTAAAGCTACACGTTAGATGAAGGTATATTGCATGTGTGTTCTGCTGTTGAACACTTTTCCCTGCACAAAAAGTACTCGAGCGAACAAATTAAAACTTCTTCTGGTGTTTATAGGAAGCGGGAGTATATAAAAGTGGACCTGAAGATGAATCACTTGTAGTGCTGGATATATATCAATACCTTGACCTCAGGAGACGAGTGAGTTAAACCATTAAGGGGTCATATATCATGTATCATCAGTGCCGCTAACCTGTGTCAGTCACAGTGTTTCAAAAATAAAACACACTGCCAGGGGTCTGAAGGTATGATTACACTCAGTGCTGATATAATGATGTGCATCCACCCTGCGGCTGTACCAGCATCAGGCACCGAGTGCTCTTTTGTGCACTGCAGACTGTAGAAAACATGCAGCATGGAGCAGATATGAGGTGCAACAGAGACCTCTAGGGGTGAAGAAGTGTGACGTTGGTGGGAGACCACAACAAACATGTTCACAAGCCAACAATGCCTGTTTTTCAAATATTTGATATGATACAATGTGAACAGTGGTTACAGTGATCTGTAAGTAATAAAGTGACAATATACTCAACCATTTGGTCCTGATTCATGAACAAACGTTAATAAATGGAAATTTATAAAAAATTAAAACTTTTGCAAATAGCTACCTCACTGCGAAACAAATAATGAAATGCTCCATAAACAATTTATTCATTAAATGTTTACTGTAAAGTCTAAACCGATGTTCTGATGTTGTTGATACATGGTTAATAAATACTTTGTAGTTTAACTAAAAATATTATTTGGACGGCCATTGTAATGTAATAACTGATGTTTCTAAACATTTACCATTGCTTTGTAAATAATTGCGTTGTTTGTCAACAGTGAAATAACAATTCACTAATGTTTAATTAACTATAAACTTTCCATCTATTAATGATCTGTTACTGACTGACTATATACTGTAGCAATTATTCTCACAAGATGGTGGTCTGTGGTGTAATTTGTGTTAGTTTATGGGTCCTTGATGTGAAGCCACTATTCATTTAACATATTTTCACATATTTATTAGACCTATTCTGTAGACGAGGGCAGGACTTAATGGTGTTGTGGTGCTTGGAGGACGGCCTCGATTGCAAACTTTTTTTCCTCCTTATCATTGGGTATGACGTCTGCAAGATTTATATTTGGTCGCAAGCGTGCCTTCGTATCCATCCATCATCTGCAACTGCCCGTCCTTTGCAGGGTCGCAGGGGGGCTGGAGCCGATTCCGGCTGACGCTGGGCGAGTGGCGGGGGGGAAACCCTGCACAGGTCACCAGATCATCACAGGGCTGACATATAGAGACAAACAACCATTCACACTCACATTCACACTGATGGGCAATTTTTAGAGTAACCAGTTAACCTAACCTGCATGTCTTTCTTGCTGTGAGGTGACCGTGCTAACCAATCCCCCTTTATAGGTGCCTTTGGAGGGGAATTTAATTTATCTATATACATACTGCATACAAAATTACACATTGAGTGATTGATGGTCTTTTGGTCAGGCTGACTTTAGTTGTCACATTCATACTCGGTATTAATTGGCTCACTAATAATAACCGTAATTCTCACATGTCAGCAGTCTAAAATAGAAAACCTGTTGGGTTTTTTTGACACTTCAGATGTGTGATTTCTGGCAAAGATGACTTATTGTTTTATTGTCTCAAATTCATGTTAGACATCCCTGTAGTCATAATACCTGTCAAAACAAATGTAATGACACTGTATGATATTGGGACATTTGACAGCTCGGCTCACCTCACCTGGAGTTGCAAATGAGACTACAAAAGTAAAGTCACCTTCGATTAAGACGTACTTCACATTAGATTGCTATTGCCAGAGCTGTCACTCTGCAGTTTTTTGTTTGTTTGTTTGTTTTTTATCCAGGTCCTGTGCTGATGTTGCTGATTAGCTCTCTGGCTGAAGGCTGACTCTCTCTGTTCTGGTAGTAGCTACCAATATCATTTTCCTCGGTCAAAGTAAGGAGTGTGAATGCGACTACAAACACGCATGTGTAATACAAAACAACAGGAGACCAGCGTCTTTGTGCTGCTGAGAGACGACAGCAAGTGAAGCTGGTTTTGTACGAATCTGACAAATCAGGAAACTGCCGTGTGTCTCCAGAGCTCCGGTGCCCTCGAGGCTTGAGGTTCACTATCTGTCAGTTTGTGGTCATTTGATAAATGGCAAATTTCTTTGGTAATTTTCACCATTCAATTATAATGTCAGACTGCTCTTGAATTATCACCTAATTATCTTTGTTTTGTGTCATTTGCAGAGTTTCTGAGAAATTGGCCGGCTCTCAAATATAACTAGATGGGACTTTTGATTTGGGGGTGAACTGTGCCTTCAAGGCTTTTATTACGTTACATTATGTTTATATGATGTTTAATCCTCAATGAAGTTGTATTTGTTCATATTTACAGACGCAAACAAAACCTTATTGACGGTATGAGCACTGGTTGTTTTCTGACTCTGAAATAACGACGCTGCCATGTGTGTTGCACATAACAAGGGCACCCACAGGGACCCCAACAAGTTTATTCATTTGCACCTTCAAGTTCTCTTGGAGAGCACTACTGCATATGTGAAGTTATAGCATAAAGTATAGATTAGCATAAAGCCTGATAAATTGCCTCCAATGATGTCACTTTGTGGCTTAGTTGCATTGTGGGTAATGTTACCAGCAGGTTTGAAAAGCAGTCCACTGGTCTAGAATTTCACCCCATTAAAAATGATCAAATATGATCCAGCAGGACCAGAGATATGAGCTTTTTTTTGTTCAACGCATTCTTCTTGGCTCCTACAATACCCACAATGCAACATAGCCAACGCGTGAAATCACTGGAGGCGACAGAGCGCCAAAGTCGCACTTCTTCCAGTAAACCCCATGGGCAGTGAATGACGTTTTTCATAAATATAATAAAACATAATCTAGTTTTGTGTGAAAGTGCTCAGTGAACTCTGTCGTCTCGCTCAACACACGCGGCCAACACCAACATGGGCTCCAACCTGGCAGAGAGAAGGCACTGAAAAGATGAAAAACCACAATAAATCTGCTCATATCTACAACTGCAGTTATGTGAAAGGAGAGTTAGTAATATACAGGAGCAGCTCTACGATGACCGCTCAACGAGACCGCATCACTTACGCGACTGTTGGCTAGCTCCTCTTTATAATTACACATTTTCACAGTTTTATATTTCATAAGCTTTATGGCAAACTGCGACTTTCTCAAGTTGAAAAATAAACATCATATGCATAGTTCATGGCACCATTCAGATGTTACCAAACAAACAAAAAAAGATTCTCCATTCACTACCATACAAAGTTTTCCAAAATAAAAGTCCCATGGGGTCCACCGGCAGGGGAGTGACTCCTGCTCACCAGTTATCAGATTGCCAGCTTCCTCTGGAGCCACAACAGCCTTTATATAACTCTTTAGGCACATGCAGGAGCGCGTCGATGCAAACATATTGTAATGCTTAAAAATCAGTGAGTTACCCTTTAATATGCCCTCAATCAAACGGGCCTAAAGCGTCCTCTCCCGCAGTGCTGCCTCTCTGTTCATCAGAGCGTGCTGGTTCCGCCCCTGCAGGCCTCTCTGTCTGTCTGTGTCCGTGTCTGTCACCTAAAAAAAACCACTAGATGGCACATTAAATGGGGTTATTGCCAAAAAAAAAAGCAGCACACACAGTGCGCGTCGAGCAGACAGATGGCGCAATTGCTGCAGAGATGCTGACTTGTGCAATTCGGAAGATGATCCATTTTCTGAAAACAAACAGAGCAGGGGGGCTCACCCAGTCAGCGCCCATTGATCAGTGCGCATACAGCTGCGCCCTGGGTCTCCGATGGAGACGGAGGAGGCAGCGACGTGCTTGTCATGCACAAGTTGTCAGGCCACTATGCTCAGCACTGACTTGTAGAAAAATGTTGCTCAAACTGGTGGAATATGATAATGGTATCTATATTTTTAATTGCTGCTTGCAGATTAATGTCGTTGCAGATGAGAGTGTTTTTTGTTTGTTTGTTGTTTTTTTTTTTTTTTTGGAGCTGTCGTGCTCAGATTGTGCAATTTTTGGCATGCCGTGTCAGAGAGGCAGGAGGTTTCAGCAGTCAGGAAAAGGTGGAAAAAAAAAACCCCGAAAAAAAAAAAAACACACATGTATTCCTGACAGCCCATTGGTCCAAATTTCCCCTGTGCTGCCACAATACAGCACACACGTGACCTCCCTGTTTTCACCCAGTTAACGCATGTACTTAAAAGACAGGCCACTACCATTCACCAAACACAAGCACGATCCACACAGCATTCATGTCAGCGAGGTAAGATCGCTCCTCCGGGGACCATGGCGGCTGCCACGAGCAGCAACACATCCACGGCCACGCTGCAGATCAAGCACTCCAGCATCGAGCATACGCGGAAACGCATAGACCCGAGGAGGAGGCAGGCGGCTCTGTCTTTTCTCAGCAACATTTCTCTGGACGGGCGACCCGTGCAGGACGATGCAGACAATCAGAACGAAGACGAGAGCTCGCTCGAAGCTCGGACTAGACACAGCCTGGTTTCTCCGGAGCGCCTGGTGTACGGGGCCGCTGCTGCCGCTGCTGCTGCCCCGGGAGGAGCTGCTGCTGCGGCGGCGGCGGCAGCGGCGGCGACCACCACGGCCGCCCAGGCGCTCGCTTTTGCAAACCAGGCTCTCCTCCACAGCAGCCGGGCCAGCTTCGGGACGGGTCCCGCGGCTGGCCCGGCGGGCACGGACGCGGACGGCGACGCTTTCATGTCCTCCATGTTCAGCTCGCCCTTCTCGGCGGTCCCAGCCTCGACCAGAGGGAGGCTGCAGACGTACACTCAGGGAATCCTTCCTGCCCCCTACTCCAGGCAAAACTCCCAGAACTACAGCCTGGAGGGCGGACAGATAGCCAACTCTGCCATAGAGCTGCAGAGATCAAGGTAACAGTGTGTGTGAGTGTGTGTGTGTGTGTGTGTGTGTGTGTGTGGGAACATGCTGTACAGTGTGTCTGGTGCAACTTTGATGTGAAAGGTTGAAGCGTGTGTGTGTGCAGGATGTGCACAGTCAGGTCATTAAACTGGACACTGATGTCATCATGGCGAGCAGGCAACAACTCAAACATGCCACCCCCATTAAATCTAGTGTGCTGCTACAAGTATGCAGAGGAGCATTTGTTACTGAACCACTCTGTGTATATAGACACTGTCAAGACAGTAATGTTTATTATCATTAATATTATTATTACAGATTTTCCAATATCAACACATTTCCTCGAGCCTTTCACACATAAGTTAAAGGGGCACCCACAAAATAAAAAATCAAACTCAGAGTTTTAGTGTTTGCAATATTGATGAGGTAATAACGCACACTCAGAACTATTTAGCTTTTTAATATCTGAATAAACAAGCTGTTCTCAGAGGAAAAATACGGTCCTCCCAAGAGCACTGTTTGAGGCTAGAAAGGTGGCGGGGTCTGCCACGTATAAACAAACAAACAAATATGGTATGAAATTGTGTTGTCCTCTTAAATTCAGTTTGTTTACTCTGTTTATTCAGTCACAAAGGCAAAGAGAGTTTATTTTATTTAGTTTGTTGACAAGTATTTCTTCCCCAAAAACCACTTAGGTCACCTTTCTTAGGGTGTGAAACATAATGAACAACTTCCAGTGGGTCACAATTAAGTAATTATCTTCTCGCCTTCATGCTGATGGAAAGTCGGGTGAAGTTTCGTAGTCCGCAGCACTTTCTTGGAGCCTCGTGACAAAACAGCGTTGCAGCGTTCTCCTGAAGAACTGAGGTAGACGGGCCATTAAACAAGCGAAAAATTAAATAAAAATGTTCCATACCGTTCATCCCGTGTTATAAAAGCCCTGAGATCGCAAACTGGTTTCAGAAGATGTTTTTTACACCCTTGTCTAAGCAGAGATCTTCACTGTAGTTGCTAAGCTAAAAATGTTAGCGAGCACCTCATCTGAAGTGGGTGCACCAGCTCGACCAAGAATAAATAACATCTTTATTTTAATCTATTTTGCATCTGAGGCCTTCTGGAGACCTGAAGTACAGCAGACGAAACGAGTCCCCATCTGCTTCAGTCGCTAAGGAGAATTCTGCAACTCCTATTCTGCTGTGAAGCTCCATAGATGATTTGCGGACAACGAAACTTCACCTGACTTACTGAAGTAGATGATGACTGAACGTTTAATTTTTCAGTGCACTGTTCCTTTTATAAGCATTTTGAACCACATGTATCGGCTGAATGAACGAACTCCAGGAACAGTGGTCTTCCAGTTTTTTGTTTTGTTTTGTTTTGTTTTCTGGTACAGTCAGCTGTTCTGCGATGGTACTTTGGGTTCTCAGCAGCCGGGACGTAAACAGCAGCAGCAGGAGGATAAAGTTCAGCTGTTTGTATATTCGCTCCACGCAGGTGGTTGTAGTCTTGTGACTCACTGGTCTGCACAGACGGAGGTGGTGGGGGCCAGATAGGTGCAGTGTGATCGCAGGTCCAGCAGCTGTGGAGCTGTAACCCAGTTTCCACAGAGAGAGAGCAAACACCTCATCAGCTCCTCTCTGTTTTCATTCTGTCTACGCGCACATATGCTCTTTGTCAAACGTACTCCCAATTATTTTTAGAGAATGTCACTCCGAAAGCCCGGCGCACACCTGCTGTCTCCCTTCTCCTCTGTAAACATCCTGTAACTCTACACCCCTGTTCAGCTACACGTACACAACGGGGGTTTGTTGCCGCTCCACGTGGACATCTTCTTATTCGCCCTCTTTGTCCAACTTCATGCTGGACGCACCGGGCGGGCGGTTTGGAGGGCCTCGCCTCGCCAGCAGGACGGCTGTCAGTAACACTCGTCTCACGGTCCTCTCGCTGTCACAGCCTGCTGTCAAATCCTCTTGGCTCTGCTTTCCGTTGAGAGCCCCTCTCTTTACCCAAATCCTGTCCTCCCCCTGGTGCCTCTGCCAGACATCTCAGGAAGCGCTGCTCCATGGTGAAACACTCAATAGGCATTTAGTTCCCCTTCCTGACCTCGTGGAAATTGCTCTGCCAAACTAACTAACAGCTTCCGAATGTCTTAATCTGTGCTTTTTTGGAAAGTGAAAGAGCTGCATTCGAGAAGTTATATAACTCTCAAGGCACCATTAATAATTGTGAAATGTGCTCTGTATTTTATCAGAGAGACACTCAAAAAGTGCAAAACAACAGAAGCATTCCCTCAAAATGACGTTGATACTGTGTTGACACCACAGAGTCCATTTGGTTGCTCTTCTGGAGTTTGAGATCATATCACACAATCTCCTTCAACACATGGTGGTTGCCCAGTTGTCTCGGAATAGTAGATGTTTGATTTCCTGTTTATCAAGCCCCTTACAGACCTCCTGTTCATGTTGGCCTCGAAGTCAAGACTGGAAGTTAATTCTTGACCTTGGGCGCTACAGCCGACAGAGCAGTCTTACCCTAGTGAGCTGTTGTGTGGCTTCAACTTCTGGGCCAACGTGGACGAGGGGTCCTTGAGGTGATCAGCAAAGGTAAGATTAAAGACATCGGAAAAATCCACCCGCTGAGGAATATTGTGTTTATGATTGAAAGCCCGAGCTTGGATACTTAATTGACCTTGTGGGAAATAGAGGTGGGTGATCTGGCCCAAAATATGTAATTATTCGCAATACAAATTCAAAATCTAAATTGCTTTTTTACCTCAATGTCAAGATAGCTAGACTTAAAACACAAGATTGCAATAAAGTTTTTGTCACCCAAGGAAGAGCCTTGTGAAGTATTTTGTCCGATCAGCATAGCCAGCTACTTGGAACCATCACTCTCTCGGTTTGTTCACTTAATGCTGATCAGCTGTTCGATAGAGTTATGTGATGTTCAGAAGTAAGACATTTTTAAGCAATCAGCCTAAAAATTGGTTTGGTGGAAAGAGTCGAGATCGATCACGATCTAGACTCGTCGGATCACCCAGCCCCAGTGGTAAGCTTGTTATGACAACTCCATCCATCCATTTCCTTGCCCATAGCAATGGCAGCATGCTAAGGGGGGTATTTGAAAATTCCCACTCCCCAGCCACACTTTGCAGCTCCTCCTGGGGGATCCCAAGGTGTTTGGAGAAGCACTATGTTATCCCTCAACAAAGTTCTTGGTTTAGCCCTGGGTACCCTCCCAGTTGGTCATGATCATAAAACTCCCAATGGGAGGCGCCCGGGAGACATCCTAATCAGATGTTCAAGCCAAAATTGACAAAACTATGATTAGAATCATTCTGTGTGGTCAAAATATTGTCTGCCAGCTTTTAAGGATCTCATAGCTTTCAATATCTTTTGCGATTGGCACTTTTCCGTTTGTACCGAAAAACCATTGAGGTTCACAGCCCCACTGTTGAATGTTTACAGCCGTTCTGTTCCTCCGTCATACATTATGGAGTTGTTAAACCCCGACTGTACCCTGCTTCTGGAATTTTTGCTTGGAGATCATCCACGCAAAATGAATGCTAATGCGGACAAGTAAGCAACCTGTTGATGGAGCGCGGCCATATTCCACCGGCGCGCGGACAGACGAGCTCCCCGCACAGTGCCTGGTTTGTTTTCTGAGGGCAGCTGGTGGAAACGTGTCCAGAGGTCCCTGGCTGGGAGAGGCAGGATGCCCAGGCTTTCTGAGAAGCAGCCTGGCCCTCAGCTCTGTATTTTCTGTCCTCCACTTCCTCTCCCAGGGGCATCAGAGACACACTCTCCCCTCAGACTTTTTGGCCTTCAGTCTTGCTCCCATTCAGGAAGTCGCGGAGCCTCTGATGTGCCGCCAAAATAGACTTTCTGAGGCCAGAGCTGCTTTACACCACATCCTCGTCAGATTCTGATGCACTGAAATGGTGAATGATTTCATATTCAGCTCGCCTTCCGCTCTTCATCCTTCATCCGTCATGAATCAGCACACCGAGAGCTGTGCTTTAAATATAGCATACCTATTACCATCTGGCCCTGTCTGCCTTAGGTGTAGAGCTATTTTCATTTCATCCCTTCCCCACTAAAACACAGGCAGGTTAAGTCTTCTCACGTCCTCTTTGTATTTTGTGTTCCCACACCACCATTAGGCGGTGCAGAGTCATGTACTTTGCAGCAATTTAACAGGATTTTTTTTTTAGCATCAGGCAGCAGAGGCTGTGGCTGGAAAACAAGCAGCACAAGCCATTATAATGGTCCCGCAGAGTTCTGTGCGAGTGGGTCACATACTTGTGGTTATGAGGTTGATTGTTGTCCGCTGAGGTCATGGTTGGCATAATCGCAGGATTATATAAGAACGCTTCGTCTTTCCTTCAGAGTCTCGGTGTCTGAGCTGTCAACAAACACTCGGAGAAGCCCAGAAGATTTGTCGAGTGTAAGGCAGAGTAACAAGCGGTCAGCTTGTGCTTTTGTTGCACGCAGATACAAGTTGCACCCCTGGAGTTAAAAATCCACTTGTCAGCATGCAGTGCGATAATGTCTCTGTGTGTTCAGCTTCCCTTGTTTTTTTTGCAAATGTATTTTTCAAATCTGCTGATGCATCCCATTTGTGATTGAGGATCAGACAAGCTGAACTGCTCCAAGTGGATTTTTTTTTTCCTTTCTTTTTTTTTCTGATTAATCACATTTCCCGTTTGCCTGGTGTGTGTGTGTGTGTGTGTGTGTGTGTGTGAGTGAAGTAGCCCGGAACATTACATTTATTTCCACACAGCAACACTCCCACAAAACAGGAGACTATGTCCTGTGGCGGGCTGCCAACAGGGCGTACGTGTGAAACCGTGTAATCTCCGCATCTAAACGGTCCACTTGAGTTTTATGGTCTGGTTGCATGGCACCACTGGGCAGGGTTATCAATTGCTTTTTTGGAATGTTTTTCTTTGAAAGAGGATGGTATTGTGTTTGTAGTAGGTTTTATCTTAATGCTGCATGGGTTTGCATTTATGAAACACGCTGTAACAAAATCACCGAAGGCAACAGTCGCAGACATTGTGTCGGAGACGCATGTTGTGCACTGATATATATGCGCGTGACTTCTCTGAAGCTTCTCACCGAGCCTTCGCTAATGTCCAACCGGGCAGAAACTGACCGTTCTAACCCCGGGTTGTGAGAGCCGTGTCTGAGGTGAATGAGTGGCCTGGCCTGTGTTGTTGTTTCCAGGATCCGCAGCGGCCTGGAAAACATCTTTTGCATTAAAAGCACGTCCTGCTGCTGCTGTTCATCTACAGTGCCTGGATCAAAGTCCTCACATTTCATTGATGTCCACATCAACTGGAAACATGCCCTCTGGCCAAGTGGTAAATGATTTTTTGAAGAATAAAAAAAAAAAAAAGAACAGTAACAACTCAGACAGTCGAGATTTGGAGCTGGAAAGATGACAGACTGTCACATAGAATGCAGACAGATGTCTCTAATAGGAGGTTGTTTCTGTTTTTGGCACCGATTGGAGAGACGGTGAGGCACTCTTTGAAAAGTTAAAGAACAAGTTTGGACTAATTCTAAGTCTGTTTTAACACAATACTCATGCCGATACGAATGTCGAACGCTATCTTTGGCTGTAATCACTTTTCCCTCCCTTATTAATGTGATTGGTTAGACTGCGTGAGCAGGGCAAAGATCTACATTTACTACTTTTGCTGCAAAATTCCAGCCAAAACTTTTTTATGAGGCTTCAGCAGTCGAACTTAATGCAGTCAAGTGTTTCCAAAATCTAAAGTTACAAGCTGTTTAGTGCAAAACTCCACTTTTGTCTACTGACCCTCCACCACAGCTCTGCTTGGAAACACATTTCAGAGCAAATTTGGAAGATACCCACTTGATTTATCTAACACCCCTTTCACACTGGGCCAATAACCCACAAACACCCACTAACATCTGATTTTTGTCTTTAGTGGGAAAGGGTCCAATCAGCATTCATTTCCAGGATCAAATGACTCTGCCGTAGTGAAGAGCAGCTCCAAATCCATTCGCTCAAATATCATTCAGTCTCTGCTGCTTTTGAAACAGTGACTGAACTGACAGACATAAACACAAATGGCTACCATGACGCCTTTAGTGACCTCCATGCTGTTTTCTGGCATGTTCCTGACACTTCAAGGCTGGTAAGGGCATGACGAGTGATTGCAGCATACAATAACTCTTTGTGAACGTTGGAATGTGAGCAATATGACAAGATAGACTTGAAAAACCTGCATTAATTAACACAGCACTGGCACATTATCACCTTTCTATGAAGTTGTTAAGACAAAAGCAAACAGTCCCCTTTTCTCTCCAGCCGCTGGTTGAATACAAGCCTAATGTTCAGTCTCCTTTAAGCTCCGGTTTGTTCTCCGCGACTCCTGAGAACAAGCGTCTTGCTCTCTAGGTGCTAAATGCTCCGACTAGGCGCTAATTTTGCCTCTGTTGGTTCCTGCCTGGCTGGTAGTGCGGAGTGACTCATCTGGGATTTTTCCCTTTTTCGAAACAGCTGCCTGGTGCATCCAGTCAGAGTGAACCGGGAGAGTAAAAAAATAACGTGGCCTGTAAAACCGAAACAAACTCCTAAGTGGGGGAGAGCTACAGTGTCAGATATTGACTCTCTGCGGGTCCCTCACTTTGAGCAACACCTTCCACGTGACACACGGTATTTTTTACAAAAAAACAAATATTGACAGCATACTGAAAACCTCTCGCCTGTCTTTGGATTTAAGACTCAAATTAGGTCATTTTTTTTCTTTCGCATCAGCTGAATAGTCTTATGCTCCATGCTAATGTCACTTTTCACCCCCAAATACATCAAAACACAGACGTGTGACGCCTTGAAAGTGTCTTAATGGCCTAA
The DNA here is from genome assembly GCF_904848185.1 of Acanthopagrus latus. Lineage (NCBI taxonomy): Eukaryota > Metazoa > Chordata > Actinopteri > Spariformes > Sparidae > Acanthopagrus > Acanthopagrus latus. Next base: position 15,965,364 of record NC_051059.1, on the reverse strand, counting down.
ACTCTTGAAAAAGCGTAATTTGACATCAAATATTGATACGAATGGAAAAACAAGAAGCCCGTTGTCTCAGGTCCTTATCCAGCTAATCTACTTTTCAGGGTTGTCCCTGGAGAAGAAGGATGATGCAAGAGCATAAATCACATGATCTCATTCGCCTGACCTTCAGGCAGAGGTCACAGCCCTTCATCGCGACCTCCCGGGCAGAAACGGCGATGATGTCAGCTTCTCTAATCATATGGACTAAATCATGAACTGCTTGCGCACTTCATCAGGGCTCCATGTTCCTGTGCCTCCACTTAATGATCGTTAGGGTCATTTTACGCAGTAGGTTAGCCAGTGTAATGGCCCTCGGACGCTCGTCCGCTTCAACAGGCTGACTCCTCATGTAAACACTCATCTCAGCCCGTATACAGTGTTCACCCAGTTTGCGTTGGTTTGAACTCTGGGAGATCCTCAAGGACAGAGTCATCTTTTGTTAATCTGTCCTCATGCTCTGTCGTTCATTAACCAGCCACTCCGCTTCACGCTCCTCTGTCTCTACCTTTGGCTGACAGGGGGGTGGAGTCACTCCAAGTGTCCTCAGTTTGTCTCAATGTTGCGAGGACACAGTCTGAATGGTCTAAAGATTTTCTAGAAGATGATGTTCATGTTTGCGTGTGCAAGCAGTCTTTTATTTTTTGGCCGTACTTGGCGGCGGCGGACTGAGCTGCAGATTTATTTAATGCTGGATGACAGACAGACCCTCGGGGAGAAGGTGTCATGTCGTTGTTACGTGACCGCTAATGTGTTAATTTCCACTACTATGAATGTGGGCCACTTTGCAGGGCTGCCTAACGTGCTGGATTATGTCATTGTTGTGGTGCTAAACATGCAATTCCCAAGCTAATTTTGGAACAGCTCTGGCATACTTAGCCATCGCATGTGGGTTTGTTTCTTAATCTGGCAGCCGACCATATAAAAGCGGGTCCGGCAGAATTAGCCGGTTGAGTCGCGCGGCTATTAAAGTGTGTGAAATAAAGGCCATCTGTGACAAAATGCGTTGCACAAAGTGCCTCACCGAGCCAGCTTGTTATCCTCTTAGCGAGCTCTGATCCTGGAAAATTCTCTGAGATCTAAGAAAGATGGGAGGAGTGATCGTTGACCACGCTGACACGCAGTGTTGTTGTTGGATGGTCTTAACTGGACCGTCCGGGACTTGTTTTTGTAAATTAACCACAGAGCGTACAAAAAAAAAAAAAAAATGAAACGGTGATAATTTTACACTTTGTTCCGAGGCCTTCAGCGACCACACACGCTGTGTTTAAGGGCTCAGCCTCGATGCTTTTTCACTGCCAGAAGTTCATGGGTTCAAGCAGCGTCCATAAAAAAAGTCTTGAAAGTTTGGAAAATGCTTAATTTTAACTGTTACATTTCCAAGTTTAGGAATAAATTGAATTTGAATATATATTGAATACATTTCAGTATCTAAGGGATTCATCTCTTTCACTACAGTGAGCCAGTTAGCACGCAGCGTGCTTGTAGTGACATGATCTAATAGTGCTGGTGATGGGCTGTCTCAAGGCATGCAGGAAAACGTTAACTAAAAGTTTTGAAATATGTCACGTGTCAGAAGTAGATGCTGAACGCTTGGTCTCAGTCTTGTTCACTTCCTTTGATCAGATCCTTGTCTAAATGGAGAAACACTGTTGCACAGGGGCAGGTGGACACATTTTGTTGAAATGCAGTAAATGCACTGTTTGTGAATTCTGATTTCATTCCAAAAGCCGGACTGACTTCAATTTGTGAGGAAAATGGATGTTCAGTGTTTCACTCTTGCTTTTTTAGGTACTGCTGTGGAGCTGACTTTGATTTATTGTTGGGCCTTTTTTTAAATCAAATTTCTTTGCAGGGCATGTTCTCTGGCCAAAAAGAAAAGTGATCATGAAAAGGATTATTATTATAGTAGATACAGTAGTTAGTTCTCCTTAAAAGCAGTTTTTGCAGAAGGACAGTTGCTCCTGTGTCGGTTGTGATGATGTTGCTTCATATCCCCCTGACTTTTAACTTCCCTTCTGTCTGCCCTCCCAGACGAAGACTCATCTCTCAGCGCTCTTCGCTTGAAACACTAGAGGACATTGAGGAGAATGCTCCTCTACGCAGGTAGTAAACTGCCCGGACGTTCCCCCTCACACTGTCTGCTACTGTATTTTATGTAATGAATCCCAGTGACACAGTTTCAGACACTGTACTGATGTTTTGTGTTTGTTTTTGTTTTTTTTACGTTTCAGATGCCGAACCCTATCGGGTTCACCCCGACCAAAGAGCTTCAAGAAGATCCACTTCATAAAGAACATGAGGCAACACGATATGCGCAATGGAAGGTATGAAGGCAAACAGCGCCGTCCCTTTTAGTCAATACAAGTCCTCAGTGGATTATGGCAGGCTGCCCCAGTCGATGAACTGCAGTTTGGATGTCTCTCACATTACAGGCCACATTGCAGGCGAGCAGGCCCGGCCCGCACACTGCACGACACTGTCACCTCTCAATGAAGCGCAACTGATTGAGAATCCTGTCGGTTTACCAAGAGTTTGATCACTGTTACTTTTTGAGGAATCACACCCCGAAATCACTACTGTAGGGATAAATAACATCGTGTCACGGTTTACACAAGCATGCATTCAGCACACAAATTCCCCAGAAACCGGTTTCGGCACAGCGGTGTTAATGTAGATGCGATATTGGCTGTGCAGAGTGTAAACAAAAGGAAAGATGGTTGTTTATCCAAGGCCAGCAGACCTATGAAGCATTTGAGTCACACTGCTGCCGGGAGTTTCATTATTATCAAAGTCACATTCTTTGGATGTGAAATCTAATTTAGTTTCCCTTCTTGTTATGCAGAGTGTCGTCTTCCGGTGCTTTCTGAGAAAACACACTCTCAGTTTAATTGTTTTTTGTTTGTTTTTTTAAAGCCAAGATGTATTTGCTGATCCTCAGGCTGTTACATCTTGTGTTAGTCGTGCAGATTCTCTTTGTTTACGCCTTTTAGTTAAATTAAGTCACCTGATATAAAGTTGAGGTAAAGTTGTTTTTTTTTCCCTCATAAAAACACCCATGACTCGCATTTTTTGTTTATACCCTAATGGCCATTTTGGCCGAGTAGTGAGATCCACCACGTGTCTGAGAGCTGCAGCTATTAAAAGCGGTAAATATGAGGTTGTTGTAGTGTGACTTCACTCAGAGATGTTCTGCTTTCTGTGAGCCGATGACGTCCGGTCACTGGGAAGCATCTCTGATTAGATACTGTACGCATGTTTACATGATTGCTCGGCAGTTTAGGTTAAAAATAGAGTATGTTTACTTGACTCAATGCAAAAAACAAAAATGCATCATTGTTTTCCCCCCCAAACCACTGACTTTATTCAAAACAACACACACTGACACTGACACTGACATTTCAGCTCATTCTCTCTCATTCTTATTTTTACCCTCCAACTTTGACCTGTGGATCTTATCAGATAGACATTGATTAGCTTGTTTTTTTTTTACCATTTTTTGTTTTTATAGGATAGTCCTTATCAGTGGCAGAAGATCCTTCTATAGTGTATTTTCTGTCCTGCCCTATCGAGATTGTAGCCAAGCAGGGTATGTATCCTACAGCATGCTGAACCTCGTAACTTCCTCCAGCCTGTGCTCCCTCTTTCCCTTTGTTTTCTCATCCCTCTTTTTCTGTGGATGCATTCTCCCTTTGACTGGTGCATACATTGCTAAGGGTTGGTTTTGGTGGATGCATTTTTACCATTAAGTTTGGCTGAAACGGGCTTCAAAGTCTTAATGTTGTATATATCTAGACTAAACTGTAGCCCAATGCTTGATGTCTGTATTGCTTTCCCCGTAACGGCTCTGGTGGCTTTTGGGCTCTCAACCTACTTTGTTCAAGTCAACTGATTTTTGTTTGTTGCAGCTGTCGCTGGCTTTTGCTGTTTAGCGTTTAAGATCCACCTCTCCCTGGGGGTCCCGCTCTTCTTAGGCCCTGTTCACATTTGGTATCAACCATGCGTCCTGAGTGGTCCGATCACAAGTGGACGGCTCCAACCGCATTCAGAGGTGGTCCGGGCTGTATGCAACCACATTCTTGCAGCGATGTGTACAGACGTGTGTCCCAGGCAACATTAAAGGACCGCCCACTCAGCTGACGTCCTCTGTGAATCAACAAGAACAGGCCACAAACACAGGCAGAATGGATTACACGCCATCTGATTTCCATGTAGTTGACTGTAAATCACATGTTTGTGCTCTCAACATGCCAATTTTAGCAGCAGATGTCTGTGGACACACTGTCTGTTTCAGCTAACCATTGAACCAGTAACCGCAAAACTCCCAGACTCCCTTAACAAATCACACTATTTTAAAAGTTGTCGTGTGAGGAGAAACTTGACAAACTTTGCGAAGCGTTTACAGCAAATTTATGATTCCAGCCTTTGAGTAAGTTCGGCACTGAATGCAAAACATTCAGTTGTTTCAATTAACCTTCTTGTTAATTTCGGCAATTATTTCACATTAAGATAATTCTTAATGTGTCCAAAATGTTGTGTCTGTTTGTTCCAGTGAGGTAGGTTTGTATTTGGAAAGTGAGACCTGATCACAGGTGGTCACACCGGGCATTAAAATGCGTCTCTACATGCTTTTTGAGTGATTGAAAGGCTTAAAGCTGTCCAACTGTGATCGGATCACTCGGGGCGGATAGTCAAGCCAAATGTGAACAGCCTAATAAAAAATATTAATTTCATGTGTCGACTTTGGTCTAATTCTCCACAATGCTGGCAGACTTGAGTTTCTGTCTACATTTTGTAATTAACCATTTTTTGTTTATTCTCCATGCAAAGTTCTATGTAATGAAAACCCACCTGATAGTTCTGGTCCGGCCTCGGTTGTGACACCCCCACCCACCCACCCAGTCACATGAAACGGTGTGTTTTGGAGGAAATGAAAGAAAAAGGGACCAGACAAACACCAGAGAACACAATGCACAGAAAGAAAAGCTTCACGCCCGGGCTTGGTGAAGAGCACAAAAGGCCCGATCAGTTCATGGAATTTCCTAAGCCAGCCGATCAGAGCAGGGTCAAAGGTTAATAAACCCCCCCGGGTGATTCAATATGCACCTTTGGCTGCTCATTGCTGCTAATTGACAGCTCACAGTTAGACGTCTGCCGGCTCGGCTCAAGGTGTTGTAACTGCAATAGACGGCTGGGTCCCAATGGGTGATTGCATGTAATATTTTCCCTCATTCTTCCCGCTTCTCTCTTCTGTCTTTACTGTAACTACTGCCCCATGAAGAAACGTGCCAAATTTGACACAGGATGGTTTGGTCTCAAATGGCGACATCATATTCAGACAGTTCCCCCTACGGTTGATGCAGCAAATGCTTGAATTTAAAGGAATGGTTTTACATTTCTTTTTAAATTTTGCCAGAATTAAATGAAAATGTTGATACCGCTCTTGTGCATCTGTTAAATGTGAAACTACAGCCAATAGCTTATCTTGGACTAAAGACAGCCTGGCATGTCCAGGGTGAAAAACAAGCAAATGTGCCTGCCAGCTAAAGCTCAGAGCAAAAATGATTTTCGGGGATGGCATATAAGAGGAACTATTTCTTCAACAGATGAAGTGAATTCTTTTGGTAGTCTGACATGCCAGATGTGGGTTTGTTTCAACATCTGGAACGTCAGTCTCAAGAGGGGCAAACTTCATATTTAGCATTCAGAAATGACAATGTCACGAATTGTCTCATCCAGCCATGTTTTCCGAAATGTGAAACCATTCCAAACACAAACTATGCGGACTAAAAAAAAACCTAAATTAAATTGGACGTGTTTATGGGGCATCACTGTCTCGTGACAGCTGGATGGTTGCAGGTTCAAACCCCTCTACGGTCGACCGTAGCTCCTCCGTGTGAGCCTTGCATGTTCTGCCTGTGTTGGCATGGGTTCCTCTATATACTTCAGTTTTTCTGACCCTGAAACACATGCATGTTAGGTACTGCTACTGGCATTAGAGCGTGGCTGAAGTTGGCTTGCAGGGCGAAAAAAAGTTAGAGGGGTCAAATGCAGAGGACAAATTCCAACAAAGTTTAATTTAGTGATCGTGGGGGAACATAAAGGTCCAAAGCCAGCCAACCCAGATCTGAAATGTTTACATGGGCCATAACATATTCGGTAGTTTCCTGAGTTAATATTGCTTCACCTGATTCTGGGATTAGAGACATTTAGCAGGGCTTGATCAGCACTTTGCACAGATTGTAACACCACTAATGCACAGACGTTTGAAGCCAGTGATTACTATTCATGCATGTTACTAAGCAATGTCAGCTTTTTCTTTTGGATTTCCCTTCCATTGCTCCCTCATTATCCTCAGCAGACTGCAGCACGACAGTTTACTTTCTGGATGGCTTCATAGAAAAAGCTCTCTTCCCTAGAAAGCTTTCCTGTGTCTTCTGTTTCCTGCCCTGTTCTTTTTTTTTCTTTTCTTTTTTTATTCGCTGTTCTTTGAGATGTCTGCGGCCGTAGGGATCTCCATGTCTATGATGCATCTGTCAACATTGTGTCCTTACGTGCCTGTTCGCCAGATAACATTGTTTTCATTATAACAGATTAGCCCAACTTGTCATCAAAACACCGGGAGAGCCACGTGAGGGGGGCCCCGCTGTGTAATGTCTTCAATTTATCTGGTCAACATTTTAAATGGAAAGCAAAAGCGGAGCGAGGGAGGGGGCAGAAAACAAGACAGCGTTTACGATTTAATGTCTGCTATCCGCGCGAAATCTCACCGCAGTGGGATGATTTCTCAGGTTTTAGCTCAGAAATGTGAAGCCTCAGCTTCTGCAGTTTCTTTTTAAGCCACCTTAAAAATCTTAAATTACTGGAAAGAATCAGAATTTTCCACCTGCCATTAGCTCTTTGGTATCAGTTATTCAGTTTGGCAGAGTGTGAATAAAATGGACTGGGAGGCATGTAATCTTCTGTGTCAGTGCACACACCCATTAGCATTTACTGGCAGTGACCTAAAATCAAGGGAAGGTAAGTCGTAGCAGTAATATCTTTATTCTTATGAGTATATTTTCACTGTTATGGTTTTATCCTCACATCCAAACTTTAAGTTCCAGTATTATCACTTGAGACATTAAATAGAGAAATATTTGGCCAGTACAAAACGTGTTCAGTCGAGAGCACTCCCCCGTTTGCTCCGCTGACACGCTTCACTCGCCAGTCGTCTGTTTTCTATCTCGGCGTTTGACCTCGCGCAAATCTCCCACAGCAGTCAGACATTTCAGGCGCTGGTGAGGCGGCAGCCAAGCACAGAGAGAGCGAAACTGTACCCTTCCTCCGTCCCTCCTCCCAGGGGTGCCCTTTATTTCCGATTGTCCCAAGACACACCCAGAGACACTGGCAATTACAGGAGCAAGGCCAGCTGATGAGCGCAGATCGGTACAGGGGATGTATCTCTGAGGCAGAGATGAATAGGTGAGCCGGAAACGGGCCTCGGCGAGAGAAAAAGAAAAAAGGCGACAGCAAAAGGGGGCAGGAGTTGTTAGGTGGTTTTCACGGTGAAAGGACTAAATTTAGGTCTTGTGCTCATTAGGGATGTAAAGCTGGAAGGAGGGCGTCAGCGGCACCCGTCAGGAGGCGTCAGTGCCAAGGAGATGGTGATTGGGCTGGAGGGAGTGGAGCTGGGAGCAGATGGGAAGGTGAGAAGCCGGCAGACACACCATCTCATCGTTATTGGTAACAAGGAGAATATAAAACAATATACTAAAATACATCATGGTATACAAAAAAAAAAAGATATTGGAATGATGTGTAATTTTCTCATTGTTTTTAGGGAGTAGATCTAGATGTTATTGTAATGATATGTGAGTATGAGTGTGTGTGTATATATATATAGTAGTTGCTTGGCACAAAACTCTTGATTTACATATATTCAGAATTTGGGAGGCCCTTTAAATGAATTATATCTATTTAACTGATGCTTTTATCCAAGTTTCAGCATTTATTTAAATAAATATCCATCTGTATTTGGTTGCTAAATTAAAAAGATGATTTTTTTTTTTGTTATTGGCAGAACTAAATTTTTGCACACAAGGAAAATGCCAATAAACAACATTAAGATTACAACAGTGCTTGTTTTATACAATTTAAAAACTTTGATGATATATTAAATGGTGTTTTTCTCCCCAAATTGACATAAAGTTAGCAGTTTTCTTTTAAGCTTTTAGCATGCTTACCCCTGTAGCTTGTAATATAATGTGCGAGACAAAAACCCTCCAAAACTTTGGCTAACTGTCAAATTACAAGGTCACTAGTAGCTACATCCCAAAACAGTCTTTCCTGTAAAATAATGCTAAGTGTGTTTCGTCTTCATCCTCTCATTCATCAGTGTGTTAAATGTGTGTGCATTGAAGACTTTTCCCCGGTCTCTCCTCACTAGTGCCTGAGTTTTGAAGGAAAATTAGCGAGCTTGCTAGCTCAGTTGCTAGCTGCTATAGACACTATATAGCAAAACTGTTAGCCAAATGATTTGCCTTGCCTTTGCTCAGGGGGTTTGGTGAATTAACAGAATACATTTAGAAGAGTTGTGTGTTTTTATGTGTCATGTTCACCAACTCAACTCAGTTTTTTTTTTTTAGCATTTTAAAACTTGGAAACTGGCTCTTTGTTTGTCTTGCTACAAAATGCTAACCTTACTTAGACAGAGATGTAGTTAAACAGATTATTAATAACTGCATTTAAATAAGGCAAGTCAGGTCCAGATTGCTGTTATTGTGCATGCTGGCCCATTTGTTTGATATACCGGGACACTAAATGAAACTGAGCCATCGCTAATGTTTATTGGTACCACCTGCCTTGACACACTGCTACTAAAGGCCCTATTAATCTAACAGGTGTTATGTAGGAGCAAACCTTTTTTTAATGCCTTTTTGTAAAGCGGACATTAAACAACACCTGTGCCTGCAGACTGTGTCCTACACCCAGTTCCTGTATCCCACTAATGTGCTCGGGGGCCGAAGAAACACCATCGACTCCACCTCGTCCTTCTCTCAGTCTCGCAACGCCAGCCATCGAAGCCTCAGTTTGGGCCGAGCCAACAGCAACCAGAGCAGCTTAGACACAGGTGAAGTCGACTGCCAAGAAACACTGAACGTATTCAGAATGAACGTTGTTTTTTTTTCTGCGTTGTTGATGTGAAAATATGTTGCGCAAATTCTAACTCAGCCTCTCGTTGTTGTGTCCGGTGCCCACCGCAGGGAACGACTTGGGGGACTTTCGAGAGTACGACCCAAATCTGCTGGACGACCCGCAGTGGCCTTGTGGAAAACACAAGAGAGTCCTCATCTTCCCCTCCTACATGGTAAGAAAGTACTCCTGGCTGCGTCGTGCACACCAGCGCCGCCGCCACTGACAACAACAACAAAACCACCACTGCGACTGCAGCCTTGTCCTCATGAGAGCAGAACGGAAAAAAAGTTGTTTTCGTGCAGGTCATGATTCGCTGAAACAGATCCACCTCTGTTTTTGACATAATTGGTTGAGACATCCTCCAATATATCTCCCTGTTTTCTTTTTTTCTCAGAGGTTATTTGTGTCAGCGTGGACCTTTTGTGCTCAGTTTTCCCACCACAGCCAAAAACAATAACACACTGGAGAGATTTGTCAAGATTTGCCCCGACAATTTCTTCCCAAAGAAGATCTTCCTGGATTTCTATCAACTTGTTGTTTTTTTTTTTTTTGTTTTGAAAAATGAGCCAGGAGGATGTTGCAGACAGTTTTAATCAGCAAGGTCACCGGCCGAGACTCTCTCCCACCTTCTGGGACGTGAAAGAATACATGTACTTTTGTAGCAAAGAGCAGCTATTAAAAAGCCACTTCGCCAGCAGAGAGCAACAGTTGGTGTAGTGTTTGTGTCTCGGCTCTAATCACACTTGCACTTTTTTTTCCGGAAGAGAGCGGATGTTATATCGCGGTTGGAGAAAGAAAAACAAACCTGACCAGACTCCCACCTCATTCCTCCCTAGGCTCTGTTTTTGTTACAGAGACTGGCAGAATACACAACAAGGACAGACATAGCTGAAATGTTCAGTCAAGGCCAGGTTATGTGCTTTCTTTCTTTTTTTTTTTTTTAGTCTTCCTCCAATTACAAAAACCCAGCATCTCACAACAATGGCTATTGTGTTTACTACAGGAATGGAACCAGTAAATTCTCAGCATTTCACCGGGTGAACAAGGGGCTGCTTAGAGGACACGACTCTCCGACTGAACTTTCAAGTCAAGTTGGGGATAAATTTAGCTTTTTTTTATATATATACTCAGCATGCAACTGAGGACTCTCCTATGTCCTAGAATATAAAATATAAAGCAAGTACAACTCCCATGTTGGCATTTTAAATTCAGTTTTATAAAAAGAATCATGTTTAGTCGTGTTCATTCCTCGGGGCTACGACCATCGCTAAGCATTCGTTCTGCTTCACACTTTATGATCAGTCGCTGGGCGTTCAGGGCGGACGGCATTATTCACGCTCCACGCGTGGCTTGCAGTACCATACATGCATGGTGAAAGTCATCCTTTTTTTAGCGCCGCTGCATAGCGTGTCTTTACTTAGCAAGAATAGCACTGTGTTCACCATAGTGGAGCAGGGACTGGTGATTTATTGTCAATTCTTCTTTTAGTCGGTGAAATGTCGAAAAGTATTGAAAAATGCCTTTTCATTATTCTCCGGAAGTCCCTTGTCTTGAAATAGCTCTGTGAACAGTCCAAAGCCCGAGCACATTTTATTTACTGTTGTATGTGACAAAAAAAGCAGCACATCCTCACATTTTTCAAGCTTTTTGGCACCTTTGCACAAAGAATGACTGAAATCATACATCATTAACCTTTCACTTTGACTACATGATTCATGGACTGATCATTTAAGCTCTATACCAGAGTCAGTGCTCAGATCTGGGAATGCGGCGACAACGCTACACCAAAGTCTGAATGAGACAAAAAAAAAAACCTACAGAAACAGTCTGTCACTTGAATGATAAACAAATGTAATCTTGTTCATAATTTGTTATTTTTGACCCGTTTGACATTTACCAGTTGCATCTGATTTCAGTAAAACTGACTAAGGGCACGTGTGACCTAGGCTGACAACAAAACAAAAGAAAAACGCGTGATGTGTTTGTTTTGATGTGGCATTCTGTGTGCGAAGTAAGAAGAGAAAATACAAATACACCAAGCCAAATAAAGTACTTTAGATATTGTGGCTCAGGTGTTGGAGGTCAAACTGAAAATGAGTGCAGCCAAAATGTGTGTAATAATCCTGCAAGCACAGCTGCAGAAAGTGGGAAACCAGGAAACTGCTCGCTTGCACTTTCTTGTCTTGTCTGACTTCTTAGCAGTGTTGCAGCGTTTCTACATCTTAGGAGGTATCTTTGTGAATGATGTTATTAGTAAAAGAAATGATCAGATCCACAAAAGTCAGAGTCTTGCACCAGAGGCTCATTTTGCCTCGAGAACGCCTTTAACATAGCGCTAGGAATGAGAGAAGCACTTTGTTCTTCAGGGATCTTATTCGAAGCCCGAACTCACAGCCTCTCATTACTGTTGTAAGTGATTCAGCCTCCCGGCTCTCAAAACATGTTATAACAGGCAACAAGTTTAATTGAAGCCTGACGGAGGCATGGAAAACGTGTTCTCATCATGAACAAACCCTGTGAAACACCAACACTGACAATGTGATGGTCCATCTCTCAATATTTGTCAATAATCAGACTGTGTGGGTGTGTGTGTGTTTGTGTGGGGCCCTCAAGAAACTATTTCCACACTAGATACTGTGGCTTCTAACAAGCACTAACATCTGGCTTCTGTCATCATTGGAAAATTATATAATCGGCATCCATTTCTGGGGTCTAATGGCTCTGCAGTAGTCATGGTATTCATAAGCTCCAGATTCAATCAGCAAGCGTGGACACGTGGGATGGACACGCTAATTTTCACCCCTTTTCCGGCACGATGCTAAAACGCATGTTTTAAGTTCCAGACGTTTACGCATCAATACTGTACTATTCATCCACATTCTGCTCTGAGAGACTGAAGTAAAATAATTGAAAAAGTATCTACTCTCACGTGGTCTTTAGACATCATGCTGCCTTCTTTTTCGCTGTTTTATTTTTTGTTTTGTTTTGTTTTTTATTGCACGTTTGTTTGGTTAAATGTGACAGACAACAGAAAGGCACGCTCCTCTACTGGCAAAAGGATGCTAGCCTTTTTCAGCGGGTTTACCTGCATTTGAAAAACCTAGCTATGGCTAAAATATTAGGCTTACGTGGTTTTTAGCAAATGTTACTCAAACAGGAGTAAACGGTGGATTTGTCGGGGACTATTTTCAGTGGAGGATTGTCACACATCTGGTGTGATAGAGCAGGATGGCGTTAATGGAATAGACTCAGTAAACCACAGAGCCCAGGTTCATTGTAATGAAGGAACAAGTCCGACCATCTGCGGCACATTGTGTTGGTCGGACAAATCCATTGTTGCGTCTGGACTCTTGAAAAATGTAGAATATCCCCCTGGATTCATCCTTTAAGTGGTTTGGGTAACACCAGCCCTCCTGTAAATCCTCACTGTGAGACCGTGGAATCCAACACTAGTGTGTGAGGATCCAGTCACCTTGCTCGGCGCTGAAAGTGTGGTCACTTTGACACCACCTCTGGTTTCTCTTTTCAGACCACGGTCATTGAATACGTCAAACCCTCCGACCTCAAGAAGGACATGAACGAAACCTTCAAGGAGAAATTCCCCCACATAAGGCTGACGCTCAGCAAGATAAGGAGGTAAGGAGGTGTCGCATGAAGCAAGTCTCCTTCACAGCAGATGACAAAACAAGTGGATTAACTTCACGATCACCTGTTTTATTTATTTCCTGAACAACAGCTTTGTCTTTATTTGCCCCCTTTTATCTGTTTCCCCTTCCTCATTCTCTGCTTTCTCACCTCCCTGCAGCTTGAAAAGGGAGATAAGGAAGTTGGCCCAGGATGAATGTGGCTACGAGGAGCCGACCGTGGCCATGGCGTTCGTCTACTTTGAAAAACTCGTTCTTCAAGGCAAACTAAACAAGCAGAATCGCAAGCTCTGCACCGGAGCCTGTGTCCTTCTGGCGGCCAAGATTGGCGGTGATCTAAAAAAACACGAGGTCAAGCTCCTGATCGACGTAAGTTTCCTCGCCCGCACCTCCGCAAAATCACAACGTTGTGCCCTGATCGTACTTGGACGGTGACTTGTGTCCGCTCAGTGTGGCACCAGATTAAAGGGTTGGTTTGGATAAATCGAAGTCCACAAATCAAACGAAGTGAAAATCAAACATAGTATGGAAATATAATACTGTTTGCATGACAAGGTATCAATTACCAGGACTGAGGAAAGAAATATGTTTGTGGTGATTTAGATGGACTGACCCTTTTTAAATGGCAGATGTCAGCGTTCAGATATAAGCTGACAATGACTGACTGCTTGTTCTGTAAAGAGCAGTAAAGTTTTGCAGAGGAGACACGGTGAAGCTGGAATGTTCAAAAAAAAGTGTTAGAAAATAGAAAGGAAAGAGTTATTATTTTAATGTCTGAGAGAAATAAAGCTGTATCAGAAATAAGTGTCTAATATGTCGCTGAGAACAGGACCTGGTGTTGCAAGTAAGTGCTTTCCAGATCCCTTTTAAGGCAGGCAGCAAGTTTCTGTCCAGATACTCAAGTAGACTGGAACCTAAACAGCCCCGATAGCGCGACCATCGTAATTGGCGAACCAGATTTTTACCCTAAAAAGGGAATCTAGTGAATTTGTATTTGTTTCTTCGTAGCTCTGGGGTTTGGCCAGATTTTCAATGGCGTGTTAAAGGGGCGGTCGAGCGAATCTGGAGACAGACAGTTTGTTGTCTGGTCTCGTTCCCACATTGATGCCCCGGCCACTCATTTCCCTCGTATCAGAGACTCTGTCAATTAAATTTGTGAACTGTGATTTTGACGTTCTGTTCTGTACATGCGACATCTATTGCATGTCACTCCGTCCTGGGAGAGGGGTCGCTCGGCTGTGGCTCTTCCTGAGGTTTCCTACATTGCAGCTTTATATTGTCTTTTCCTGCCTTCTCTAAGCCAAGTAAATGTCCATTTTTCAGGCATTTTGAGGGTTATATCGAATTTAGAAATCTTTAATCTTTTTCACAGGCTGAGTAGTACTTCCTACGGTTAAAATCGGTAGAGTGCCCCTTCGATGAAAGCTTTTAGCGTGGCAAATTAAAGGCATACTATGCAGGATTTGTGGTTGTTGTTTGTAAATACATCATTCAATAGTGCAGTGAGCCAGTCTGAGGAAAGAAAGTCGCTTTTTGAGTTTCATTCCCAAGTCATCGAATACATATAAATATATTTTTCTCCAGAATCGCCCAGAATCTACATGTAAAAAATTTAAGAAACACAAAACAAACACACACGTTGTCACACACTTCTAGTTGGAGGGGTTTTACTTACTTGTTTGTTTGTTTGTTTATTTCTGACTCAATTTTTCTATTCTTTTAAAGGAAAATTATGCGTAACTTACTTGCTATATTTCTGCAAAACTAGCAAACAAAAAACTAGTAAAATCAGGACATTTATATCTCTGCTCCAATTTCATCTTTGGCCATGTAGAGTAAGGTGAAAAAAAATGTGCCTTTTCATCTTTAATTATATTTTTTTTCTGGTAGAAACTGGAAGAGAGGTTCAGAGTGAACCGCAGAGAGCTCATAGCCTTCGAGTTCCCCGTCCTGGTGGCGCTGGAGTTCAACCTGCACCTGCCAGAGCACGAGATCATGCCCCACTACAGACGCCTGCTGCAGACCTCCTAGCATTAGTGACCCATCAGGGGGACGAGCGCCAGGCTCCCCTCCTGATCCTCCGCCTCCAGCGATATCCATCCTCTCTCCTCGTCCCCCGTCTGAACGCTCTAAGGTACCGCTCGGCTGTCGGCCGGCTGCAGCCGCTCATCACTACCAACAACAAGCTCCTTCCCTCAGAGACGTGGGATCAGCCAAAGGGACTCAAATTTCTAAAACTTTCCTTCGTCGTTTGACTTCTGCATTCATCATCATCATCACTACATGGACTTCTGAGCGAAAGGGTTCAACCGTCTGCAGACCAGTCGTTTTTCTAGTTTGCATGTTTTCACACGTCTTCATCTTCACTTTGTATATTTTAAGCGCTCTCTTGTTGATTAAGAGAGCTTTTGGATCTGATGGTGAACTTTTTTCTCGGTTAAAGCAAACCAATGATTGTAACGTTTTTATCATCTCTTTTCATTAATCTCCCTTTCTTGTAAACTTCAGAATGATTAGTTGCCTCCTGACCTGCATAAAAATTTAAACAAAAGCCTTTTAAGCGACTGGTTTTGGCTGGACTTCAGTTCCCCCGGAGCGACTCATCTTTTTGCAAGTCATCGTCCTCGAAAGTGCACTTTTTATATATTGTGAGACATTATGGGGGGAAGGGGGGATTTTTTTTTTTTTTTCATACTTTTAATGAGCTTGGGAACCAACCCCTTGAAAAATATAAGCTGTGTTCAGAAGCACCACACACAAGTCATTTGAACAGACCTTTTTTGAATTGTTTTTCTCTCTTCCAGTTTTCTAGCCACAACTAATCCGCATGTTATAGTATTGATCGTTTGTACACAGGTACTTGCAGACAAGATGGGACTTCCTATTTTCACTGAAGCGTTCCATTCATTTTCTACCAGTCAAACTGCTTGCTACGGACTCACGGAGACCAGACCCACTTTTGTCAGTGTCGATTTTCCCGTGCTCTATGTTAGAGTGTATTGCCGGCACATTTAAAGTGCTATAAGGAGGTCAGGAAGGTCGTTTTTAACTTTCTCGAGTGCAAAAATGCCATTAAGCAGTGATTGGGATAAAGCAGCGGGGTGCCCTAATGTCACCTGGAGGACGGCGCGGGCTCAGACCCTGTGTCAGCAAGCGTCCTCGAGCAAGGATTCAGAGATGCTTCCTGTTTAGCTGACCTGACCTCTGACCTCTCTGAGGAGGAGAAAACCTAAACGAGATCCCGACGGGTGTCAGTCACGGATCAAAACGCTGCATATGACTTGAATCAGCATTTATTGATTTTAGATTAAGATGTTTTAAAATAAATATATATATGAAAAAATTTAAAAAGCTTTAGCGATGCGATCAATTTAAAAAGTATTATTTCATGTATTCGGCATGTATCTCAAATTGATTTTCTTTTCCTTTTTCCTTGAAATTGTCTCGCACAATGACGCAAAGTATTGTGAGGCCATCAAATCAGGAACGTACAGTTTGACCCCACTTGAAAAAAAAAAAGGTATTAGATACTGCTGAGTATTGATGTTATCTGAGTGGAAATCAGTCGACCAAATTGTAATGAGGAAAACGTGGATTAATGCTGATTTAAGGTGGAAAAGATCATTGAGCTTATTTCTGTTTGCAAGCCCAAAGATTATCGCGCTGAGATGCACACTAAGTACTCTGTGAGGAAGACTCATGGCCGACACTTCTCACCTGTGTATGTTTGTAAATAAATTGCTTTGCTTGTTCAATCAAAAAAAAAAGACTCTGACATGGTTTGTACTTCGCCTGAATCTAGCATGTATTGAGTGAACAGATGCCAAGCGCTGGTTCTTGAAATTCCTGGGAAACCCTTAAAGTTTGGCCCAACACAACCACTTGTAGCAGTTTACATACATTAATCACTATTTATTGGCCATATGTGAGCAGATTGTAACACAACGTGAAAAGTGAGTCTCCCATGCGAGCCTGTGGACATTTTATTTAAGTTGTTAAATGTGGTTGGACTGTGGATTCAAAAATGATTCTGGCTGTATGTAAGCTTATGAGAAAATGACCCTACTTAGCACTTCAATGATTTATTCAGTGAACAGTTTCCTAACGGGTTTATGGTCTTAAATGCTAGTTTTAAGTCTTCTTTAATACAGCCTGATGGTCATTTTGTAAATTTTAGTCTGAGGCTAAAGTAAAGTAGGGTTTGATTTAGGGCATGCTCAGCTGCTTTTTCAAAGGGCAGAACTTTTACTTTCCCTTTGTCTGATCCCTAAAGCTCGGAATTCAAAATGATTACATCATGGTAATTATGTTAATGTTATTCTTTTCAATTGTGAAATCTAATAAACAAAGTGGAGAAAAATAGTTAATTGCATTAAGTAGTAAAAAAAGTATGTTGTCCACTGGCCTCTGCTAAAACAGCTTGGATTAAAACCTTCTAATGAAATCGAACATATTTTTATGATTAGCCTTGGACCGAACTAATGAATGTACTAATTAACCTCCCCACAATTGAGTTGTTAAAGAGCCGCATTTGGCCCCAGGGGCTGCCATCTGAATGCAGTAGGTCAGCTTTGGGGCATGGCTGACCTGTGACTGATGTGGTGCCACAACTACTTTTCTCAGGTTTTCAGTCAGAGCCGATCCCAATGTCCTCCCAAACTCCCTTTTGACCTAATGTACACACTCCAAAAATGGAAGTGGGTGAAATCACTGTGGGTTTACGCTTGAACTTCACACACAAATATTCAGTACTTGGTGGAAGAGAAAAGTAGGGTTTTACCGTCCTCTGTTGTGGGAAGGTTCAAGCCTGTTTTACCTCTGATCTGGGTGTGGTCAGATATGTCACTCCTGTAACAACACCTAACAGTCATCATGTTTACATGCACACTGATATTCAAAAATTACGAATGACGCCCTCATCCAGAATGTGCGTCTCAGTTAGCAGCGCGCGGTCTGCTGCCTGCTGATGGCCAGCTCTGTGCGTTGCCTAGCCAACAGTTTGCAAGACCGGGGAAGAGAAGCATGCACAAAAAGAATAGCCCACATATCTGGTTGGAAGGAGCAACACACCTACTTTGAATATTATGAAATGCCTCTGAATATAAATAGATTTTTTTTTTTTTCGGGACATGAACAACTGTTGCAACGCCAATTTTTAACAAGAATCTGGTTGAACGAATGAAAGAGGGAGCCAGCGTTTTTTTTTTTGTTTGTTTTTTTGCAAGGTTGCATGTGAACAGGAATATGAGTGGAATGCTCATTGTCATCAGACGTGTACACAGCTGAGCGGGAATGTTATCTTTTCCAGAATGGGGGGGTTGACAGGAATATACGTGACTGTCAGTAAGTGAGAAATAAAACCACTGGAGTTCAGAATACTTATTGGAAATTGAATAACACTCACAAAACGTCATCAGAACGGAGTGGGTGTGCTTTGTGTGGGGTACTGGTAACATAAGCAATCATTCCTCCCCCTCAACTGTCATCAGATTTAGATTCAAACGTCTCTGAACTCTGAGTTGTTTAAGCAATTACACGACAGTTCCATTTCTCCAGCAGGTCCCGGCCCACTTCAAACTAGTGAGGCAAATCATAAATAGGAAACCCCTTAATCCGTTTTGGTAACTTTGGCGGCTTTGATGCTCACACCGGAAGAATTGGAAGCAAGAAAAGACTGAACTGAGATACCACTGAAACCTATCCTCCTAGAATGTCCCGGTCCCGGTGAGACCGGTTCAGGTCCACCTCCTGCGAGCACGATTCAGTTTGCGGTGCGTGTCAAGTTCAACTCACAGACATGTGACACATTTATCACATTCTGACATGGGCTGCACTTATTGCATACTTAAAATGTGATGTTGTTCCTTACTGGGTCTGAAGTGTCTTTGCAGCATTGCATGTGTTTTTTTAAGATGCACTACAATCACAATGAAGCTAATGTGGACCTCTGACCTGTGGCTCTGGCCCTCCTCTCAAACTTTAGCTTGGAATAAGATTACAGAGACAGACACAGAAAACAAATCAAATAAAATGGGAGGACGGCTAACGTGATGCCATTTTACCGTATTTTCACCAAGAAAACACAAGGTAACATTATCTAAATGGCCATTTTTTTTTGTTATTGCTGCAAAATAGAGCAAGTTTGAGGTCCTGTTTGATACTTCAGAAATGAATTTCAGCAACTTCTAAGGAAAATTCTCATTATTCACCTGGAAGCCTGAGCTTACTTCTGGTCTACGACATGCTGCCAAAATGTTTGCTCTGTGAACACCTTTGGTTTTGGCTCATTTTTTTTTTTTTTGTTTTATTGCTTTGCTCTTTGGCATTTAAGGCTTAGTGACCTGAGGTATTACAGCTTTGACGGCACAATTTCCTCGTCTTTACGAGCAATTAATGTGATTTGTGCTGGCCGTCTTTTAGTCCGTTTCAAATTCGTGAAGCAGCCGCTCTTAAAACTGAAGGACTATCACAACGCGTCTTGTACGGTGTATAAACACCCCTCCATCTTGTGAATGCATAACTGGGATTATCAGACTGTCAGGCCTGCTTAACCTAGGCGCAATAAATGGGTGCGACCCCCAGAGGCCTCGCCTGGGGGAAAAGAAAAATGGATTGCACCTGCAGCTCTGATGCAATCGGAGAGGTCAGTTTCTCATCGAGTGGGAACTCTCCTGCTTGACACATATCCAATGTAAACAAGGCCCGCGGTCACGCCAGTCTCGTGCTGCCATCAAAACAAACAGGCCAGGGTGGAGTGTGGACACATGGCATACGTGGCTTAGTCCCCTCCATTGACAGCCTAATTCCCCCCTCAGTGCCTCATAAAGGGGTCTATTGACAGCCCTTCCTGAGCCCTGCTCACACATAAGTGACCCTCATTGTGAAAATATGTGTACCATCGTTTGGGGCAAGCTGCGGTCTATTGCCCTTCCCTTTAAAATAACAACATTTGGCTGAAGCGGCATTTTGCCCCCTTTTCCTGTCATGATACTGTGACTCAGGACTTTTACAGTAGATTGTAAACAAATAATTGAGCAGGCGAGCTGCTCGATGTCCTTAATGTCAGAGTCTGCCCTGGAGAAACATTACGAGCTTGAGCGCACTTGCCCAAATCCCACATTTTACATAACATGCAGGGGTGTTTTTCTGTTTTTGTTTTAATGTGAACAGAGGCGTCCGTCTGCTAAAATCCTCTTCATTCAGTGACTTCGATGTTGTGTTTCCACGGTCAGGAGGGGGAAAGCACTGCAGGTGGACCTGAAAATCTGATCCTCTCTCCGTGTTTGACAAGGCCACCTAATCCCTTTTGTTCCACCCCAAGAGTCTGTTTCAGAGACAGCTGAGCCCACTGTAACAGAAAACCAGTGACGCAGAGCGGGACATTAAATGCTTCTTTCACTTACTTATTGATGGCTCTTTAAAAAAAGAAAAAAAACAAACTTTTTTAAGCAGGTGTGGTGGAGGGACACAATGAGAGTTCAAGGACAACTGCACAAATGAGTTCCAGGGGCAGCTATCATGCTGTAGATGACATCTGATGATGTGCTAGTAAGAGGAAGCAGCGCTGTTTTCTTCATCATAAGGATGAAATTTAAATCTTTGAAGCCTGTTTTTTTTCTGAGTAGTTTTGGCTGTAATGTGATATGAAGCTTTCAAACTAGACAAAGTCCCTAATTCCAGTGTGCTGGAAAAGTTTGCTGAAATTGAAATGATTGGTTGTTTAAAGGAACCAGTCCCCATCTGCTTCAGCTGTTTAGGAGAATGTTGCAAACAGTTCTTTGCTGTGAAAGCACCAGAAATATTTGAGTAAACAGTAGTTTTCATTTTTTTAGGTGAACTGTTCCTTTAATGCACTTACTGTGAAATCGCACTTTTCTTTTCCCAGACAGCTCTGTTAGTTAATCAAAGCTGCTTTCCTGAAATTGTTTTCATGTCAGTGATGGAACAGATGACGACTTGAGATAAACGAGAGGTATTTAATCCTTCACTGCATTTGTAATTACTGTTCTCTTTACTAGATTATTAACAGATTATATTCCAGATTAGATCCTGATATCTAAAAAGATAAAATGTATTCCAGGAATTGATAATCCAGTGTCACCGTCATTCAGACAGCAGACGCTCAGTGGGATGGAGATTGAGCCGATAAGAACAAATCATGATATGAGAAGTTATTACATCACATCCTGTGTGATTCTGTCCTCAGGAGGTTACAATAAACATGACATCTCATGACATTATGTTATATTATATTATATCTACTAGATGTAGAGTCTGTGGCTTAAGATAAAACGATAAACTGTAAGGTAGCATTACTTATTAAAAGCCTTTTAATAATAAGTAAACTAGTGGTGCTTTGTTTCAGGACTGAAATATCACTTTTGTCATGATTGTCATGAGTCCTGATTACCTTACTTTTTGTTTAGTTTAACTTTCTCAACAGGGATTTGTTGCTTTCACTTTCCTATATATTTT
Organism: Acanthopagrus latus; assembly: GCF_904848185.1. NCBI lineage: Eukaryota > Metazoa > Chordata > Actinopteri > Spariformes > Sparidae > Acanthopagrus > Acanthopagrus latus. Next base: position 15,944,035 of record NC_051059.1, on the reverse strand, counting down.
ACTTTCTTTAGGATGCACTGACAATCTTTGACAACACTAAATGACATGTGTTCAACTCTGCCTGTTTTTAGCAAAGCACACCTCCATTTCAGTTTAGTTTCTTTGTTCATTCCTAAAACTACGGAGCTAGAGGACCCTTGCTGGGCATCATGTGCGCTTCGGTGTCATGATGAAAGATGGGGACAGGTCAGAGTCTACTGAGAGGCGAGCCTGGTACATCTTACATAATAGTTCTCTCCCAACCTGTCTGCTCTCCCCCTGCAGACAGCACAGCAGTCCTGCAGAGGAAATTAATATTTTAATCTCTCAGCCTGATTCAAAGAACATTCCCTGCTCTCACAGGGCAGCGGATAAATAAGTCATGAGCTGGTGGTTTGTGTGACAACACGGCTGGATGGACAGCCACAACAACACACCCAGGAGGAAACACACAGCTCAGGGGTTTGGCACTGACTTCCATGCAGGATGTTAGTAATGCTCTCAATATCCAAAAGATGCAGATCTACACGCTGAACAAGCAGCTCCATTCACAGGCTCCAGTTAAAACACTCTGTGAGCTACTTGTCTTGGACCCTGCAGAAATCTAATTCACGGTAAAAGCATGGCAAGACTGCTTCAAGACATGAAAATTAGGTCACTCCTACTACATTAGACAGCACGATGCAGACAGAGCTCCACGAACGGGTCCAGGCGCCACACTGTGGTCGATCGGAACAGTCGCAACCATGAACTTCTGCTGCAGCTGTAGTGATGTGAACCTCAAAGGAATAAGATTACTGTGCATTTTGATAGAAAAAAACAAAAAAAGTATACTTCAGGCCAGTTGAATGAAAATTCTCGGCTGTTGAAAATAAAGATTTGCTGCTTTTCTTTGTCACTGGTGGTAGCACATAAAGAGTCTTTCAATTTATTTTGGACTGTTGGATTAATATGACAAGCAACTGATATAACGATGAACATTTTTCACATTTTATGGACTAAATGATTAACCAGTCAAACATGAAAATAATGGGCGGATAAGCCGATAATGAAACTTATCACCAGCTGCAGCCTCACTTCATTCTAACAAGGGTTGTGAGACTTGGTGCTCTCATTATCAGGCTCATTATATTGATGTGGACCTTTAGGCTGTTTAATTTTCTTTCTTTTACATGCACAAGAATCTAAATAACACACTGAAGGACAGAAAAAAAACTGAATAAACATGATAGGTCTCCTTTAAATCAAAAACAACAAAATTAATTCAGAGGCATACACCTTTGTGAAATAACAAGAAGCAGGCACACTTACTTTTCTGAGAACTATTTAATATACGTGTTAAAATAGTTAAAATATGCTTGGTTTAATCTCTTCAACCACAATCAAGTGTTCTTCGGTGTCGAGATGATTTGTCCATGTCAATGCACAGCACTGTTTAAATCCAGGTTTTGACTTTTCATCGACACAATTCTTACTTACATTCCATAAAACATTACTGCATCGTGAAAAAAACCAAACAAAACAAAAAAACAATGGAGCAAGAAAAACCACAAAGAAGGAATGATTTCTTTAAAAAGGTCCAAAACAGAATCCTTACACCTTGAGGAAAATGTTAACATCGCACCTACATCATATTCAAATGAAAGTATATGTTGAGGGGCAGCTGAAGACAGTCCATGGTATTGCCTTTCTTTTAAAACAAAGTGATTCACTGGAAGGGTTTAAAAGACAGCAATGCATGGTAACAAAATGTTAATATTACATTAAAATATCAATAACTTAAGTGTGTATGAATGAGTAATGCCGGACAATACCATTATCCAATAATTCTCCAGTATTCTGTGTCAACATATTACAAATAACGCCTAAGTCTAAGTCTAAGTTAGTCCTGTGTCTGCTATGTACAGTTAAATGTAAAGCTTTGTCTCTTGCCACGTTTTGATGCGACAAATGTTTTGTTTAGTAACTGCACAGCGTCCCATTTACACTTCAATGTAAAACCATTATTATTAGCAACCCTTTACACCTGGCATCAACATGTATCTTCACTAGCATCACGCAAACACTTAACTCGCTCGAAGATGAAATGTCGCACTGGATCATGTAAATAAAAGTTTTGGAAATAAAAGACCAGGCATGATCCAGTTTAGTGAGCAGCCTTTGAATAAAACTACTAAGAGCTTTCAATTTTGAGAGAGTTCATATCCAGATTAATGTAGAAATCCAGCATTTTTTTTTTTATGTCAAGTGTAGGAATGTGTGCAACTAGTCGATTAAATGTTGCTACCCTCACTAGTTCACGCAAGAAACACTAGACAGTTAAAAATGGTTGTATTAATGTGAAAATGTAAATCAAATCTTTAGTTTAAACTCAGCCTATTTAAAAGTGAAAAGGGCGCTAAAATACCCGCACTCCTCTCTCAACATGGATGTGAAAATGTCTAAAAAAACCCTTTAAGCCGAAAGTCAAAACTTAACCCTCAAACTTAATTTTGAATCCTGTGTGCGTGGGTCAAAACGCGTAAGTTGCACAGTAAACAAATTATTGCTATCTGAAAATGCTACAACTAGCTAGCCTGCTATGTATTACAGTATGTAGACAAAGCCCCAGATGTGATAAATGTTGATGCCAGGTAATACGAGGGCCTGCGATATCATTACTGTTATCCGACAGTGCCAGTGTGAGTGGTGTACCAGTAAATTATTAATTCATAATATCAAACAGTTCTACAAAAATCCCATGAAAGTAAACGTTATTAATAAAAAAAAAGAAAATCCTTTTCCGCATTGCCGCTTCTAGTATATATTACAAAAAAGCATGTAAAAACTGACCAGCTTTACCCTTCTGAGTTTTCCCAAATCAAAACATCTCATAGCATATGGAACTGACGGAGAGTGTCTGTCAGCTGATGTTGGGGATGGTGTCTCTCCTACTTCCACTCTGTTTTTTTGTCCCGTGCTCATGCTTCACCTACGGAAGTCACGCTTGTCCTGTAGTGCGAGGCGGAGGCAGAGGTGAAGAGAAAGGAAGGGTGGGGGGCTCCAACGTCTTCTGGGGACTATCTGTAAGTTTGCAGCTGGACAAGGCCTCTGGCACTCCCATTCCCGAGCTTTTTCCTGAGTTAAATCCGTGCATAGTAGTGGCAATGATGATGAGTGCGTCAGTAATCACACAAACGGCTTGCGCTCACACCCAGTCTCTTGCAGACAGTTAGTTCATTGTTCATTGTCCCAAGCGGCCCTGCTAGTAGTTGAGGAGGCGCTCCCTTTCCGTACCAGCATAGCGCTGGTTAGCAGCAAACACCTTTGCTTTGTTTACTGAAGGACCTGTGAAAAGGAACAGATCATGTTTTATGTGTAAATCTTTTGCTTAATGTTGTTTGTTTTTTTTAAATGTGTGACATTACTGACCAATATAACTGAGCAGCACAGGGAGGAAGACGAGGCCGTGTGTGGCACCGAGCAACACTATGGCCAAGTACATCCTGAAGTAGAAGACCTGGAAGATCTGCGACTTGGAAAGAGCCAGGATTAGGATGCCTCCGAACTTCGTTAATGTGATCCCACTGAATACCTGTGAAAAGGAAACAGTCATTTGATCACGTTCGACCAACGATGACCACAGTTATACTGAAATATAAATAAATTTACAACTGATTTTATGCCAAGAAATGAAAATGCAATGCTTGTTCACACTGATATCATCCACAATACCAGGATGCAAAAGCTCCTTGTTTACTTTATTTTTGTGAACTTGTAAGGTGTAATGGGAGACTTACAGAGCTGCCCATGTGAGCCAGGGCCTCCTCAGCACGCTCCACTCTGTTCTTCTTCACACTGATGGAAAAAGCTCGAACGATATGACTGCAGAACTCCACAGAGATGCCACAGCTCTGCAACAGCGGACAGAAACAACTCAGCAAGGAAACATGGAAATACTGAAATAAAAGCCAACTGTCTGAAACTTTTTTTTGTCAACAGTTTGAAAGAAAAGTTCATTATTTCTTCATAAAAGTGAGTATGTGCTGACTTCTAGGGTTACAGTGACATTGTGAAACAAAATTGCTTAGTGTAAACAAGAGCGAGGTCAGACAACCAGACACACTGTAAACAGTTTAAAAAGGCACAATCTGTGAGGTAGCTGAACACCATCAGTATCTAAAAAAAATGTTTTGGGATTCATAACTAAACAATGATTAAACTTGATTGATTGATTGCTGTATTTTATATCAGTAATGACTGTAAACGTAAGAGCAAACAAGTTTCAGTTATGATTAGTTAAGAAAGCTACAAGTCTTTGGATAAATGTGTTAACATACCTTTAATAAATATGATACTTATCTTGCCTTTACAGGGTTTTTAATTGAAGTGAAAATTAAACTGAACATTCCTTAAATCAAAATGAATTTCTAAAAATCCAAATGATGCATTGCACCGACAGTAACTTAAGTGTGTCAAAACTGAAACAGAAAGTAGCAGTGTGTAATCTAATGGACAGTTCTAATCACAACTGATTATGTGTCTGACTAATGTTACTTGCTATGAGGGACTTTTGGTCTTTTCCCAGACTGATGTGATTTAATCAGCAACTGTTGTAAATGTTGTCATACATGATAAAAAATAATGGCTAAGAATACAAAACTAGGAAGAATACTGTAAAAAGATCTCTGCAACCCCAAACTGATCCTCGCTGTCAAGTCCTCTTCCCATGCTGATTTTGCCAATTTCAAACAAAAATAAATACATTCCTACTTTTGTTCTTGCTTTGCCTAAAAACCCTGTCACAAGTTGTTTGTTATCTTACTTGGAATACTACTCCGGTGTATACGTTTGATGTGATTTCTGTTGCCTCTTACCATGACCAGGTTCACCAGGGACACTGCGTTGAGGCTGATGCTCCACAGCCACATGACGCCGAACATGTTGACAAGTATCATAGCGATGGTTATGCTAACGATAACAGCTGACCACAGCTCGAAGCCCAACAGCACCGTCGTCACCACGAATATGGATGCAAGCGACACGCCAAGGTTGAGAGCTGTGTCATGCGCAATGGTGAGGTACTGCTCGTAAAACACGTAGAAGACACTGTAAAGGAGGAAGACTAAAATGAAATTCAATCCAATTATCTTCTGTATTATCCTGTCATGCATTTTTAATGGCGACCTATTACAACATTAAACAGACACAGCAAATCTATTTTTTTTAATCTGCAAACCATTTTTCATCTCTGAATATTTGACCTACGTATGTTGTGGTGTGACTCATGTGTTATATAGCAGTGGTCCCCAACCACTAGACCGCGGACCGTGGGTCGTTTGGTACCGGGCCGCAGAGACAGTATAAATACGTTTTTTAAATTTTATTTTCGCTATATTGACCACCACACTCTGAAAGTTGTTTTATTTTGAAAAACTGACTGTCTTTTAACAACATCCATCCGTTCCTCTTGGCGCACTTCACATGTACCCATTTCAGTCACGTTAGGCCCAATAAAATAAGCCCTCATGCTAGCTAAAATGAGTGCAAAACAAACGTCTTCGGAGAGCTACTTTGTGGGGAGATTAACGACTGTCTTCCAGTTGGCTGATGCAGTGGCGGAACTGGAGCTGTGGGGACGGCGAGTGGGCAACTGCTGGAGACTGCATATGATGGTGGCCTTAAATTATGTTACCTTAGTAAATTATGGAGTAGACTGGACATGGGGAAGACACTTCTTAGGTGGGACTGTCTCGTTGCACAGAAACAAGCTCAGGGACCCCACTGATTCTGCATTATTTGTGGGAAGTATTTTTTTTATGCACTTTGTGTTGACATGTTCGTTGTATAATTGTATTTTATTTCCGTGTAATCAAGCCGCTGGTCTGTAAAGTATCTAGTATGTCTTTCATGAAACTGGTCCGTGGTGCAAAAAAGGTTGGGGGACGCTGTTATTTAGGATTCAGGCAACAGGATGATTATTCCAGGACTTTAGGTCAAAACATGTTTTATCTGCTGTGTGCTTATCGGTGACCTAGTTCCTCCACTAATACCCTTGAACTTTGAGTTCAAAACAAGCAAAACTTCAGCTACAAGAATTTTACCAGAGAAAACCCTACAGCAATGAGTGAAACTGACATGATAGTCAAAAAGACAACAATGATTACAATATAATTCATACTGATTATTAAGCACAGGTACAACAGGACTTACCTGTAGGCAAAGACTTTGTGGTTTGTGGACTGAGTGATGTTATCAGCCAGGTTTCGGGCCATTTTTAAAGCATGTATGTAGTCTGGGGATTCTTTCAGGATGGTGTGGTAGGTCATAAAGTATGTGGCTCCGACCCCCGCGTTGTCAGGGTACAAGTCGACTGCTGTGGCGTAGGCTGCGTGGCCACTGGAGGAGCATGAACGCAATGTGAGAGGGACAAAAGAAGGAAAGTTACCAACCACAACTAAAATGGTATACTGTGAAACTCTAGAATAGAACCACAAAAAGAAAAGGGAAAAAAACATTTGAGCAGAGCTCAGATTACCCTTTTCCACACTTGACGTTGGGATTGTCTGACAGAAACATGGGCAGAAACTGCATGAAGTCATCTCCCAATGGCCTCTGCTTCCCACTGGGAGTCATGGGCCGACAGTGTACACAGGAGGAATTTACCACTGAAAAACAATATTGGGAATATTTTTATCCATTTAAACAAGAGGATTAGGGAAATACACAAAATAGAAACATACAAATATGCTCTGAAAAATAGTTCTGAAAACAGTTGCAATTTGAGGTTTTGCCTCCAAAAAAGATTTCTAAATATGAAAATAACAGAGCAGAATATCAACTTTGAGCACCGTGAGCTGAAAAATGTAAAGACTACTGGTGTAAAACTATGCTTGTTGTTATCGTAAATGTCTTCATTGAAAAGCTATTTAAACTTTTTGTTGATTAGCATATGTTCCTGAAACTGCATGTATTTATAGAACAAATGCAGTGAATTTTCTGACTAGTTTTATTATTAGGGCAATAAATCACATCATTTGTTTCCTTCTTTCTCTTTTTTTTTGGTTCCAACTTGCTCAAATAAACTGGTTCTTGCTGATTCTTAGGTGACTTCTAACTGGACAAAAGTTGTTTTTATGAGGATCTATTTAAAAATGGGATTTATCAATGTAAAGCATTAATAATTAAACATTTTGCATAACTAATCTTAAGAAACACTATGATCCTGTTAAGATGATTCTTTTTTTATATTTCTGCTGTTTCTTTTTGCTGGATTCTGCCTTTTAACGCCATTTGTTTCACCCTGTTGAACTTGTGTCATGCAGTTTGGCAGACAGCACGATCATGAAGCAAGGGTTCAAAGGGTTCAAAGCATGTTGACATTGGATAAAAATTTACCCGAGGCGTTGCAGAAGGCCCCAGTTGTGTTGTAGTATCGACAACAGGTGGACTGAGGTTTCACCCAGTCAAAGTAGTCATCAATCCAAGAAGATGGTGTGAAGGCAACAGTTGTACTGGAAGTAAAAGTAAAAGACACTTAAGAAGATCATATAATCAGCGGTTGAATTACACTGACTTTAGCACCTCTGCCTATTATGAAATCCTGGTGCCTGGCTACCATATTAAGTCAAATGTTTAATGTAATTAAAAGGAAAAATAAAAACAAGTTCTGCTCCATTCGGACTCACTAATTGCTGATGAGTGACGCAGCGTAGACCTGCTGGACTAGAGAGTTGTTGTTGCAGCCCACTCCTCCACACACAACATTCTGGCCCTCTGGGCTACTGTAGTTGAGACCGTCTTCTACCACAAAGTACACTGGAGCTCCGGTGTGGAGATACTCGGTCAGGTTCTTAAAGTAGTCCAGCACGTATGAGTCCTAGAAGGAGGAAAGTAAAATAAAATCCTCTGACAAAAAACTGAGAAGTGTTGCCACAAATATTCAAAGTGTAACTCCTGTAAAAATAATATTAACTATATTTGTACAGTTCTTTTCAAAACACAGTTGCAAAGTACTTTACAAAACAAGATAAAATGAAAACAGGTAGAGTATAAGTGATAAAAAAGGCAAAGAAATTAGAAAAACCACAGATAAAGGAAAAATTTGAGTAGTGTTCTCTAGCAACCCATAAACACAGTTAAGACTCACGTCAGGCATGGAGAGTTTTTGGTCCAGTCCAATTTCTACTTTATTCACCACAGCAATACTGAAGGAGAGCACTCCCACAAACACGGCCACCTAAACACACACACAAAAACGAATCATACAGTCAATAATATTCATCTTGATGAAATATACAAGTCTGACTCAATCCATCAACATATTAAAATAAAACATGACGGGGGAGTTGTCAGAGTGGAACTAGAGACAGATGTGCTCGACTGGCAGCATGTCACCGAGGTACTTACAATGATCGGTCGCACCCACTCTTTGAGAATGAATGGGGCATAGACTTTCTTGAAAAAACGGAAGAGGAGGCTGTCCGTCTTGCCTTCCTGACCTTCTGGCAGCTTCACACAGCAAACAATGTCGAGTCGATTCCCCTTTTAAACACGATGACAAGACAGTATTTGATTAAGTGTAAATCTAGCTAAATCTGAAAACAACTTGAAGGCCGGATCATTCAAAATGGTGCCTCAGTCATGAGATACGTTTTTACTGCCAACAATCACTACACTGGCCTATAATAATTATCTGCCATCAACCCAAGAGAGGATGAGCCATTAAATCAGTTATACTGGCAGTGATTGGTAGGAAGAAAACTTCAATCACACTTCTGCGTGACATTAAACTGTGGCCATTACAGGAAATCCTTTCCACAAAAACCTCACAATTAGTCATCTGTAACCCCACAACCATTTCCCCTCAGTCTCACCTCCTGTCTTCTAGCGTCCAGGCCGAGCAAGCTGACAAAGCAGCTGATCTGCAACAGGAAATCGATAAAAACAGCCAAGCCAGCAAAGAGGGAGAATGTCCTCACTGCAGGCATGTTCGACAGCGCTCCTACAGACGACAAAGTTGACAGTTTTATCAGCACATGACTAACCAGGAAACTATGACACTTGTGGTAGGAAGTGGGCGAATTCTGGCCCCAAAGAAACTTTTCTTATTAATCACAATAGTTTCATTTTTCTGTCGGGCTGTATTATAGTGATTTATTTTACCAAGGAAGAAGGCCACTGTTTCAGAGAAGGATGAGAGGAACATGCTCGGGGCTACGTCTCCAAGGATGCGACCAATCTGCTGGTGAAGTTCCTCCTGGGGCATCCGCTCATCCCTCTGTTTAGAAATATGAACGGAAATCACTTTTAGCAGGTGTACACAGTTTTTTTGGCAGAACACAAAAGAGGTATTCTCATTGAACTTAAGATCTTATTTTAATATAGAGACTTCATGAGTTGAGTTTAGAGTTTACCTGATACGTCTGTACGATAATGAAGATGTTGTCTACTCCGACAGCCAGCACCAGGAAAGGAATGACTTCAATCACGATGAGTGTGAGGGGGATACCAAAATAGCTGAAGATGCCCAGGGAGGAGGACACCGAGCTGAGCACAATCAGGATACCTGCTATACCCAGAGAAATCTTTGAGTCCACCTGCACAGGGGAAAAAGATAACGATCAGTCATTGACTTCCCTCACATACTTGAGTGGCAGGAAGTTGTCTAGCAGGTTGTACTAGTTTTGTTCGGAAAGGGTTATTCGTCAAGCTCTTACATTACAGGCTGGAACACTGAGTAACGTGTAAAACTATTTCAGATAAAGATTCTGGCAAAACTCTAGTAGCTATAAAATGCATGACAAAATTCAACAAAACTGTAATGACTTAGTTATAAGGCGCTTACCATCACTCTCCTGAAGCTGTGGATGTGACCCAGTGCCAAGGAGATGTAGATGAACATGATGGCATAGCTGATGACTATGGTGCTGATGTCACTGTTGCTCTCTCTGTCTATCTCATCTTCGATACTCCTCTCTGCGCTGAAGGATATGGTGAGGTTGGGGTTTTTGTAGTTCTTCATGAACTTGATAAATCTGAAATGCGCACACACACAAAAAATACAATAAGTACAGACAGAGACATAAATAACAGTGAGCTAAGATGGATTTTACAAACACAATCTTACTCTTTCTCCCAGGCAAGAGCTTTTCCCAGCCTGGCGGTGTCGTTCAGGTAGTTGTTGAGTGGGAAGGTGATCACCAGAGCGGTGGCATTGTTGTAGTTGGTTTCTGTAAAGCAAGAACATTCCTGTAAACAACCACTTTAATAACGATTACTGGACTAGGCATTCCCCTTGGTGGAGAGACTAAAGAAGCACGGATAAAATTTCCCAGAATTTGTTTGGTTGTTTCAGCTCTCATGATAATCAGACAAAGATGTGGGGATTTTTCTTAAATGAAGGAAGAGTTTCAACAGTCTTCAACAGCCTCACAAGGAACTGACAACCTGTCCAGTTCTCTAAGACTACAGTCTAGTATCGAGAGACTTTAAACAAGGCCAAAGTGTAGAGCACACTGATTTAGGAAGAAATTTTGTGTGCAGTTTACTGTTTACAAGTTTACTTTTTACTGTGGATTAGATCATTCTAAGGGGAGGTTATTTCAGAAGGTGAGTATATGTTCTGTTAGATTCAGACGCACCTGGTATCAAAACCTTATTCCATTAATAATATTTGTAGCTTAAATCCATGTGCTCCAATAAACTTAGAACCTTATTCTTAATTTCATTCATCATTCATTCATTCATTCATACCATTTGAAACAATGTGCTTGAAATCTACTGCGCAAAATAGATAATATTGTAATTTACTGATTCACCTTTGAATGATAATTGCCACAAGTGAATCTACAAGGTCAGAGACCAGAAAAGTGTAGTTGTTTTTCCCATTTAGTCCAATATGACATTTTTAAGAGGCTATAAACACATCATGTAACTGCTGTAGGTAGAAAATTCTTAGATGAGAGAACTGAGGAATGCACATTGATGTCATAGAGGTGCTGAACACGATGAAAGTACAGGTTCGAAGGAAGATAGTCAACTGTCATGACGCACTTTGGTCATTTATTAAAGACTTTTTTTGCATCATAGCTAGGACTGTGCTACTTCCTTCCTTCACACCTGCGAATAAAACCTAACAGTGATTTAGACTTCTTCTCTAAAACACTAAAAGCATAAATCAAGCTCACCGTCATAACCCCCCATGGCAAGCCAGGGAAAGATGGGGCCACCAAAAGTGCCTAAACAGGGATCATGGAGGAGGGTGGTGTCATTGAGGGAAGCTGGTGCACTGTGGAAGAAAAGACCAACAGAGTTAATGATTAGCCTCTTTAAAATCATAGGAACCAATAGGCTGATACATTCATCAGTATAGATTCTGACTTTGTATGACCTCATTGTAAAGCAGTGAAAAAGAACAGTGTACATTAATTTAATATATATCATTCATCGAGGGACTGTGTACAATACCAAACATAAATGTTGCCATTTGATGCAAAGTACCAGCGTTAGCTTAGAGCTAATTTACATCTGCAGTCCCTTGGCAGGTCACAACTACATGACAACCCATGAGGAAGTGTGATTGTGCTATTTCAGGACGACAGTCAACCCCCACAACCGTTCTTAGAAAAAAAAAGGCATCTAGAAAAAAATAGATTCTTGTGAGCAGCAGGTGTTCGATTTCAACACTGCTGTATTTTCTAGCCGTTTTAACCCTGGACTTCACAGATTTCTGCTGGCAAACAAGATATGTTTACAACAGGGTTTCTGCTGTTGAATTTAAGACTTTAAGTGCGTTTGAGCGTAACTGTAGATCCATATCATTCATCTAAAAAGCAATTTTTAAGCAGTATCAATTCAAACCTAAAAAGACATTTAAGGCCAAACTTAATTATTGAACTTTAGAACCAACTTCTGAAAAAAAGAAATCACCTGACACAGTAGAGGAAGTGGCTGTGAAAGTCAGCATAAACGAAGAATTCGTCTCCAATAGTGTGGTCCAGCACAGAGTGGCTGTTCTGGAAGTAGTTGAGGACACTTAAGATGGTACAGTTGTCATTGTACGGGGCCAGCGGGGCCAAGCAGATGTCCTTCAATGTGACGTTTTGTCCCTCGTATGAAGCTACAAGGCCTTCGATATCAAGCTGCAGATCCAGCACCTGTGGTCGAAAAAAATGTGGGCAGAAAAAGAAAAGGAAAGGAGAACTAATAAACCACAGTTTCAGAGCTACAGATGCTCTTTGCCGGTGTGATACAAAAACAAACCTTTGTTTTAACAACAAATTATTATTGCTAATGATCATTTCCTACCTGGTGCAGGATATCTTTGTCCAGGATGGTACCAAATGGGACGTCCGATCCTCCAAAGTACGGAGAGTATAGGAAAGTGTCATTTAGTGGGGTGGTTATAATGAGCTGCGCAGTTCTAAAGAAGGGTCCGAAGTGGCTGTCAAAGTAGTCCTTCTCTTGGCGAGCCTGGCTAGTGGGTGACGACCACAGCTCGACGGGGTCTGTGGTGATTTGCATATAATACAGACCCCCAGAAGAGGCGACCACCAGTATCAGGCTGCCCAGTATGACCACAGAGGGATGTCGTACGCAGAAGGAGCCCCAGGAGCTGAAGAGGATCCGCAGATAATTCTCGAAGCGCTCGCCAAGTGTTTCACAGCAAGATGCATTCACTAAGATGGGAGACAGACTGTGAGTTAGTTGCAGCAATGATACAACAAAATAATTATTTCACTTCAGAAGCACCACAATTTGACTATTCATCATGCATTACAATACCTTGGTCAGGGTTGTCACTGTTGAGAGACAGGGGGTTATTGCTGTCCAATATGGGGCCATATTCGGACATGATGATCCGTTTCCTGTGTGCACAAGGAACCACACAAAACAAATTTGATATGAATTTCTAAAGCATGTATCAGAACCAAGGTGTTACTTTTCAGCGGGTGAGCGTTTGCAGGTACAGCGCATGAATTCTAACAGGATAAATCACAAACGGTACCTTACCTGTAACACCAAGCTCCCAGAACAGCTCCAACAAAGACAAGCAGGAAGATCATGTAAGAGATCCACATGATGACAGTCATGGCATCCATGCCAAGGATTGTCCAGGGAGGGGGGAGAGGGGGAGGCACAGGTTTGGGGCCGCAGGCGGCTGTGCAGTCCTGACAGGAGCAGGGACCTGAACCATCCTCCAGGCCCTCGGTACAGGCGTATGTCTTGTTGTTCATGGGGGTGTAGCCAGACACCGGGACATCTAATGTGAAGAAACGGCACAGTGAATTAATCATACAAAGAGCTGCAGGTGTAGCATCCATTTAATTTGCATAAGGGAAGCAGAACAAGATGACTGACCTGAGAATATCGGGATGATAGGAAAGGGGGTCTGTCCATTGTTAATATCAAACATGTACTGGATCCAGTTAGTGGCGTTGCAGTCCTTTGCGTCCTTCCCACACAGCAGCGATAGGGCCGGCACATTGCTGGATGGTGCCTGGACGTCCCTACAGGCATTGTACATGGCTGAAAGGGAAAAGGTCAAGATTTCCATCAAGTTAACAAATTTAACAGTTATGACTGCCAGTCAGCCACAGAATTACACAACTGGGAGCATGACTATGCTACTAAATAGGGAACTGATGAAGTTTTCCCTCACATGTCATGAAATCAAAGACGGAAGCTGTTTCTCATATCGCAATAAGCATCTGGCTGTGAACTCACCGTTGGCAAATGTCTGTCCAACATAGTACTGTACTTCCAACACATTGGAACCGTTGAATGCGGTGGCATTCATGAACTGACTCTGGTGGGGGCTGCATGTCAGCTCACAGAAAAGGTTCATCAGGTTAAAGAAACAGGCAGGACACCTGTGCACAGACATTGAAAGTGTGAGAAGCACAGTAACGCAACAAGAACAATACAATTTGAGAGTGTGTTATAGTTGCAAGGGAAAAAAAACAAGGCAATAACATATGCAGTGAAATAAAGTACAAAAATAATAAAGCATGGCAACCTCATCAAATTATAGTAATTAAACCTGTGAGCCAGTCAGTCTCTAAGGCATCATTTGGAACATGGAAAGCCAAGGCTTGTGTGTCAAAACAACACATAACATTTGTCATTTGTGCAGCGCATTTAATGGCACATCTTAAAAGACTGAAACTCTTTGTGTTCCAAAATTAAGAGGGGGGATGATAATGCCCCACCAAGCATGTCATGTGCTTCATTAGTTTGTTATAAAAGCAGTGCATACCGAGACAGGAACTGAAGGGGCAGCTGGAGGCTCCCTTTGAGCGTGCGCAACTGGTCCACATTGCAGCAGAGGCTTCGGTTTCCATAGTCATACCCAGGACAAAGTTCCTGCATGCAAACACAAACCGGATGACGTCAGTTTGATAGAAAATTTCTGCAGTGAAAAAATACAGCACGCTGGAAAGCAGAAGTGTGTTACAAGACATTGTTCTGAGCATCAAATATCTGCGATAACAAGACAAAAAGCATCAAGACAGTGTTTGTACCGTGAGAAGGTCAGAACCCTCAGAGGGTAGCGGAACGGCAGGACCAGTGTAGTTGCAGTTGTACTTTTTTCCAGGCACCTTCTCAGACTCCCCACATTCGCCGTACCACACGCAGTGCTGGGCCTCAACCTGACACAAAGACAACAGAAAAACAATGATCATTTATTGATCATTTGGCCCTTCTGTTTTCCGTGTTCTGGTCTGCACAAAGAGTATTAATGTTTTTTCTGCAGAGTCTGTTGAATCTTATATCACTTTTGACTGATTTTTTAAATCTTGTGTGGACAGGAACAAGGTCTTATCAACAAATTCAAAGATAGCCCAAACACACTGGCTTCTAAAGGCTGCTGTGGACCATGTGACTTATTTCTAGCTGCTCAAAAAGACTTAAGCCTTCTGATCTGAAGTCAAAGGAGTTCCTTTACACCTTGAGGTTTAATATTTGCCAGATTTAACCTCTGGCGATGTTTCATATCCTGTGTTTCTAGAATCTCGTGCTTTGAATGTCTAAAATATCAATTTCACTTCCGCAAAAAAAACAACCTTTTCTTCTTTTAAGAAAACAGCATTTGAAGAGTAAGCCTCGACAAAGACAAAGAGTCTGTTTAGTCATATCACACAGTGTTATCTTGACTAACCCGTCAAAATAAGGCCAGAAAAAGGAGAACTGTGGTCAGACTGCTATGGCAACATAACAGCATTCAGCCAATGTTGTTGTGCCTACAATCAAGATCGACCGTGCACTTGAAATATTTACTTTAAATCTAGTGTGTTTGAGAAAATGCAATAACACACAATTAAGACATGTTTAATGCAATTTCAGTACTTTTTATAGCTTCGACGGGCAAAGTTTTCCACGATCTGTCTATTCAGCATCAGAGTTCTCACGTGTTCTTCATTGGGAGGGTTGACTTAGGGAAGTTAATTCACTTACTCTACAAACCTTTTTATGAGTGTAACACTCTGTCCTACTTGTGCTTTGTGAGCCTGAGTTCAAGGCTGGCGTTCAAATGTAATTATTTCTTTAGCTGAGAGTTTAATGCAGCTGTAGACTAGGTCAGTTCTCCATGTAACTATACTAATGGTTTGTCCAAAGTCCACTTGCAAGAATCAGAACTAGCTTCATAAGACTTGTCTGTACTGAGCAGGAACCAGAACCCTGCAAGGTCAGTTCAAAATGGGTCATCATAAGCATAAAAGAAACCTGATGTACGAACCCCAGCCGTGCTGAAGAAACAAAGAGTATCTGAAACTCCTTTCTGCTTATCCAAATAATCATAATTTCCACTAATCCCACATCCCTATTGTTTTTCAAATTTGCTGAAATCTTCAGTAGAAACTGTCATGATTAATCAAATTCAGATCTGATGTTTTACGCACGGGTTTGACGTAGTTCTATATGTTGAAGTGCATTAACCTGATTACCTTGGAGATACTGACAACAAGTGAGTGAGTGGTTATCTACATCTGATTAAATCACATCAAATGGATGGAGCAGGGGCACTTGGTATGGTATGGTTTGTTTGAAATGACATCTTCAGCAGACTAAGAACAATGTGCGACTGGATTGACATAATCTATGGTGTCCTGATTAAACGGTAACAGGACGACTCTTTAATAAATGACTTGTGTCTCATTATTTTGAGGGACCAAATGTCACAGAATAAACAATCAAGTGAAATACTAAAATATCCCAAATACCTCTAACTAATTTTGAGCAGCTCATTTGTCTGACGTTATTAATTTTGCAAAAATTTCTTTAATCATTCCACATATTCTGTCGTCTCTCTCTTGTAATTTATATGTACTTACCTGTTTGACTATTGGGACATGTAATATTATCTAAATCTAGACTTCTTTGTTTTCCCATAGTTTCTACTTTACATGTCCACTTGTTAAATGCAAATAAAAGCAGTACTTCCAAAAGAAGAACGTAATTTACCCACAGTTTTCAAACATCGACAGAATAATTGATTTAGCGTTAGCTAGCTATCAGGCTAGCATCCAACCCATCTGACGTCTGCAGCCACTATAACTTGCTAACGTTGTAGATTTCGATGTGTTTCATTACAGCTTCGTGAGCAACAACACAAACTGTGACACGTTTGACTAAGCTTTGTATGATACCTAGTTGAAAAGGGTAGTGTTTTAAATATATCCAGACGTGACAGACGAAAACTTCTTTCGAAACACCGACTCTGGATCCAGGACACAACCTGTGTCACCACCGGCAGTCTCCGAGGCATGTCACAGCTAACGTCTGTTTTCGCTAACGTTACGACACCGCTCCAGTTTCCAACTTGAAATGACATTAGCTCCCATATTTACGCCACTGTTAAGACAGCTACAGGCCAACGCTATTTTTGCTTGGGATAAATAAGAGCTGAAACCTCAAATAGCTCACCTGACCTGAAGCTGAGTTTCGCTAACCCACTCGGATAAACACCACACTGACAACTGCAGCCCGAGCTGAGTCATGTTTTAGTCACGAACACAGACGTTGAGTTACTCTTACCCATCGAAAATGTCCCTCCGACAGGAGTATGATGAGGCAAAGTACAGTTAAAAAGCTTGTCCCTGGTAAGACTCCCATCCCTCTTACTAAAGAGATCGAATCGAAGTGACAGCCCCGCTGAAGTTTCGCATATCTTGTTGTTGGTTTCTTCTTCGTCGGTTTATTTGTTAGGGGCGGAGACAAAATGTTCTCTCAGTGCTGCCACCACGCGAAACCGAGGACGAACTACACGTACAAACCATAACTGCATTAGATAACACTATTTAATTTGCTCTGAAAACCTATTTTATAACTGAGCCTCTCAATATGAGCGATGGTGTTTTGAACTTAAACTTTGAATCACAAGAACAAAAATATGTAATAAATGAATAAATAAATAAATAAATAAATAAATACATTTGAGATTGCAGTCAAGGCAAGAAGTACTATAGACACTCAACAATGCCATTCAACTCCAGTTACATAGTTTAAGACAAAGAAGTCAAACAAACAAACAAAGAACCTTGCAGATTAGTTAATTAGTGAACACACTTTAAATGTATATGTATTTGATTCTTCTTTAATTAAAAAGGGAATGTTATTTTCCGATATTATACATTACTAACCTTACCCAATGAAGACTTGAATCTTCAAAGATAAGTTTACTGTTCTGGCGTTATGACAATGAACGAAAACTAGCCACGGATCCTATTGTGAAAAAATTCCTACATGTCTTATTAAATATTACGTTATCATTAGTTGCTAAAATTCAGGTTTTATTACAACAACAAAATAAGCAAAAAAAAAATATGTATTTGAATAATTGCAAATGAAACACATCTACAAATGAAAATATGCTGATTAAATCCCAGATTTGTATTACCCACCAATGACATTAAACACTACTTTGACACAATACCAGCTTCCGGCAAGAGGCCTGTTGTTTAATCTGATTAATGTGCGCTCTTTTTTTATGTTTGCATGTGAACACATCCTCCTCGACTCTGTCTTTGTTAAGGATTTGTCTCTCTGAATAACTTTTGGAGAAATTCTCAATCAAATCTGATCAAAGCACACCCAAACAGTGCTGATGAAGCAGATTAGCTGAGCATTTAACTGACAATTCTTTGTGTTTAATGTAATTTAATGCAATCACAGGATGTTTCTTCTCTTCACTTTGACTGGTGCTTAGCTAGCTGCGGATACTCAGTATTATGAATAAATATTAAGATTTGACATCTTCAGATGCTTTCTATCTAAACTCATAAAAATTTTACCTGCATATCACTATTCCATATTTCCAAGTTGGATCTGAAACTCAAACATCTCTAAAACCTACAAACACACAAGAACATGAACCCAATCGAACCATTCAACCCCCAGATCTAATCCTAACATATTATATAAACTTTTTCCCACAAAAATAAGTAAATATTTGACTCTTTATTTAACAATCTTTGACTTAAACTCTCCTAATTAACCTCAAAATCTGCTGTGTGAGCTGTTTTCCGAGCTTGGGGCTAATTATAATTGGAGTGTTTCGTATAATATGTCCTCCCTCAGGTCAGCATTTTCATTTTTAATTATTCTCATCTGTCCTGAACACAGAAGAAAGCACAATATCTTGAATCACTCAGTTTCCCTGTAGTTAAGAATGAAGCCACCTGATAGAACTTAATCTAGTCACTTAGTAGTTGAGCAATTGAATAATCAATGTAAAGGAGGATATATAGGAATAGCTTGAAAGCACAGTTTTGATCTATTTAAAGTATAAAAGCCATTGTTTTATACTGTGTATACGATGAGATTTTGGCCCTTAATTCTCAATCACGCTCCCTTCATCTCGTCAGTGGTCAGTGCGGGCTCTTGTTTGACTGATTATCTTCTAAAGGCACTTCATCAAGGTGTTCCTTGAAGTGTTGCAGGCATTAAGATAAAAAAACAGAGCTGATGAGTGAATCCTTTCAGGCTCCCACCATTAACCAGATAAAGCTGTGGGGGAGGAAAAGAAAACAGAAAAAAGAAAAGAAAAGCAAAATGTGTTTCAATAGAAAAAAGAGATTTATTCATGTTCACTTTTGAATGAAATAATCACAATCAAGATTAAGTGCATATTCACGTATGATGTGACAAAACTGTGTAATGAGTATAAATTATAGGTGACTATTCGGGGGGTTTATATTGCAGCATTAAATCACTGTTTTATGTACATGTACCTGTGTAAAATCTGCAAAAAGGAGGCTTACAGGTTTGCTACAATAGTATATTCCTTTAAAACTAGGAACAGTATTGGAAAAAGTTAATGCTCTTGCAAGACTACAAGACTTTAAAGCTAGGAGCAGATTGGTAGATATGGTGTCAACACCCTGTGTGAAACAACAGTCTACACTTTTGTTAAATCAAAAAAAACAAACAAACAAACAAACAAAAAAACAAAGAAAAGAAAATCAGACGGGGGAAAGTCTCCAGGTAATGATAAAGATACATCAGAGCACAAATGTCAGAAACATTCTCAGTTTGCGACGTGAGCCGTCATAAAACAACTCATGTTCATAGGGCAAATTTTAACTCACATTTTAACTCACATGACCATACAGTTCAACCAGCATTTCTCGAGTAAAAAAACAAAACAAAAAAAATAGTAAAAACTTTATTGAAATGCATTTGGAGGTGGAGGTTTTAATCCCTCTGCTGCTATCGAGCGTTTTAGCTTTGCTTTCGCTGAGTGTTGATCAGTAAAAAGTTGACAAGCTCTGAGTGCACTGATTTAAAAAAAAAAAAAAAAGATACCATCATCAGTAAAACACTTCCTGGGTACACAAACTAATGTGCCATACTGATAGAAGGCTATGACTTTAGCTAACTTTGTGGGTCCACACAAATATGCTTCATGCTACAGGTTTTCAGAACACGACCACAATCACATTTTGCTATGTTTACTGTTACATTCTCTACATAGTTAGTGTGACACCACACATCAGGAGACACAGGAAATTCTCTTATCGCTACGTCTCGTAGCGACCAGTTTGTAATACATACAGAACTGTCTTAGAGCATAAAAGGTAACATGTTCAAATGTTACAGTTCAACAGTATTCCCCTTTTTCGTTGACTATACATTCTATACATTGCAACATTATGTTTCCTCATTGACTCGTCCTTCAGGATGAGTGTCGTCAGGCCTCCGAGGGCCTCAACAGTCAAGCACATTTTAACCTTGAAAGTAGGGATGCACCGAATGTGAAATTAAGGGCGATGACCAGTGTTAAAAATAACAATTTGGCTGACTGATCACATTCACATGACATTTTCCTCTTACGTCACACTCCGGGTTGGAAGCTCATATGTCATACTACTGTTTCGCAGGTTGCAAGGCATAAATTTAGGTAATTTGACAAATAAGTCACCATCTCTTGGTATTTGGTTTCTGATCAATCAGGAAGCAACAAAATGACAATTTGTCAGATTCCTGAAATAAATCATCTCTCGGAATGTAGCATTTGAGCTTCCCACCCTGAGTGTGATTTGAAAATGGTTGCCATGTGAATACAGCTGACAGCCAACTATTTGTTTTTTTTTTTAAAGCTTTTATGGTTATTTATTTCCCATGTTGTGCCAGGGAAACAAGATGGCTTCATTATGAAGGGGAAAAAAAACAAGTTTTACAGTTTTACTTTCAGCCCTTCATTACTATCTTTGCAGAGCATGATTTGATCATACAACTATTTTAAATAACCTTTTATAGAACCTTCTTTAACGTGAAAAGGAGTTACCTTTTTGAAGTAGCTGCTATAAAACCTTTTTACACTGTTACCTGCCAGTGCTTACACAGCCGTAAAGACTGGTGGCATGCAGGCCGTGAGCCAGTGACTCATGAATGTGCACATACACATCAACCCCTGCAATCTGTGAGTATCATTTTCCAAACAGCAGTCAACAAGCCAAATATCAGCTAATAAAACAAAAATATAAATAATAATATAATATGTTTGGCTGCCATATCGGTGCATCCCTACTTTAACCTCCCTTTAATCATCTTGACTTTGGCGCAAAAAAATGTTCTGAAGCGTCACATCGGCGTCAGTTGAAAGCACAACTGTGTGTTTGAGTTCCAACATCAATACAGCTGACTGATTGCGTATCTGACTTGTGATTTTGCAACACATGTACCATAGGTTGTTTTTTTTGGTGTGAGCTGCCAGTTCCTCTCTTTTTTTTTTGCAGTAGAGCTTCTTCCTCCTAAAAAAAAAAATGGAGGCCTTTTAAATTTAAGAGGCATTTTTGTCAACTTCTGAAATTCTTCAGAATAGACTTTCACTTTCTTTCCCGACGTCTGGTCCAGCAACTCTCAGGTCAACTGAGTCACGTCAGCTTCAGTCCAGCTTTCATCAAGAAAGAGCCGTTTGTAGTTTGGTGGTAAGTATAAAACTCTTTGGAATGACGGGAGGGGGGTTTGCGTGGCTGCATGCAACGCGGGAAGCTGCACAAGGTGTCACCTGACTCCTTAAGACAGGATACAACATATATGATAATCGATGGTACCACTTAACTATGCTTTTCCCAGCCAAGACATCAATGCCCTCATTTAACAGAACAGAAAACGTCTCTTAGTTCCTCGTCTGTATCCACTAAGTCCTCAGTCTGGTCCCAGGTACTCTGCATTCTCCGCTGCTGGGATGTGTCCGTTAGCGTGTGTCTTGAAGGTGGGCATGAAATCCTGTTGGTAATCAGGGTTGTCTATGCTGTTCTGGGGTTGATATTTCTGACCGCCGTGCACCGTGCCGTTGGAGGTGAGCGGGAGGATCGCGGGAGACTGGACCTCGTTGAGGTACTCGGGTCCGCTGGTCCCGTTTTTAAAGCAGTTCAGGTACTCAGTTTCTGTGTCATCTGAGGAGATGGTGGGGAGGATGGTGCGGGGTGGACCAGGGTGCTGGTAGATGGGATTCATCACATCTGAGACGCCGTTTTGGTTCATGTAGTCTGTAAGAAAGCAAGTGACGTTAGTGAGGACGCTGGCTGGTTTCTCATTAAGTGAACGCACAGCTGAAAAAGAAAGCAGCAAGTCGTTTATAAGACCAAACAAAAACATAATGATAGTGCTGCATGTCTTGGGTCATTAACTACTGATCATTACATCGTCGTTATTGTCTCTTGGAGCTTGGAGACTGCAAAAGTTTGACAAAAAGGTCTGTGTTGAGAAATGAGGAAAATCATTCCTTTGAGGACAACAATGTGAACATCTTGGCTACAGAAGACAGACGGTTTAAAAGAGAAGTAAAAGAATCTACATCAAACTGGAACGGTCGTCTTTCAACAGAGGAGGTGACCTGCAACATTACTTATCACCCAACTACAATGCTGTACTGAGTTCCCTCCCCAGACAGCTTAACAACCATTCACACCTGGGCTAACCTAGCCCTAGCAACCCACATGAAGGCCGGTTGGATAAACAACCCACAAGTGGCCCTAACGACTCTTAAACTCGGAGCTCACACGTTCCATTAACGACTGTAAGAACACTCCCACACAGAGTCTGAAAGCCTTCAACTCCTCTCCAGTTAGTTAGAACTGAAGAAGCCTCTTGGATTTGTAGGTGAATTTGCTTCCAAAAACCTGAAACAAATCCAGTTGCCTTCGACACAGCACTTAGCTTTACCATGACCTGGATGATTGGGAACCTTCATCAGCAAGTGGGCTCAAGTAGTTTGTGGAGCTTCATTCCTCAAAACAACTGCTACAATGATTTTGACCGTATTTACATAAATCTGTTTCTTGCACATTGCTCAACGTGGAATGGAGAGAACTAAATAAGACCTTGTATGGACTTCATACTTTGATTCATTGTGGACAGCTCCACACAAACCATTACACTAATTTTAACAGGAACCACATCAGGCCTAATCCTAACGTCATCTAACCTCACTTTACACTTTACCCTCTATACCATAACTATGACCGTCTTTTGTGCCCCAATCTGTTTATACTTCTTTATTTTCTGTTTATACTTCTTTATTTTCTGTTTATACTTCTTTATTTTCTGTTTATACTTCTTTATTTTTTTTAAATTATTTTTATTGTTATACAACACAACACAACTGCTGTCACTTGGCAATAAACACAGTTGTGATTCTGTTAAAAAAAAAATCCCCCAATGCAGTTTTGAGGAAGTTATTTTAATGACAGAAGGCACTGTGTTTATAAGGTATTTTTTTCCCCACATGAACAGCTGAACTTTAATGTTGTGAAAAGGGGAAAAACAATGAAAACTTAGAAGGTTGTTCACTAAACAAGTTGCTGCTCAGCAGTTGACTCATGCTAGAATTTTAGGAAGACCAAAAAAAAATCTAATCTAATAACAGGGGCAGGTAAATACACAGATGGTTATTACACATATTAGCTATTATTATGCTCCTGACTTTAGCCCTGCCACTGTCACTTATCATTTACACATTAATAGCTGTGTAAAAGCAGTGGAAGAAATATTACACCAGACAACATATTGCATTCTTCAGCAAGGAGCAATACACTTCTTGTCCACTAGATGCCCCCCTCCTCACTGAGTCAAGCAGGGGCAAGGGGAGAGCTCTATCACTAAATGATATTAATAAGTGATGGGTTTTGAAGTCGGAGGATACTTGCCTGGAGCTGGCTGGAAGGCGTCGTCAAAAAGTTTGTCGGTGGGGTCAGGAATATACCGGAGAACGATGCTTCCGTCTCTGCTCGCCAATCCATTCTGCAACAAAGGACAGAGGTTTTTTTAAGACTCACGGCAGCCTGTGAAAAGTAACGCAGAGAGGAGGGTGATTTTCTTTAAGTGCAGTTTAAGAGATTGATTTTTCTTACCAGCAAGCCATTTCTGCTGTGGCACGTTCCGATGCTGCTGTTAAGGCTCTGCAAAACAGATGACATAAACCTCAGTTAATTTCACATGATGAAACGACTGACTGCAGAGAAGGACACTGTCTTATAGATCCATAACACATTTGAATATGCCTCTGTTATCCATAAAAGAAAATGTTTAATGAAAAAGAGTAACAGGCTGTTTCACATTGTCTGCTGTGCTCACTTTTGGTAAATCTTTCACTTTTTTTTTTTTGTTTTTCACTTTGTCTTTAATCCCGACTTCCCTCTTTTATGTACATTTTTTTTTTCTAAGTGTGTGTTTCTTTCGGTCAGTTTGACTTATTCTAAAGCCTCTCGGGACAACAAGTTCCCTTTCAGTGGTGATCGTCATGTGCTTTTATGTAGCCCGGGGAGCCATGGCTGTCATCTCAGTACAAGCCGATCAGGATCGAAAATAAACGTCCACTGAGCAGATTCATATTCATCCAGGCAGTGTGACAAGCTTTGTTGTGTCTGTCAGACTCTCCAGTCAAAGGACTGCGAAACACTGTTAAAACCATGGAAACCAGGCGAATGAAGAGGAGAGAGTGACAGCTGTGGCAATGCAATTACTTTCAACAAGAAAAGGAAATTAAACACACAGAAGGAGCGGCCATCTGTAAAAAAAAAAAAAAAAATTTACAAAAGACTCGACCCATCACGGTCAGTGCCCCCACGGTGATATTACAAAAGCAGGCTTACGCTGAGCTTTTTGTTGGACAGAGATTTTAAAAAGTTCGCCTGGTTGCCTGCAAAGGTAATCAAACTTTTAAAGCTGATATGAGCTAACCAGGCTGTCAGTGGTCGGCAGTGATCCCAGGTAGACCTACGCACGGCCTTCACTGAACCTGAGGTAGAACAGTTCTGCTCGTTCAGCCCTCATCAATCAAAGGGCACCTGGGAGGAAACGTGGGAGAGGGGATGATGATGAGGATGAGTGGGTAGGGGGTCAGGAAGAGGAGAAATAGTCCCAGTGGTGACTATAAAAGAGAACGAGGGCAACCGAGTCCGGCAGGGTTCAGACCAGGTACGACTGGCCACTTAGAATGAGAACAATTACTTTGACTGTACTTGCTGTGCGATCACATGGGTTCAGCCTAACAGTCTGTTTCTGCTGCTTCAAGTGGAAGCTAATTGCTTTCGACGAGGTAAAAAAAGAAAAAAAGGGGACGTTGATTTCCATTCTGACTCACATGGTAATGATTTATGCAGAGATCCCATTTCCCAAAACGGAGTTAAAAAAGCACAATTAAACGTCTCCCTGCTTGTGAAGTATAGCACCACTGGTGCATGAGGTGCAATTTCTTGATTTTAATCAATTATATGTAGCTTTTTCTGGGAAACTTCACTCTGCCTACGACACAGCTGGTATTCCTCTCTCAGTGTTTGGATAGAGGAGGTCAAATTGAGCGAGCTTGGTGTGTGCGTGTCTGTAGTGAAGGGATCTGTGCCTTATTACGTGCACTGATTCACTTTTTTCTCAGTTGACTCTATTGAGGCTGAAAGTTCACATCAAAAAATGTGATGTCAACATAATGTTTGGCTTATTCTGGCTAAAACAGCTGCTATAATTTTCCAGCAACAACTGTAGAGTAGTCATTTCTAATCTTGTGGTAGTATTGGGTCTTTTGTTCATATAGATGTGAACACAAAGTGCTTTCAGTATATTTTATTTTATTATCAAGTTTGAATAGTTTTGAATAGTTTAGTAGTGAATAGTTTTTTTAATAACATTTGACTTTAAGTTTAACAGGTTATGTCTAGACTAGGTGATTTCATTCATTGTCCAGGAACTGTGTACTGTTACTTTAAGGGAGCACAGCCTATTCACCTCAGTGAAGTTTCTGACCTGGGAGGCTGGACTGTTTGTGGAGTCGAGCAAAGAAAACTGAGCAGATCTGACCTACTTGTGACACATGGAACAAAGTCACTTGTGTCTTTCCAAATTTCCAACCGTCTTTGAGTGGATGATTGTAAAATGACATTAGATGGACTAAATGGCTAGGGCTAGACAGTGGAGTCAGACAGTGGAGTCACATATTTTGCAGCTACAGTTTTCTTTTAATGTTTTTTTCATGGAAATGTCCTTAGTTGAGTTCCCAGCATTCAGAGTAACATTTTGCTTGTGGAAAAGTGGAAATAGCAATACTGCAGTGTAGAAGTACTCTGTTACACGTAAAAGTCCTGCATTAAAAATACTTAAATAAAAGTGCTGAAGTAAAGGCATCATCATAATAAGTACAAAGGAAACTATTCATAATGTAGAATAGCCCATATTAGAATAATGTGTACTATATTTTATTATTCAATTATAGTTATTGATCCATTAATATGTACACTACTTTTATTTTTCAGCTGGTGACGATGGGGCTTAGTTTTTACTTTATATACTACCAGGCAGGTTATAAAGTTGATTCAATTAAGTGCAGTGGATTGCACATGTGAATTGAGGCCTTTGAATATTAATGGCAGCACACTATTAGGCCAGTCAGTGTCATTTGTAATGCTACTGTGGGTGGACAGTCGTACATACTGTGATGTTTACAAGTACTCTGGAATGCCTATCCTGTAGAATTACGACACCTTGTGGTAGTTCTACAGGCAGAAGCCAGTCAAATTAATAAATTATACTGCTGTTCAGTGCATGTTTATTTTGCCCACATACACCCACACACACACGCGCAATGCCATGATATCACACATGTCACCTGAGACGGACAGGAAGATGGACAGACAATGACATAATTCCTTTCACTGTGTTTTTTTGTTTTGTATGAAGCAGCAGCTTACTGTGGAGTGCAGCAGCGGGGTCTGGGAGGAGCTCGGGCTGCTGAAGAAGCCGTGATGTGGCACCAGGTACTCGTCTGCATCCACCGCGTCCTCCATGTCCTCCCCGCTGATCAGGCTGCGGTACAATTTGGCGTCCGAGGGACTCGGCAGGTGCATGCGGTCATCACCCTGCGATGGAAACACAATTCAACTGGTCAGACTTGTGCGTTCAATATATTGATACAATTCGAGTGACGATTTAAGATCTGAGGTGTCATCGCACCTGAATGACCAGATAACGAGGAGGATCCCGAGCCATCTTGGTAAACTCTGCTATGAGTTCTCGGAAACGAGGTCGACTGTCCGCATCGATCATCCAGCCTGTGCCGACACGTCAACAGATTCATTCGAAGATGAGCAGATAGACAAGTAAGCAAGTGAGTAGAACTTTATTTATATAGTTTCTTTCTAAAGTCAGTTAACAAAGTGCTTTACATCAATTTAAAATCTCTGTTTTTATGTTAAGAACTCTTAGGAAAGGTGCTATACTAATCAAGTTCATCATCAAAATCACAGGGTTTCAACCAGCATCCCACCAAGCTTACATTTCACCATGATCATGTAGACATCTATGGTGCAGATTGGTGGCTGAGGCAGACGCTCTCCCTTCTCCAGGACTCCGGCTATTTCGCTGGCCGGTATCCCATCATACGGTTTGGTACCAAATGTCATCAGCTCCCAGACTGTTACGCCTACAGAAGGAGGACAGTTGATGTATATGTCAGTCTGATGATGAGCTGTCATCCGCTTTGTTTTCCTTCCAATAAAAAGCGAAGGAATGAGAGTGACAGGATGTGAGCTTTCCAAATAACACACAGAGTATCAAAATAGAAATGTTGACAAATTGGCTCTGCTCGCAGGAGTGGGAGTTAGCAGGATGCATCTCTGTGTTGGAGGAACTGAAGGAGGGAAAAGGAGGAGAGGAAGCCCGTCACTTCTGCCAGGGTCTGCTGATGCTTTTGCCATATCGAGCGGAAGGCATGATCAAACCCCGGGGAAAGAAGATCTGGAAGCTGGCCCACACAAGACAGCTATGTGTATATATGTGTATATGTGTGTGTGTGTGTGTGTGTGTGTGTGTGTGTGTGTGTGTGTGTGTGTGTGTGTGTGTGTGTGAAAGCATCTGTGCATATATGATATATATATCAGGTTGTGCCAACAGTCTCTTCTGATGTGACATTGTCCATCTGAGACTGCTGCTGGTGCATGTGTGTCTGTGTGTGTCTGTGTGTGTGTGCGGCCAGTGTCCTGAAAGCACAGATGCTTGTCAAAATGTTGACAAGCGTTATCGGATCCAAAAACAACATCCTATCTGAATCTTTAAAATGTCCTCAGTCTGCTGTTACAACACTTTATTCAGCAATGAATAAATCTTCCTTTAGTTAGACTGTTACCAATACTTCGGAGGAGAAGCTCAGCTGTTTTACATATATGAAGTTACACAAAGACCCAAGCAAGTAAGGTTCATCATAGCTCACTGGGTTAGAGGTAGAACTGCAAATAACAATTAATTAATCATCAGAGTATGTTCTTGATTATTTGATTTGTCTATCAAATATCGAGAAAGACGTCCTAAAATTCCTTATTTCATCCAACAAGAAGTGCAAATGTCCAAAGAGATCTCATTTATGAGCTAAAGTAACTAAGCTATGCAGCAAACATTTCAGACACTGGAACCAGCAAATGTTTGACGCTTTGCATGAAACATTGATCGGTTTGCCCATCAGTTTTCTTTCTTTTAGTCGGATTAGTCAGTTGAATAATCTGACTAATCGCTACAGCTCTAGTTAGAGATAGCGCATGTATTTACAACATAAAAAGCACAATACTCACCATAACTCCATACATCACTCTGGTGTGTGTATGTTCTGTTCAGGATAGATTCGAGAGCCATCCATTTTATTGGTACCTGTGGGACACAAATTAATAATATAATGATCTCCAGATACTGCAGTAACATCCATAAAGGGCCTTTTTACCTGCACATTTGCGCTTAACATGATAATAACCCACCACCATAATGTTCCTTTGAACACATCTGGACAATGAGCTTTACTGGACCAGTAACACAGAATACATTTTCCTGCAGTCTACAGAGTTGAGCTGAAAATGCTGAGAAGGGTCAAGCTGCAGACTGCACAAACCGCGGCCCTTATAATGAGGAAGCAAAGCAGTTGCGTCAAATCCCGCCTTCCTCCAAAACACACCTACTTGTACACAGCACTACTGTGGCTGAAGACAATGACTCACTGCCGATCAAAAATAAATGTGAAAATGTTATCAAAGGTAACAACCTGAGAAACTACGGGCTAAATAACTAACCGTAACCTTGTTTACGTGCTTGAAGCACAACAATTTGGGCAGTTACGCAGTCTGTACAGTCCTGAGCTTTTACTTTGAAAGATACAATAACAAAAATGATCCATCTGTATGTTGTGAGGGGAATCAAAGTTTGATTCAGACTACAGAGCGTCAGATTATTGTTTTATTACCTCGTCTGAAATATTTATGAACTTAAAATTAAATCTTTGGTCTCTTCTGTGACAAACCACCGAGCCACATTTGGAACTTCCTTCACGTTTGTGATGGGGCTGCAGCTGGGTAAGTTTGAAAACACTAACCATTTTGTGATTTATGAGAACCGAGTGTTGCAATGTTTTTCAGTGGCTTAACCCCTGTCTGGAAAAATCCAGTCCAGTTTGATTTATAACATGTTTCAGAATCAGAGTAGCGCTAACAACTGAAGGAAATCCCAACAGTAGCAGGTGCCTGTGGTTGTGATCCAGCTTTGTCCAGATGCATGTCAAAGAACTGGATAGTCTGCACATCTGTACCCCTGCTGAGGACAGAAACTGAACATTGTATTGTACCATTAAAACTATCATCAGAATCATCTCTTTTGAAAAATAATAAAACAAAGGTGAACTGATGACTTTATAAGATATCATTATAGATTAAGACTGAAATCAGAACCTTAAAACATATTACTGATTTTTGACCAAGTTCATCTAAAGAAGACAAACATTTGGGAATTCTTGCGTCATGGAAAAATTGCGTACAGAAAGATGTATTGGTCGCCCCGTGAGTGAACACACTGCGAAGACAAATGGCGCTTTCAGCTCCATAAAGAAACACTGATAAGAGAAGGAGCTTCTCTGATGTGCCATTTTTCTTAGAACCCAGTTCACTGGCAGAACTATTTATAATGCATCACTTACATGAGATACAATCTACAAAAACATAAAAATACTCTTTGGTGACAGGGAATAAATTCATTCATCTACAGGAAGTCATCTGTCTGGCAAGCAGCCCATTCGTGACAGGCTATAAATGTACACATGACGTTGTTGACATTTAGGCCTGTTTGCGTGCACAACATCCCATAACTCAAGATGTTTCTGAAAAATCCATGCCAAAGATGTAGACAGCTGCAACCAACCTTTCCACCGTCTGCGTGGTACTCCTTCTCATCTGCGTTGAGGAGTTTGGCCAGACCAAAATCAGTGATCTTGACATGTTGAGGAGTCTTCACCAGGACATTCCTCGCTGCCAAGTCACGGTGTACCAGGTGGCGCTCTTCCAGGTAGTTCATACCCTTTTGTCAAACAAACGATGATGTTATGACTAATCATCTCACTTCTGATATAGATTTCAGAATGTGGTAAAATTGCCTGATGAGACACGATGAAAGATCTGAGTGCTGTGGTCAGCGATTTGTCATCATCAGATGAGTCATATTATTCAATATTTTTCCCAGCATTTAAAGGCAGCACGTACTGTTCCTTCCAGCAATTACATAAACAAAACAGGTTGACTTGCTCTGCAGAACTGCTCAGCTGCTTTCCTTTTGACCCATGCACTGTGTTGTTGTTGTTGTTGTTATTAAAAATCTCTCTTTTGTCTTATCCCTCTTTAATGTGTTACATTTTAATCTGATATTTTCATTGCATTTTATTTATTGCATTGTACAGTTTATGATTTCGTCATGGACAGTGCACATTGAGTCAACGCTGGTTGTCTGAAATGTGCTATTTAAAAGAAACTTGACTTGATTTGACTTGTATCACTGTAACAGTTCACATAGATATAGGCTAAACAATAATGTTATCAGAAGTGAGAGACAGTCAAAATATTAAGACTTTCTCCACACCTTTATAAAAGATACATAAAAATG
Organism: Acanthopagrus latus; assembly: GCF_904848185.1. Classification (NCBI taxonomy): domain Eukaryota; kingdom Metazoa; phylum Chordata; class Actinopteri; order Spariformes; family Sparidae; genus Acanthopagrus; species Acanthopagrus latus. The sequence continues at coordinate 15,913,174 of NC_051059.1, read as the reverse complement.
AACACGATTTTTTTTTTGGAAGAAAAACCTCCAAATGAATATCTTCCTAACTACTTTAGCTCTGATGCAGTGTGCATACTGCAAAGTAACAAGTAACTAAAGTTATCAAATAAATACAGTGGAGTAAAAAATCTCAAAAGGTAAAGTACTGAAGTAAATGTACTTGATTACATTCCATCACTGCTTTGTAAACTATTTGTGATGTCACAACTGGAGCTTGTAGGGACAGAGAACATGTACACTTTAACCAGACAAATGTGAAAACAGCCCATTACTGTCACATGAAAAAAAAGAAAAACAAAAAAAAAAAAAAACACACATTCCCAACTCTATTGTAGGTGTGTAAAACAACATCGGCCCCATTAAACAGACCCTAATATGTAATAGGATGCCTTCCTGTGGCTCCTCTCTTACCTTGGCTATCTGCACACACCAGTTGAGCAGGTACTGGGAGCCGATATTGTCCTTGTTCTCTTTGACGTAGTCCAGCAGGCAGCCGTAGGGCATCAGCTGGGTGACGAGCTGCACTGTGGAGGTCAGGCAGATGCCAAGCAGACGGCACACATGGGGGTGTTCCACGCTGGCCATCACATAAGCCTCCTGTGGTGCACATGGAGACATACGGTAATGCTTTTTTTTGTAATTAAATATTTCATAGTGCTTGGGGGCAGTGAGGTGACAAAACAAACCCCTGATTAAATGAAATTGTCTGCAAAACGCTTATTCTTTTTTATCAGTGAATCAATGTCGAACGAAGCGGCAACATTCATTCTGAAAACTGATAGCAAAGGAACAGAACATTTGGTGCAGATATCCGTGTTGGGTGATACGTTTCTTGGCAGCGGTCATGCCTAGCCAAGCTTATTTTATGTGTCTTAGCCGAGAGTGGAAACTCTCCGTTGTCATAACAGGAAAGCGACTTAAAGAGAAAAAAAAACAAAAACGTGGGGATAATCTGCACTGGCCACCAACAACAGGCTTCCTACAAGTAGAAACATGCAAACAGCACTTCAAACTGAGCCTTATTTAGTAGGTTTCCAGTCACGAGTGCATTACCAGTGTGCAAAATATTTCCTACGTGCCTATTACAGAATCAAAATTGTTCAGCAAATAACCACTTGATTGTTAGGAGCTCTGTAATTATGACAGTCTGATGAGAAAGAGGCTTCAAAGCACTTTTTTTTTTTAAAAAGCATGCCCCGAAGTCATGAAGTTCAGACCACGTCCATGTCCACCACAACTTCCAGATGAACAGTGACTGAGCAGCACGGCTGCAAATTCACAGGATCTGAGATGCACATTCAGCCGTTTCAACGGAGCGTTCTGAGCGGGCTGCTTCCTCAGTGCGGCTTCACGACTGCATTCCTTTCCAGAACACCTCAGCCTTGGATTACACACCGACGCCCACGCACAGCCCTCCTGTGAATTAATCCTATTTCCTACAGCCGCCGAAACAGGGTCGCCGTGTGGGAACATGACACGTTCTCCATTAGGAGGAAAATGAGCGGTCATTAGTTTCCAATAAAGTTGCATGTGCTATAAATTACAGGATACGTCACAACTGACATCTGGGAGGCAATAATGGTCACTCGCTTTTGAGCGGTTTTAATCAAAATATTGTGGTAATTACTCAACCCAAACTGAGTTTTTAACGTTTATATTTCCACTGTCATTTCCCCCCCAGTAGCACACACTCTACTGAAGCAGTCTGGGAAATATCTCTTCTCAGTTATGACTCAGTGTTACAGTAACATTAAGAAATTGTCCACATAAATCAGGAAACCTACGTCCAAGATCTCTTTATTTGCTTTTGGTGATGTGGCCTCTCTCAAAACCTTGATGGCCACTGGGATCTTCACATCCTCTCCCTCTGGAACCCACAGGCCCTGTAGGGACACGAGTTTGTTATTTTACATTATGCAGCCACATATGATTCATCAAGTTTACGCAAGTGCAGACACACAGATGTGAGCATATAGAGTACAGTCACCGACATCGACATGAATTCAATTTAATGCAAATGAGGAGTGAGCAAACGCGATGTTCTGCTTCCTATAGACGATGAATTGGTAGCATGCTTAAGACCTAACTCCAACCCTAAAGGAACACTTGCCATGAAAATTCTGTCAATATCTACTCACTCCCATGCCAATAGAAACTCATGTGGGGTTTCATAGCCCATAAAAGCTTTCTAGAGATTCATAGAAAGGTAGTAAATGGGGATTTGTTTTAAACTGAAAAAAAATGCAAACATAAACTGGCTCCATACAGCTTGGCGTGCGTGAACCAAGTTTCTGGAAGCCTCGAGATGCCAAATTGATTTGAAATACTGTTATTTACACCCTTCACTGTAGCTGCTGAGCTAAAAGTGTTAACGTGCACCCTGTCTGAAGAAGGTTCACAAGCTCGACCACGAATCGAGGGTGTAAATATTGACTTTTTAAATCAATTTCGGGCCTCGGGACTTCTGGAGAGTTGGACTGCCCCAGACGAGCCAGATCGAGCCATTTTATGTTATCTCTCTGTTCTTTTTTTACATTTCAAAAATAGTTATCTAGGAGAACGCTGCTGTTTTGCTGTGAAGCTCCACAAATGTTTGTGGGCAGCAAAACTCAACCTGACTTTCCACTTTGGCATGGAGGTGAGTAGATAACGAGTGGATTTTGGTTGAAAGGTTCCTTTAAACCTCAAATAGCCTTTTGAAAAAACATGCTTACTTTCCAAAAAACTCTCAAGGTCTTCGACTAAAATTGGTCCTTGCGAAGACAGAATTGAAGAGCACGCACGAACACTCTTTGTGTACTGAGAACATTGTGCTGACTTACATTCGCTCTCTCAGGGTTTACTCTAACCTTGACCTACAATCAACCCTAAAATGGTGGTTAACTTTTTAGAGACCTGTTTTTTCGTGCCTATATGGAGGATAAAGTCCTCACAATGTCACTGTGTAAACACATTTACACACACACACACACAGCACTGAAAGCAAGCAGAGTCACTCGTGCATGACCTGGCAAGTTAAAAATGTGCCTTTTAATTGAAAAATTGACAACAGATGTAGATGAGCGAAAACACTGGCGGGTGTTAGTTATGTAAACTTGGCACGTTCAGCACTCCGGAGCTCCAGCTTTAATAGAGCACAGTGCTGAAGCGCAATTCTGACAACAAGGTGTTTGGAGACATAGACCT